>NC_134788.1:38038392-38063392 GCF_046742065.1 Oratosquilla oratoria
CAGCCTCTGCCTATGACGTCACGACGCATGCGCAAAAGACAACAAATCTGAAGACGACTAATGATCCTAAAATTCAAAATTAATTCTTTCTGCTTCTTTTCTTTCTCTCTCTCTCTCTCTCTTTCTCTCTCTATTTGTTCTTATTCAATTTTATGTTTTATATTTTTTTTATCTATCAATCGCCGTCCATGACGTCACGTCGCATGCGCAAAAGAAAACAACAACAAACCCGAAGACGGACGACAAACCATTAACCTAAAATTCAAAATTAACTCATTCTTTCTCCTTCTTTTTCTCTTTCTCTCTTTTCTTCGTTTTTTCTTCTTTTCTTTTTTTCTTTTGTTATCTACCAGTCTCTGACCATGACGTCACGGTGCATGCGCAAAAAACAACAAACTCGAAGACGACAAACGATTCATTCTTTCAAAATTAATTCTTTATTTTCTTTTCTCTCTCTCTTTGTTATTTAATTCTATCAATCAATTTTATCGATCTATTCGTTATTTAATTTTCTTGTTTATCTTTGTTTATCTACCAGCCTCTGCCTATGACGTCACGACGCATGCGCAAAAGACAACAAATTTGAAGTCGACTAATGATCCTAATATACAAAATTAATTCTTTCTGCTTCTTTTCTTTCTCTCTCTCTTTTTCTCTCTCTCTCTATTTTTTCTTATTTAATTTTATGTTTTATATTTTTTTTATCTATCAATCGCCGTCCATGACGTCACGTCGCATGCACAAAAGAAAACAACAACAAACCCAAAGACGGACGACAAATGATTAACCTAAAATTCAAAATTAACTCATTCTTTCTCCTTCCTTTTCTCTTTCTCTATTTTCTTCATTTTCTCTTTCTCTATTTTCTTCATTTTCTCTTCTTTTTTTTTTTTTCTTTTGTTATCTATCAGTCTCTGCCCATGACGTCACGGTGCATGCACAAAAAACAACAAACTCGAAGACGACAAACGATTAATTCTTTCAAAATTAATTCTTTGTTTTCTTTTCCCTCTCTTTTCTTGATTATTTAATTTTATCAATCAATTTTATCAATCTATTCGTTATTTAATTTTCTTGTTTATCTTTGTTTATCTACCAGCCTCTGCCTATGACGTCACGACGCATGCGCAAAAGACAACAAATCTGAAGACGACTAATGATCCTAAAATTCAAAATTAATTCTTTCTGCTTCTTTTCTTTCTCTCTCTCTCTCTCTCTTTCTCTCTCTCTCTATTTGTTCTTATTCAATTTTATGTTTTATAATTTTTTTATCTATCAATCGCCGTCCATGACGTCACGTCGCATGCGCAAAAGAAAACAACAACAAACCCGAAGACGGATACGACCTAAAAATCAAAATTAACTCATTCTTCTTTTTCTCTTTCTCTCTTTTTCTTTTCTTTTTTCTTTCTTGTGTTATCTACCAGTCTCTGACCATGACGTCACGGTGCATGCGCAAAAAACAACAAACTCGAAGACGACAAACGATTCATTCGTTCAAAATTAATTCTTTGTTTTCTTTTCTCTCTCTTTTCTTTGTTATTTAATTTTATCAATCAATTTTATCGATCTATTCGTTATTTAATTTTCTTGTTTATCTCTTTTTATCTACCAGCCTCTGCCTATGACGTCACGACGCATGCGAAAAAAGACAACAAATTTGAAGTCGACTAATGATCCTAATATACAAAATTAATTCTTTCTGCTTCTTTTCTTTCTCTCTCTCTTTTTCTCTCTCTCTCTATTTTTTCTTATTTAATTTTATGTTTTATATTTTTTTTATCTATCAATCGCCGTCCATGACGTCACGTCGCATGTCGCAGAAGAAAACAACAACAAAACCCGAAGACGGACGACAAACCATTAACCTAAAATTCAAATTTAACTCATTCTCTCTCCTTTTCCTCTTTCTCTATTTTCTTCATTTTCTCTTTTTTTTTTCTTTTGTTATCTATCAGTCTCTGCCCATGACGTCACGGCGCATGCACAAAAGACAACAACTCGAAGATGACAAACGATTCATTCTTTCAAAATTAATTCTTTGTTTTCTTTTCCTTCTCTCTTTTTTTTTTGTTATTTAATTTTATCAATCAATTCTATCAATCTATTTGTTATTTAATTTTCTTGTTTATCTTTGTTTATCTACCAGCCTCTGCCTATGACGTCAAGACGCATGCGCAAAAGACAACAAATCTGGAGACGACTAATGATCCTAAAATTCAAAATTAATTCTTTCTGCTTCTTTTCTTTCTCTCTCTCTCTCTTTCTCTCTCTCTCTATTTTTTCTTATTTAATTTTGTTTTATAATTTTTTTATCTATCAATCGCTGTCCATGACGTCACGTTGCATGCGCAAAAGAAAACAACAACAAACCCGAAGACGGACGACAGACGATTAACCTAAAATTCAAAAATAATTCAATCTTTCTCCTTTTTTTTCTCTTTCTCTCATTTTTTTTTTTTATCTACCAATGTCTGCCCATGACGTCACGGCGCATGCGCAAAAGACAACAAACTCGAAGACGACCAACGATTCATTCATTCAAAATTAATTCTTTGTTTTCTTTTCTTTCTCTCTTTTCTTTGTTATTTTCGTTTTTTTATCTACCAAGCTACTCGTTATTTAGCTTTCTTGTTTATATTTTTTTATCTACCAGCCTCTGCCTATGACGTCAAGACGCATGCGCAAAAGACAACAAATTCGAAGAGAACTAATGATCTTAAAATTCAAAAATAATTGTTTCTGCTTCTTTTCTTTCTCTCTCTCTCTTTCTCTCTATATATATTTTTTCTTATTTAATTTTATGTTTTATCATTCTTTATCTATCAATCGCTGCCCATGACGTCACGTCGTATGCGCAAAAGAAAACAACAAATCCGAAGACGACAAATGATTAACCTAACATTCAAAATTAACTCATTCTTTCTCATTCTTTTTCCCTCTTCTTCTCTTCTCTTTGTTTTTAATTTTCTTTTTTTCTTTTTTTTAGCTACCAGTCTCTCCCCATGACGTCATGGCGCATGCGCAAAAGACAACAAACCCGATGACGACCAACGATTAACCTAAAATTCAAAATTAATTCCTTCACCTTTTTTTTATTACTCTTTATTTCTTTCCTTTGTTATTCAATTTTATTCATTATAAGTTTTCTTTTCTTATCTCTTGTTTTATCTATCAATCTCTGCCCATGACGTCACGACGCATGCGCAAACAACAAAAACCGAACCTTTTTTTTCGCTCTCTCTTTTTTTCGTTATTCAATTTTCTTTTTTTATCTATCAATCTCTGCCCATGACGTCACACTGTATGTAACCTTACAAAATACATATATTCTAATTTGGTGCTTTTATGGCGAACTAACAAATGAAGAACTCAGCGAATTGGAAGAGGAACAAGTGGCTGAAGAGGAGAGAAGACAGGCAGAGGAAGAAAAAGAAGAGTTGCCAGTAAGGAAATTCTCCACTATGTTATCAGAGAGCTTCGCTACAATGAATAAATTCCTTAAACAGTTACAAGAAATTGACCCCAACTTCGAACGCTTTACAAAGATTGAAAGGATGGTAAACGATGCAGTGCATCCGTATTGTGAAATTTATTATGAGAAAAAAAATCCAAACAAAGTTTACAATGTTTATGAAACGCACAACTCTACCAGTCACTCCTACCATTGCCCCTGCTGCCACCTTACCACCCGATATCCGACCCCTTACAACACCGACCGTTACCCCTCCTCCTCCCACCACACCAACAGCTGACCCAGATGATCCACAGCTCAGCACCAGCTATCCAAGCAGTGACTAAGTTTTGTGTCTTTGTTTTAAATACTGTAGTCTTTTTGTATTTCCATAATTTTTTCTATTTTTATCAACATCTTCTGTACATAATTGTATTTTTTCAGTATTACTGTATTATTTTTGTTTTCAATATTAAACCAATTGTAGTAACTTTAATATTCTGTGTTTGAATTAATCCTAACTTCCCAATATGAAACAGTATGATTAGAGAAACGTGTAGAGACATGTGTTCAGAGTACTAAATATGATGGTATATATATATATATATATATATATATATATATATATATATATATATATATATAAACTGAATTGAGCACCACAGCATTTTCACAGTTATTAATTTTCTTCTTAATATTTTCAAGTTTCCTCACTAAAGTTCTAATATTGGGAGGATGAGCGGAAACGAATTTTCCAAAGTTTTCCATTTTAATTATTCGACGTTTCGACTGCAAGGAGTCATTTTTAAGATACAAGAACAGTTATGACAACACAATTTACATATACGTTACACCCTTAGGTCAAGCGCGATCTTTGAACCTCCGATGACCTGACCCTGGAAGACTTTCTCAGAGCTTGAGGAGGGGGAGAGTAGGAGTCGGAGTAAGGTGAGGTGAAGTAGCGTGCCTAGCATGCATAGGGAGGTTATGTACAACATGTCGCGTGGACGTATTAAATAAGGAAATGGCAGACAACAAATTAGCCTGTGCATTGATCACAGAAGACAATTCTCTTAAATACATAGCCTCTAACATTCTCAGTTCCTTAATGTTATTGCACTATGCTAGCACTTCAGTGTTATGAACAACGGTTGCTCTATCCAACACAGGCTTGTGATACTGTTCAAAATTATTCTTAATGGCTCCCTGTTGGAATGAGTGGTGGGGATGTAAGGGGTGATGATCTGATTTAAGCGTTTAGCTAGGGAATAAGTGGGGGTAGGGATTTGAGAGATGATGGTTCTAGGCATGTTGTGTATAACACTCATAATTTGTGTCATTTAACAGATGATGTAAATAGACATGGATCAATTGATAAATTCAGTGCATTTCCTTTTGAGAATTATCCTGGATAAATAAAAAAAAAATTGCTTAGAAAACCTAACTGTCTTCTCATGCAAATAGTTAATAGAATTTATGAATTGAAGACATATGAACCTGAAGAGTATAATTCTAAATATTCAGTTGCAAAGGTGGTCCACAGTAATGGGCCAGTGCTAAGTGATTTTCCTTGTGTACAGTTTAAAGTTTTATACCTAAAGAACTTTGTATCAAAGTGAACCCAGCTAACCATGGCATAATTATCAATAGTAAGGTTGGGAAAGTAGTGAATATATTGAAGTATGAAGGAGACCCAGACATTTATTTGTTATATCATATCTACAAAGTTTATGAAGATTTTTACACATATCCTGTGCAGTCAAGTTCTCTGGGTATATATGCTGTTAGTAATGAAAGTAAGAACCTAAGAACATGCTCATATAAAGATATAGAATGTAATTATATTCTTTTCCCCCCTTCAGTCTCGTTTGCCAAAGTTTGCATCTTTTCCCTGATTTCACACAGTCCACCAACAGTGAGCTGCGGCTTCTCTTGAAAAATGATTGTCTGATGTAAAATGTTACCATATTCTTGATTTAATTTGATAGTAGACATATTGAGGTTATTATATAGGCTAGTGTTCCACAGTTTTGACCCAGCCCAATCTTACCCTAGCTCAATGGATACAGTAACCCTGGCTTTATGTACTGAAGGGGGATTCCTGCCCAGACTTATCCTGCATTGCCAACTTAGAGTGTACCTCATTACTCATCAGGTGCCAAGGAGGGCGATCAAATCTTCTTAGAGGGGTCATAGTTCAATATAGAGTGAGGGCTACCAGTACAGTGTACTGTTCATAGAGCAGTGAGGACTGTGTTGCACAGTTACTGTACAGTACAGTACATGTTGAACCTTCATGTAGCTTTTACAAGCCAATTGTACTTAAAAGCAGGAAGGTATGGCAGAATTTGCTGTTATTGTCTTTGAGGAAGGAAATGAAATTGCTGTGGTTCCTGATACCTGGCTGCTGGATGGGAAATGTCATTGGCCACGATACCGTAACACTTCAAAGCTCAACAGAGCTATCAAGGAGAAAGTCACCCCAGAAGGAAGCTGGACACAGTATGCTGCAAGAGTACTTGGTAAATGTGCTAAGTAACTTCAATTTCTAAATATCCTATATATGAATAATTTGGAATAGTTCAGTTGGCTTAATGTGTATGAATGTATGCTGTAGAACTGTGCTAATACTAATGTACAAATTAGGTGGTATGTTCATAGTACAGTATATCTGATATATGTTATTATTAGTCAAGTTAACAGATATTTTAGCTTACGCATAGTGTTATTTTTTGCAAAAATATCTCATTACTAAAACTTTCCTCTTTGCATTTCAGCTGAGTATGGTCAAGCTTGAGCAATGGCAAAGAAGGCAGAATATTCCTCAGATATTCAAAGTGAAGCAGAACTTGGAAGAGGAAACAGAAGGTATAACTTTCATGTAGTCTTTCTTACCAGTATTTACTTGCACCATTTTTATGTAACTTCACCACAAAAAGTTTTTGGAGCTTAACTGCTGAGCAAAAAAGGAATGGTTGGAAACAAATTTTAAGCTTAACTTTTCATTGCTGATTTTATTGTATAACTTGTTAATTTCTGAATACCATGATCAAGTATCTTTAAAGGTGAAATCACCACACCCATCCATCAAAGTCAACAGTAGTCTAACAAACCCTAATAATTGAACAATCTTTTGTCCTTATGGAATGTGTGTGTGTGTATTTACCTATTTGTATTATATGGGAAGGGAGCTATGCTCATGGTGACCCATCTTTGTATCTTTCAGCATCAAGTTTATTCTTAAAATTGTGAATAGTATTTACACACACTGTTTTTTTCATCCAAGTTATTCCATATATCCATCACTCTGTGTGGGAAGCTGTTCTTTTTCCTATCTCTTCTATAGTTGTCTTTTTTGAGTTTCTTTCCATGACCTCTTGTTTTTCCATTCTCAATCAAGATCCTCCCATAAACCTTCCCTCTTGACTACACTTAACAATCTAATCCCTCTGAAACTACAACTCACACTTGTCCCCTTTTCCCTTGTAAAGTGGAACTATAAAATAACACAAGATTTAACAATAAGGATGTGTAATGCTGTTAATAAAGACCATTAACATAAAGTTTTCCTCTATGTATTTGCAGGGGTTTTGCTTGATAACAGAAACTTATAAACCACAGAGGATGAAATTGGAAAAACCATCATGAAGTATTTAAGGAATGCATCAGACAGATGTGGTGGTCGCCAGAGGCGTTCAGATATCAATGCTTCCACCAGTAGTGACACATCATAGGCCTCCTTTATGTAAACATTTGTCCAGGTGGTACATATACACTAATTGTTGCTGCCCAATGCAGAACAGCTGGACCACTGCATACCATGATTAACTTATTTTCATAAGGAATATCTGGCCTTTCATACCAAATGATAATATACTTTTGTTCATACCAAAGAATATGGATTTGTTTGATTATACTTTTGTTCACACCAAAACAATATGGATTTGTTTAATTTAGGAATAATTGTGCCATGTACCTTTACCTAGTTGTATTTACCTAGTTGTATTTTGCGGGAAGGGGAGCTATGCTCGTGATGTCCCGCCTTTGTATCTTGCAGTGTCTAGTTTGTTTTTAAACTCATGAATGGTTTTTGCGCATACTATTTCATTGTCTAGTTTGTTCCAAGTGTCCAAAACTCTATGAGGAAAACTGTTTTTCTTCAGTTCTCTTCTATAGCTATGTTTTTTTATTTTCTTTCCATGTCCTCTTGTGTTTCTTTTGTCCCACTTAAGTAAGTTCTCTCTATCGAGTACCTCTGTGCCTCTCATGATTCTGTAGATGGTCAATAGGTCACCTCTCTCTCTTCTTTGCTCCAGTGTCGGTAACTCCAGTTTAGCCAATCTCTCCTCGTATGATAGGTTTGCAAGTGCAGGTGCCATTTTTGTAGCTGCTCTTTGGATTCTTTCTATTTTCTTTATATTCTTTTTGGTACTGGGGACCACAATGTCGCTGCATACTCTAATCTAGGCCTTATCAATGTAACCAATATTTTTTTTTATCATGTCTTCGTCCAAGTATGTAAACGCCACTTTTATTGATCTTAGCAAGTTGTAAGTCTCCCCGACAATTTTGTTAATCTGTATATCATAGGACAAGTCGTTCGTGATAATTACTCCCAAATCTTTTTCGGATCCTACTTTCTTTACTTCTTTGGTTCCAATTGTATATTTTCCTGATATTCTGTTTTTGCTTTTTCCAAACTCCATTATGCTACACTTCTTAGTATTAAAGTCCACAATTGTACTCAGGTGTTTCTGTGTCCATGACCCCAATTCCAGCTAACATCAACATTTGGCATCCTTGCAGTCATGGATACAAAATGGAAATAAATATGTTGTTTTCAGCTTTACATCTTATAGCCATGACTGAAGGTGCCACATGTTCAAATTGACTGGGAATCGATAGAAACACCTGTAGATGTAGTCATTTTCTGTAGTTATATTGCAATGTCTACCTTGGTCTGTTATAGCACTATCAAAGCATTCAATACTTCTGTGGTAGAGGGGCAGTATAACTAATGTTTTTTACTTTATATTTGTTTCCTTTTAAAACTGCACATTGTGCACTGTACTTTCACAATTGTTCAATGGCTTAAATACTATATTTTGTTCAACATTTTGTGATATTCATTTGATATTTTCATATTTGAGAATATCTTATATTTTGGATACTGAAAGAGTACATTAGCATATCATGTTATATATATATATATATATGTATATATATATATATATATATATATATATATATATATATATATGTATGTATATATATACATATATATATATATATATGTTTCCTATAAAAGCTGCACATACACTGCACTTTCACAATTGTTTAATGGCTTAAATCCTATGATATGTTCAACACTGTTATATTCAAGTTATATTTTCATATTTTAGAATATGAAAAGAGAATATTTTATATTTTTGTTACTGAAAAAGTAAATTAGCATATGTTTTATATATATATATATATATATATATATATATATATATATATATATATATGTATGTGTGTGTGTGTATATAGTTCCTACTAGAAACTAGTCTATGTAAGGACATAAGAATGAAGAGACCATAAGGCCTACACTAGATTTTCATTTTCTACTGGAGTATGCATTGTAATATTTTTTTTTTTTCTCTTAATAAAGTCTACTTGTATATAATCAGGTGTGTTTTCAGTTTGTGAGCTTCATCAGTATTGCATGATATTCACTTTCACATTTGACTGTATTGATTAGATATTTATCTGTATACTATACTGGACTAAGTCAACTGGATGCTGGTAAGTGCATTGGACAAGTTGATATAGTTATTCATTTTCACATTTGACTGCTTCTGTTAGACATCACAGCCTTTGATGGAGAACTACTTTTCTGCCTACATGTCATGTGTATGATTCAGGACCAGACTAGGTGCCATGCACACTCGCCCATCACCCCTACTCCATTAACCTTTTACCATCCCTGCTATACTTCTTGGAGCATTTAACAGATCCTGGAATGCATCCAAAAATATGCATCAGGTGTGGTAATAGGTTAAAGTGGGAGGGGGGAAGGGTGAGTGAGGTGGCATGATACTGAGCTCTGCACATGAAGCGTAGGCATAAAAGTAGTGTTCCATCAATGGCATTGATGTCTAACCAATGCAGTCAAATGTGAAAATGAATAACTACATCAACTGGTCCAATGCACTTACCAGCATCTAGTCGAATTAGTCCAGTGTGTATTCGGATAACTTTATTAGTCAGACCAATTCTGGGAATAAGAATTAACGGATGTGGCCAATGTAGTGTAGGCCCCATTTAGGGTACTCATTCATTGCCCCTGCATTGGCCCAGCTTCTAGCCGACACAGTCCAGTGTACATGCGGATAACTTTATTGATCGGACCAACTCAGGACACCTGAGTTTACGTAATTGGCCCAGTTTAGTATAGGCCTGATTTAGGTTACCCGTTAATTGTCCCTGCTTTGGGGCAACATCCAGCCGACATAGTCCAGTGTACATACAGATAATTTTATAAGTCAGACCAACACTGGAAATCTGAGTTTACATAACCGGCCCAACATTTCTTAATCGGCAGTGCCTGAATAGATATGATGTTGATCCAGTTATTTCATGTTTGTTGGGAAATAGAATACATAAACAAATGCATAGGTATAGTGAAATGATAAACAAACAGGTAAATAGTAAATAATAATAAATTGACATATAACTAATAATATATGAGAATCAAACAGACAAATGGTAACAAAACAAATAATATAAAATAAATTATAATCATTACAACATCTTGCTTGGGTGTTTATCTAAGTGATTCTTAAAGCTTCAAACTGAACTACATTGCACTACCTGTGCAGGAAGCTTATTCCATTCATTAACTACATGATTGGCGAAGTTGTTTCTACCCACTTCCAAATTGAATCTATTTCCAGACAGTTTGAGACCATTGTTTCTTGTCTGATTCTCATTCAATGTGAACATTTTGTCATGTTTGATGTTGTCAATTCCCTTTAGAATTTTAAAAAAGACCTGTATCAAGTCACCTCTGAGTCTATGTTCTTTTAGGGAAAACAGATTCATATGTTTTAGTCGAGTTTCGTATGATTTATTTTTTATATTTGGAATCAGTTTTGTGGCTCGCCATTGTACTTTTTCCAATCTATCAATGTCTTTAATGAGATTCGGTGACCATACAGAAACAGCATATTCCAAATGTGGACGAACTAACAATTTATATAATTTGTTAATGAGTGATGGAATTTTGAAGTCAAAAGATCGCACAATCAATCCTAGAATCTTATTTGTTTTCTCAGAGGCTGAAATACACTGCTTGGATGATTTGAGGTTGTGACTGATCATTATGCCAAGATCTTTTCCACTATCCACTTTTGTTAGCGAATTTCCAAATAACTTGTAATCGTACTTACTGTTATTTTTACCTATGTGCATTACCTTGCATTTACTTTTGTTAAATTTCATTAGCCACTTTACAGACCATTGCTGTAATTTATCTAAATCTTCTTGAATATCTAACTGATTTAAGTGATCATTTGCCATTCTGCACAGTTTTGTATCATCAGCAAATTTGGAAACAGTAGATATTAGTCCATGGTCTATATCATTTATATATACTATGAATAGAAGTGGCCCAAGAACGGAACCCTGAGGAACTCCACTTGTAACATTTTTCCATCTACAAGTTTTTCCATTTAAAACAACTCTCTGTTTCTGGTCATTTAACCAATTACTAGTCCAACTTAATAGGCTACCACTTATTCCGTGTGAAGCTATTTGATACAAGACAGGAAATATTTGTAACAAACTCCCCATCTGTCTGTCAGGTCCATTTGAGTAAAACATAATGCAAAATCTCCCCCTTCCCCTAAATTTGATTTAAGGTGCCCGTTGCGGTAGAACCATGTCCCGATGCGGGCCGACCCGGTACGGTAGGGTCCGGTGCGGTCCGATCGAGTCCGATCGAGTCCGGTGCGGTATTTAGTCGTACCGAACATTGACATGTAAACAAACGCTAAATATAAACAACGATACTATTCATTGTTTATCAACGATACTATTCATTGTTTATCCCTGAGGATGTCTGAATAGACGAAAGCGCTTGGTCATCAGTTTATCTTTTTCCTTGGTGGTTTTTCCGCCCATTCGTTCTGTATCTGTGCACTATCTTTCGAAGTAAGTAACAATTTCAAATTGAGCACCCTCAACAGAAACACCTATTGTATGATATACACTCTACCTGTCAATTCACCTATTGTAAAAAATATGAATGATAAAAGCCACTACAGACCGAAGTTGTAATAATTGTTGAGATTTTGGCTTTTGCTGTGATTTTATGCATGACTGGACGTGTCTGGCCTAAATGCCTCTGTAATCACCACAAATGTACCATATTATCTGTTCCATATAGGGTTCGAAGTGAGCAACACTTCTAAGGATAAATGCTATAATAATAAAAATGCAAACATATTTTCCACTTTGTTGCATTTGAAAGAGGTGTTGTTACTGTTTAAGAAGTCCACACATACACAATATAGCATTAGAAAATTAAATATTAATTTTGTGAATTATGATACATCAATGTAATAAATATTTTTCATAGCGGAAAATATTGCCAAAAGCTATGCTCAAACTAACGAAGTCAAGTCGAGTCCTGTAGATGCCAACTTTGTTTTGATAGATTTGGAGGTCGAAGACGACAGCCCTGATGGCCTCTAGAATTAGAGGTACAGTATTACTAAGTGCAGATTAGGTTAGGTAGGTGGGTTAGGTTAGAATAGATGAATTTATCATACTTTCATTTCTTTAACCTACAAATCTATCAAAACAAAGATAGTGTCTCAAGCAGTTAAAGCAGCTATGTTTGTTTGTATAAAGCTTTAGCAACTTTTTCTGTTATTGATTTCTGCTGAGAATAACATATGTTGAGGGGTTATAATTTTCAAAATTATTGTTTGATTTTCTATTGCTATATTG
Source organism: Oratosquilla oratoria (assembly GCF_046742065.1). Taxonomy (NCBI): domain Eukaryota; kingdom Metazoa; phylum Arthropoda; class Malacostraca; order Stomatopoda; family Squillidae; genus Oratosquilla; species Oratosquilla oratoria. Next base: position 38,050,844 of record NC_134788.1, read on the forward strand.
TATAGATGTGCACTTCTAAAAATTTAATGATGTTTATGCCTAGCCATTGATTGGTTATGTTAGGTTAGGAGCTAATGGACCACGCAAGTTTTATGTTAATTATCTATGTTGACATGATTATGGGATTTTATCAATTTGATTTATTATAATGAATAAGATATATCTGTATTTCTATATATCTAGAATGAATATGAACATACAAAATCCTGATATGATTAACTACCATTTCTTTTGGACTGATTCTGTCATCCATTGACAGTTCATGGCATTGTAGTTAGGGGAAGACTGTTGACCATAATTTCCAAGAAAATTATTTCTGAAATTTTGATATCTATAAGGAGCCACAGTACACCCATGTGGTCCTAGTGTAGGCCTTATGGTTCTTGCAGTCTCCTTTATTCTTATGTTCTTATGTACTTAACCTGATAACTGCACAATAGGGTTTTGTTGGTCATACATGTGGTGTGCAATTGTTCAGAGTAAAAAAAAATTCTAAAGAAAGTTTTATTGTTGTAAAATGAAAGATTACATGAAAGACTATAGGAAAACCAAATATTAGTTAGTCATTTGCCTTAGTTTAGGCATGGTGGTGTAGTGAATTTGCACATTTTACCACTTTGAGGTACAGTAGCGGGTGGTGGTCATGCATGGGTGAGTGACAGGGAACATTTCTACTACTTTTTCACACTTTGTTCTTCCCCACTGTTGCTTCAATTGTCCACTGGTTCTCTCTTTTCCACATGAATATTTTTATGGAAGTTATCATAAATTTTACACCACAAAAAGTAGAGGGTTGTGGGACACGCAGAAGTAACTGACCTGCCCCTTCCACGATGTCTGAGGAAAATAAAAGAATGCATGGGTGGCTAGGTGTAGTGTGTGGATTCATTCACCCTGGTTTGCCAAACTTTATTTTAAGACAAATGGGAACAAAATGTAGACTGCCATGTTTAAGAAAATCCTTCACATTATATAATGTTACAATCACACACTCTTTATTCCATGATGCATGTCACAGTTTACGGGTTACTCTGCAGTTGTCAAACCTTGCTGTATAGTCATGTAGGGGACCAGCCTTTCTTATAACTTCCCAAAGGTTATTCCAGGAATTATTGCATATTTGGTCATACTATTAACCAATAACTATAGATTTACTGGCAACTGCAGTCAACTCCCATGAAGTTAACTTATTTTTAGATAATATTACTGCTATTGTATTGCATTGTAGAGTATTGTATTGCATATTACTGTATTGTGTTACATTGTATGCTAGTGTGGGAAAAGTAGATCAACCACACACACAGAAATACGGGTTCCAAAAGATAAGAACTGTGTGAGGAAATAAGTCATATCAGGACTGATGATGTTTTTAGCTTGTCACTCACTAAGAGGAGAAGCCATTGATGAAAAACAAGGGAGATGCAGAATTCAGAATGCCAAAATCAGAAGTTGTATAGAATTAAGTTTAACATGTACCAAAGGTCAGAAAAATAAATAAAATATCATAGTTCATATTATGGTAAAGATTTTGGTGGCAAAATAGAATGTGCAAAGTCAGTTTGGAAGTTGGAAGATTAGAAGAACATATAGCAATGGGTAACTCAGTGAATCTTTTTAATACAGTCGCCACAAAAAAATCTGTACACCAAGGACTTTTGGACAATAAGACTCAAAAGTACAACTAACATGTGCTTTATTTCCACTTAAGAGTTACATTTAGTATTTTGTCATGTTCCCCTTGTTCTTGAGTACCATCTGGATCCTTCTGGGCATTGAAGAGGCGAGTTTGGTGAAGTAGGCACTGTCCATAGTGACCCAGATCTTCTTCAGCACCTCCTTCAGGTCTGGAATACTGGTGGGTCGCGATTTTTCCAGTTCGTTTTTCATCAGATTCCAGGCATTTTCTATTGGGTTCAAGTCTGGGGAATTGCCTGGCCACTCCATAACACTGATATTGTTGTCATTAAGGAACTTTATCACTTCCTTAGACCTATGGGCAGGGGCACCGTCATGCATGAAATGATCACACTCATGGATGTCCCAAAATTCGAGCATGTGATCCCTCAAAACATTGATATAATTGCTCCCTTTCATGGTCACATTCTTGGGGAAGAAATATAGTCCACCCCTGCCCTTGTTACCACTAAAGGCACCCCACACCATCACACTGTCTGGGTGTTTCACTGTTGTAACTGTGTACCACGGGTTGAATCTGGACACATCACTGGGGCGACGAACGATCTTGGAGCTGCCCCTGATCAGCCTGAAGGTACTTTCATCACTGAACATCACCTTCTGCCACTGCTCTGATGTCCAGTCCTTGTATTTCTTACAGAAATCAATCCATTTCTTCTTCATGGCCTGTGTGAGCAGGGCTTCTTGGCAGCACATCAAGCTGGCATTTTGAGGTCCTTCTGCAGCCAATGTTGGATCGTTCTTACAGCAATGTTTTAAAGGAGAGCAGGATGTTTTTGCTTCAGACTAACAGCTGTTATACATGGATCTGACATCACTTCTCGTTTTAGGATCTTGTCAGTGCGAGTAGATGTCTTCTTTGGGGCTCCAGAGCCTGGCTTTCTTGGTGGTACCGTACCAGGAGGGTGTGTGGCGGCTGCTTTCTTCAGGCTGTAAATGACCATTCTTGTCACCTGCAGGTCTGCGGCAACACGTATCACAGACATTCCCTGCTCTAACAGAGCTAGGGTGCGGGCCTTTTCTTGCATTGAAAGCTTGGAACGACCCATTTTGATCACCAGAAGGAGAGTTAGAGGGCACCAAAGTCAGTGAAAAAGTGAACAAAAGGGCACTAAAGAGCAGCATGCATAGACTCCTCTCTCATCTAGCGCTGGCAGCGCACTGAAGCGTGATGTGTTGGCGAACAGTGTAAAAAGGCGCGCTCTACACACCCACGTCATCAGTATCTCCGCCCACTTTTTATTATGGCGGGAAATCAAGTGAAATCTATTCTTAAAATCCCGTGTATAGATTTTTTTTGCGGAAAAAATTTATCGATTTTTTTTGCGGCGACTGTAGTAGGTCAGACCAGAGAGAGGAAGAGAAACAGAGACAGAGAAAGAGTCAGTCAGAGAGAGAGGATGTCAACGTAGGGCTTACAAACTAATTTATGTTGGTGTGGTTACAGTTGTGTAAGAACATATGTGTGATTACTGCAAAGTGTTTGAAAAACTTATGTTGGAACTATAAGAAAAAAATAAACCAAAATTTTCATTACCTATGCTACCATCCAACATAAAATGGTAGCATGGTGTTCTACAAAATGAGTTGTGACTTACAAGATTCTACAACCAGTGAAGTGAATAACAGTGTTACTTCTATATACATTTATGTTATGAGAGAACTATTCACCATCCAAACCTTTGAACACGTTTCATACGTTCAACTACTCCACGTCCTCACCTCTGACATACATCCTCAGTTTAGTTCCTATCTGGTTATATGGTTCATATATCAATGAAGAAAATTGTCAGATTTCTGTGCATGAGCTTCTTACATAACAGCTCCAAAATGTTTTGGCCCATAATTACAAATGTTTAAGCCCACTTCAATTACTCTACAAGCATCCTTCCAGCTCTTCTTTGACTCTCCCCTTGAATCAAGTTACAGTTCTATGATTCCCTATACATCCTACTGCTTGGGGACCCTCTCTACAGATACAACTACACTGCTAGGTTTGGCTCCAGCTAGATGTTCCTGTGTGCCACTTGCTTCTGAAGCAAATTGTCAGGGTCAAATGACTATTCCTCTCTTTCACAGCCAGTTGTTGTTGCCTCTCAGAGTTGCTGACTCAGGCACATGTAGTCTACATGTGTTCCGCTGCTCCAAGGACCTCTTCATGACATCACAGGGTGGCATCCTTCCCAGTGACATCACCACATTTGTAACTACCACATGCGTGACCACCCTCAGCCATGATTACATCACTTGACTCTACCTCTTCATGCATATTGTAAAGCACACCTTCATGTCTTTAAAACTATGGAATCTGATGTAGTCTGTCTGCCAGAATCAAGTCTTGTAAATGGCATATCACATAATGCAGCCTTATGCTCCACCTCAAAGAAAGGTCATTCTCAGTTAATCATTGCAAATGACTCACATGCTCCAATCACTCACACCACTGGTACAAAATTGTGTGATTCTCTTGTGTATCCTCCTTAGAAATATGGTTCCCAAAAGATAACATGTCTGAGGAAATGAGTCATATCAAGACAGATAACCACTCACTAAGAGGATAAGCCATTGATGAAAAGGGATAGACACAACTCGGAATGCCAAAATCAGAAGTTGAAATTAAATTTAAAGTATACCAAAGGTCAGAAAAACTAATCGGAAATAAAATATCATAGGTCATATGATTATAGAATACACAGAAGATACAGAAATGGCTGAAGTCATGAGCAAACATCTTCAAGTCAGTTTTCACTAGAGAAAATGTACAACATCGGGATGAAGGGAGAGAAATGACACCCCCCCCCCATGAGGGAAATGATAGTAACACTAAAAGAAATAATGAACCTTGGTATCAGGAAATTGCATGGCTTGGATGGAATGGCAAACTGAATATTAAAAGAATGTAAAGAAGAACTAATAGACAAAATATATAACAAATTGTTGCTCACTCAAAGAAGGAAAAATACCAGAACTGAACACAACAAAAAATTCACACTAGTAGTGTGCTATTTGATCATCTACAACAGCCTACCACCAGCCACCTGCAACACCCCATGCAAACACACACACACACACACCTGCACTTGCAAACCTATCATACAAGGAGAGATTGGCTAAACTAGAGTTACCGACACTGGAGCAAATAAGAGAGAGGTGACCTATTGACCATCTACAGAATCATGAAAGGCACAGAGATACTTGAGAGAGAGGACTTACTTAACTGGGACAAGAGAAACACAAGAGGACATGGAAAGAAAATAAAAAAACAGCTATAGAAGAGAACTGAAAAAAAAACAGTTTTCCACATAAGGGTTTTGGACACTTGGAACAAACTGGATAATGAAATAGTATGCACAAAAACCATTCATGAGTTTAAAAGCAAACTAGACACTGCGAGATACAATGGCGGGACACCACGAGCATAGCTCCCCTTCCCACAAAATACAACTAGGTAAATACACAGAGGAAATAGGAATGGCAGAAATTATGAACAAGCATCTTAAATCGGTGTTTACAAGGGAGAACATGCTATCTAGAGAGATCAAATGGGCAGAGAAAGTCCCCCCCTATGAAAGAAATAGAAGTAACAAAGAATGAAACAATGAAACACTTGAGTAACCTTGATGTCTGAAAATCGCATGGACCAGATGAAATAGCAAACTGGATTTTGAAAGAATGCAGGAATGAACTGGCAGACAAAATACATAGCATAATAAACAGTTCCTTGAAATAAGGAAAAGTTCCAAAAGGTTGGAAAAGAGCAAATATAGTACCTATATATAAAGGGTGAAATAAAGAAGACCCTACCAACTATAAACCAGTCTCTCTAACAAGTACAATAGCAAAAATTTGTGAGAGAATTATCAAAAGTAGATGGTTAAAGTATTTAGAAAAAAACAACGTCCTAAATCCAAGGCAATTTGGATTCAGACAAGGACGATCATGTGTCACCAATTTAATATGTTTCTATTCAAGGCTAATAGACATAATACAAGAAAGAGATGGATGGGCTGATTGTGCCTTTCTAGACCTAAAAAAAGCTTTTGACAAAGTACCACATAAGAAGTTGCTTAACAAATTAGAAACTGAAGGAGGAATACAGGGCAAACTGCTGAAATGGATGGAAGACTTTTTGCAAGAAAGAAAAATGAGAGTGGTGATAAGAGACAAACACTCTAATTGGGATGAAGTAATAAGTGGTGCTCCACAAGGAACTGTTCTGGCCCCAATCATGTTTGCTATATATTAATGATATGGATGAAGAAATTGAAAGTTATATGAGCTTCTTTGCAGATTATGCAAAACTGTTAAAAAAAAAAGTGAACACTGAAGAAAATTGTGAGTCACTACAGAGTGATCTCAATAAAGTATGGGAATGGAGTAAGAAGTGGGAGATGGAGTTCAATACTTAGAAGTGTAGTATAATGGAATTTGGAAAAAGCCAAAAAAGAATAGTAGGAGCATATAAATTGGGAGAAGAAGGAATAAAAAAAAGTAGAAAATGAGAAGGACCTAGGAGTCATTATTATGAATAATATGTCACCTGAAAAACATATAACCAAGATTTTTTGAGAAACTTATATTTTAATAAGAACAATCAAAGTGGCATTTACGTACCTGGATGAAGAAATGGTGAAGAAAATACTAATCACTTTGATAAGACCAAGATTGGAATATGCAGCAACAATGTGGTCACCAAGTACAAAAAAAGGTATAACAAAACTTGAAAGAATACAAAGAGCAATTACAAAATTGGCACCAACACTCTCAAATCTATCATATGAAGAGAGACTAGCAAAACTTGAGCTACAGACATTAGAGCAAAGAAGAGAGAGAGGAGATTTGATAACTATTTACAGAATCATGAAAGGAATAGAAACTATTGATAGAGAGGATCTAATAAAACGGGATGATAGAAATATAAGAGGACACGGAAAGAAAATGAAGAAAGACAGTTATAGAAGAGATCTGAAAAAGAACAGCTTTCCTCACAGAGTAATAGACAGTTGGAACAATTTAGATGAGAAAGTGGTGTGTGCAAAAACAATACATGAATTTAAAAACTGTTTAGACAAAAGGAGATATGAAGACGGGACACCACGAGCATAGCTACCCTTCCCGTAAATAAAACTAGGTAAATACACACACACACACATTCAGGTCATAAAGCAAGCTCTACAAAAAACACAAATTCCATACTCCACAAACAGCAGCCCAAACAAAGAAATCCCTCCCTTGACAAGCAAGACCCACAGTGGCATAACTGTGTTCAGCCAACACCCAACTTTGAAACAGTTGCAACACAGAACAACTTTGCCGCATGTTGTCCCATTCTAGTGTTACCCAAACAACAAAGCAAACTATCTGCATTGAGTAACTTTTGGACCAATATGACAGTTATTACTGGTTACCTGTAAATAATGATGATATTGAGCTACAAGTGAGTGTAACTGGTGAGCACACTCAACACCAGCCTGGAGAATTTTGAGAAAATTGAATAATACTTTCTTACAACACTAAGAAAGGGGGGCCAGATGCCTTATCAATTCTGAGGTCAATCAGCAAGGTTTACCCAATCATTTGTGAAAATTTCATGTCAATCAGATAAATATGAATGACAACATAGGAGCCGATTTCTCAAGAATTGGTTTTTACAACTTCAAAAAATGTTAAAAAAAAAATCAGAAAATCATCTGACTGACAATTGTTAGGAATCAATAAAAACTACAATCAAAGGCTGATTTCTTTTTGGAAATAGATTTTTAATATGGCCATAGAAAATGGGATACAGAGCAGAGAAAATTAAGTGTGAAAAAACAATTATAATTTGTTCCTTCAAAAGATAAAAACAAAAATAGAAAATCTGTTCCCAACAAAATGTAGATATGTATTCAAAGTTTTATTGGTAAAATTTTCAAAGTGATTGACTGAAAAATAAAGTCTGTGAAACAAAATAAAGAAAAACCCACATTACTTCAGTCTCCCCTATTATTCACCCAATTTCAATGAAATTCACATTACATTCTTTATTTACACCAACAAACAACATACTATAATTTCAAGGCTATTGGACCTACCATAAGAGCTGTAGGACCCCCCTTAGCCGCCCCCCTTTAATGCTTATATGGATGACTTCTCTACAAGGTTAGGAACAATTTTAGTTGCTGATCTATGCTTCATCTTTTAGTAGGTATTGTCCTTCACTCTGTGTGGGGAGTAGACCATTGTTGCATATTCCAATCTGGGAGGCAGAGTAGGCACTATGATTTTAGTCCACCATCTCTTTTTCCATGTAATGGAAAGCTATTTTAAAGATTTCCAGCTGTCTGTATGTCTTTCTCACAATTTTACTGAATACTCTACCAACATGGGGACATTCCAAGATGATTTTGCTATGATAATACATTTTCTGTTTGTCAATGGCCCTTGTTGATTGCTTTGTTGAAAATGACTTGGACCTTTGACAGTGACTTGACACCATCCTTCTCCCAGGAAGGAAAATGATGTTGATGTTTACTAACCCCCTCCTCCCATTGAGAGGATGGGGGTGGTACTCGGGAAAGGAGCAATATTGGGTCCCATTTCCTACCCTCAATTTATCATTCCCATGACCTCTTATCACTGGTGCATCTTCCAGTCATGGTTGGATAAAGATTTTGACGAGTTTTCCATTATCTCTTCATCCATATATTGAAAAGCCTCTTTAATCTTCTGCAGCAGTCTGTGTGTCTCTCCCACAATCCTGTTGATACGTCTGTCAGGTGACAGGTCTTTTATCAACACTCAAATTTTTCTCCTCCTTTGCTATGGATTCAATTCCCAAGGAATAGCTTAAGGATGGTCTTTACCGCTATTACCCATTTCTATTACTTTGCATTTTTTTTTTTATCATAATGAATTTCCTGTTCTTGGTTTCATACAAAAATAGTGTCTAGATCCTTTTGCAATAGCCTACAGTCCTCGTTTTTCACTTTTCTCATGATTTTTGCATCATTACCATGCTGGCATAGCTTGTTGTACCTTGTATCATGTCATTGACACAGACAAGAAACATTGTTGCTGCAAGCATTGAGCCTTGTAGAACTGTCATTACTACTCTCCATCTTGACATCTTATCCTTTACTGCTGTCCTCGTGTATCTTCCCTTCAAAAATGTTTTCATCTAATTGAGTAGTTTGCCTCTCAGCCCTCCAATGTGCTCCAATTTCCACACAAGTTAATTTTGTGGTACTTTATCAAAAGCTTTTGGAGAGTTAAGGTGTGTTTGTACTCACACTACTGTTTGGCAGTGAGGTTGTTATGAATATAAATAGATATAGACATTTAGTATATAATGCAAACCATTACATGTTTTGACTTTCATCTCTTCCTTTCAGACTGACAGAGGTGAAATGGATGGTACAATGCCCAAGTTATCGAGTGAGGACCTGAATCAGTGGATAGGAGATGATAAGAGCTTTCCAAAGCAGATCCACAAGACAGATGCCCCTCCCAAGGCTCACATCAAATTAGAACAATTTCAGTTTGATAACTGCAAAGATTATTTTGCCTCTCAGCAGGACAGTTCCACTCTAGAGGACAATGATATGACTTTCAAAGAGGAAAAAATATTAAATTGTGATGTTTGCCATTTGACGTTTGCTACAATAGATGAGCTTGAGTGTCATGGTAAGGTCTGTGTTCAGAAAAGTTCCCAAAGAGATCAGTCTATTAACTCAACCCTTTCAGGCAGCACTGCTGTGATAGATGACCATTGCTGTAAAGAAGAGGAAATGCAATATCATTGCCCTCAATGTGATATGGCCTTTTATCAAAAAGGAGATCTCCAAGACCACATTAAGAAGACATATATGGAAGACAAACCCCACAAATGCACACTGTGTCACGCAGCCTTTTCCCATGCTGCTCACCTCAAGGTCCACACACGTATTCATACAGGAGAGAAGCCGTACAAGTGTTCCTTTTGTGTTGCTCTTTTCAGAACATCAGGACAGTTGAAGTCGCACATGCTAACTCATACAGGCGAGAAGCCACACAAGTGTAGCTTTTGTGGCGCTGCTTTCTCTCAAAGTTCCGGCTTGCAATACCACATACGGAAGCACACGGGTGAGCGGCCGTACAAATGTGAGTATTGTGATTCTACGTTCTCCCAGTTAGGTACCATGAAGACACACATGCATACCCATACGGGTGAGAGACCGCACAAGTGCAGCTTTTGTGATGCTGCTTTTGCTCAAAAAGCTAGCTTGCGACACCACATACGCAAACACACAGGGGAGAGGCCCTATAAATGTGAGTGTTGTGTTTCTACTTTCTCACAATTAACTGCCTTGAAGACACACATGCATACTCATACGGGTGAGCGACCACACAAGTGCAGCTTTTGTGTTGCTGCTTTCCCTCAAAAAACCAGCTTGCAATACCACATACGGAAGACGCACACAGGTGAACGGCCCTACAAATGTGACCAATGTGATTCTACTTTCTTACAATCAGTTCACTTGAAGTCACACATGCAAACTCACACAGGACAGAAACCACATAAGTGTGGGCTTTGTGGTGCTGCTTTCTCAAGTACGAGCAACTTGAAGAAGCACATACAGAGGCACACAGGTGAGAAGCCGTACAAATGTGAGGAGTGTGGTGCTGCTTTCATAGAAGCAAACAAGCTACGCAGGCATATCAGGGTACACAAAGGAAAGAAACCATAAGTGCATAGAGCACTGTGATGCTGCTTCCTCCTGGATTAGTAATCTGAATGACCATGTTCAAATACACAGACATGAGGGACCATACAAACCCCACAAATGCACAGTTTGTGACACAGCCTTTACCCGGCCTGGGGACCTCAAGGAACACATATGTATTCATACATAGGAGAAGCCCTTCAAGTGTTCCTTTTGCATTGCTTCTTTCAAACAATCAGGACTGCTGAAGTTACACATCCGAACTCATGCAAGTGAAAAAACCACACAAGTGTGGGCTTTGTGGTGCTGCTTTCTCTGATGCAAAGTAACTTGACCAGACATATCCAGAAGCACACAGGTGAGAGGCCACATAAATGTGCGCAATGTGGTGCTGCTTTCTCTCTCGGAAGCAGGCAGTCTACACATGCGTTTCAGGATACACACAGGAGAAAAGGCACATAAGTGTACAGTTTGTGTTGCTGCTTTCTCCCATGCTTATGCTTTAAAGAGACACATGGAAACACATTCACAGATTATCTTGTGAGGTTGCAAATTGTCTCCTGGAATAACTTGGTGGATTTTTGTAATTTTCTTTATGGAAATAATGTATCAGCATTTTCCCACCCCTCAAAATAAGTTTCAGTACCTACCATATATCCTCAAGTAGTAGTTGACCCCTTCTTTGTTTCCAAGAAATCTGGAATTTTTCACACACATTGTGTAAAAGTTGGCCGAGGTATTTGGACCTACCATAATGGAACTGCAGTGGTGCAGTAATCCCACTGTTAAACCATAGTCACCCTTACTTTTCTATAAGCTGTCTTACCATATATACAGCCTCATATTATAGTGTATCATTACATTTATCAGCTGTTTTGCTAAATGAAAATTTCAAACTTGGTGCTCTGTGTGAATGTCTTCGTAATAAAGTTGACAATTTGATAACTGATGTATTTTTTTTTGTAACATACCAGGTATTTTATTTATGTAAAATGTGTATTATACCAGTAATTGTCATACTATGTGTGTTCCATGTGAGCAATTAAATACTACTAGTAATCTGCCATAAAATTTGTAACAAAGTCAACAATTTGAGGATTCTGATGTAATTTTTTGTTGTGTTTAGTTTTATGTTAAGTATTTGTTCAGTGTTAAGTGGTTGTTCTATTTATACATGTATGGGGTGGTGTGAGAGGTAAATGCAAGGGTAATGGGCTGGGGATTGGACATGGTTAAAGAAAATGGAGAAAAGTGGGAAATAAGCCAGTTGCTGTTTGCTGATGACACTGAGCTTGTAGCAGGATCAGAGGAAGGATTAAGGAAGTTAGGGATGGAGGTTGGGAAGGTGTGCAAAAGAAGGAGGTTGAAGATAAAGGTGGGGAAATGTGAGGTGATGAGATGTAGAAGGGGAGAGGATGGCAGCAAACTGGAAGTGAGTATAAGGGAGAGAGACTGGAGGAAGTGGATAGCTTTAGATACTTGGGTGTGAATATGGCAGGAAAAGGATAAGTGGAAGTGGTGTTAGAAAGCAGATTGAGAGAAGCAAGTAAATACCTTGGGGGATTAGCCCCATGAATATGATGATGCCTATGTAGGTATCATGAGGTGCAAGTGAGTATACGAGGATGCCAACATCGACTTATTTTGTAGTTGTAGCTGAGTGACCCTCTTATTCTGTGAACAGGAATGATCACTTTTTCAGCGGTTACAGTGGGTGAAAGAGAATGAGATGCAACAGCTGTAACTTTATATTTTATGATGTGCGTATTGTGATGTACCATCACAATCAGGCAGCTAATGTACGCCCGAATATTTGACTCATATTGAAGAGGTGTAAAATGTAATGAGAAATAGACATTTGGGAATGGATGCTAAGAGGAGATTGTATAAAGAGATGATTGTGCCAACAGCACTGTATGGGGCAGAAACATGGAACATAAGAGAGGAAGAGTTTAAACATGCTTGAGATGAAATGCCTGAGAAGTATGGTAGGGTTACTAGGCAGGATAGAATGAGAAATGAGGAGAGTTGGGAGTGGAAAGGGAGTTGGGAGATAGGGTAGATGAAAGCAGAAGTGGAGGGGGTGAACATGAGGGGGCAACCAAGGATGAGATGGATGGGATAAAAGGGGCACTGGGGAAGAAGGAAATGTCTGTTGAGGAAGGGAGAA
>NC_134788.1:38065892-38225501 GCF_046742065.1 Oratosquilla oratoria
CATTTAACATTCCACTTCTTCATCCATGTCATTCACATAAATAGCAAACATTATTGGAGCCAATACTGATCCCTATGGAACTCCATCCAGTTTAGTAGTTTACTTTTTATCCCTCCTCTGTTTTCCAGGTTATTTAATAACTTTTCATCTGTTGCTTTGTCAAAAGCTTTTTGTAAGTCTAGGAAAGCACAATCAGCCCATCCTTCCCTTTCTTGTATTATATCTATTAGTCTTGAGTAGAAACAGATTAACACTGTGGCACATGGTCTTCCCTGCTTGAATCCAAATTGTCTCAGATTTATTATACTGTTTTCTTCCAGGTGTTTTATCCATCTATTCTTAATAACCTTTTTTGCAAATTTTGTCTACACTGCTTGTAAGGGAAACCAGTCTGTAATTCATTGGATCTTCTTTGTTTTCTCCTCTTATATAGGTACAATATTAGCATCTTCCCAGTCATTTGGTATTTTTCCTTCTTTGAGTGAGCAGCTTATTATGTTAAATATTTTGTCTATTAATTCTTCTTTACATTCTTTTAGTATCCAGTTTGTTATTCTGCCTGGACCATGTGATTTCCTGACATCAAGGTTCGTTTATTTATCCATTATTTCTTTTTGTGTATTTACCTAGTTGTATTCTATGGGAAGGGGAGCTATGCTCATGGTGTCCTGTCTTTGTATCTCACAACATCTAGTTTGTTCTTAAATTCATGTATGGTGTTTGTACACACTATTGTTGTGTTAGATTTGCTCTAGACATCCACCACTATATGGAAAGCTGTTTTTTTTTTCAGATCTCTTCTATCATAGTCCTTTTTGAGTTTCTTTTCATGACCCCTTGTTTTTCTTCTATCCCAACTTAATAAGTCTTCTCTATCAAGGATTTCCATGCCTTTCATAATTCTATAAATGGCCAACAGATCACCTCCTTGTTCCAGGGTTGGTAGTTCCAGTTTAGACAATCTTTGCTCATGTCAGTTTTGAAAGTGTTGGGGCCATCTTTGATGTCGCTCTTTGGATTCTTTCTATTTTCCTTATATTCTTTTTTGTACTGGGTATCCTTAGTGTTGATGTGTACTCCAATCTTGGTTTTATCAGTGTGACTAGTATTTTCTATACCATTTCCTTATCCAAGTAATTAAAAGCCACATTTATTGATCTTAAGAAATTGTAGGTTTCTCCAACTATTTTGTTTATCTGCTTGTCTGGGGACATGTTTTTGATGATTACTCCTAGATCTTTTTCGGAACCAACTTTTTTTAGTTCCTTTGCACCGAGTTTATATTGTCCTGATATTCTTTAACTTTTTTCATGTGTGTGTTCCATGTGAACATACTCTTTAAAATAAAATATCACCAGTACCATATATTTTTCTTTTGTTTTTACTGCCCTTTTTTATGAATAGTGTGATGTACTAATAGGTGGTGCTGGTGATGGAAAATGACATTTGTTTACCAGTGTACAATGATTCATTAACAAGAATCATTTCAAGCATCAATTATCTATGGATAAACTGCAGAAATAGGTTCTATATTTAGTAAGATTGTTGATATGAAGAAACAGGTTATTGGGACAGTAAATCTGGTTTACAGAACAAGCCTAAATAGCTCTGAGTGCAGGAGGTTTGAGTTATAGTGGCCTGGAGTGGGCTCAACCCAGAATCCTAGCTGAAACCTTGTACTTTCAGCGCAATGGAGACTTGTTTTTAGACCAATAATCTATGATTTTTTTTTTCATTATATTTATAGGAATCTGGCACTTAGCTGTTTATTTTTTACTCATTCTAGTCATGGCTTTCATCCCTCTGAAAATAGCACATATGAGTTGACAAACTAAATTCAGATTTGAAAAAGTAAAAGATTTGACTATTACCCAATGATATATGGTACGAAGTATTTTTGTATGAACTTGTAAAGAGCAAGCAGAATTAAAAGGTATAGTATTGTAGTCTAAGACATCGGAAAGCTGGATTAAAAGTTTTTCTGCTGTAATTATTATGCAAATTTGATACAAGTTAGCTAAGGGTATGATATTGTTTGCTCTAGGATTACTAATCAGACTGAGGATGTATGTTCACACCATGATTCATAATGGCAGGCTTTAGGTTCACCTATTGTACACTGCCTTTTTTTTATCCATTTTTATTCACTGGTAAATATGATACAGTTCTCATATTGTAGTTATGCTTAAAACATGCTTGATAGCATGTTATGCTTCTCTTTGATAGTCATCTGTTTATTCCAAAGTGCAGTTCCATTTGAAACTCCTTTTTAGCTGCATCTGAAGAGCTAATCTTGTAGTCTCTTGAAGCCTTGGAGAATGTTGGTGTACTGAGGGAATGGTATAATGCATGTATTTAGGGAATTTACTTCAGCTGAATAAAAGTGTTTGGCTTATAAGCTATGAACAACAGCAAAAGGGTCAATCAAGATGGGTTTAATCCTTTTGATGTGCAGGAAAGCAAAGGTTAACTACCCCAGGTATCCTGCACCTGTCATGAATCCTGTTTTGAAATCCTGCAACTCTCTTCACCTCATCTCCCTACTCAGAGAGAGGATAGCAGGTTCTTGGGGTGGGACTCAGAATCAGGACACCTGGAAGAGGAAGACCAACTCCTGACCCACAGTCTACCTCCACCTCCACTCATCTCTTTCCCACCACATTTGCACCCAAGTATCTAAAACTATCCACTTCCTCCAGTCTCTTTCCCTTAATATTGTTACGAACACGTAAAGTGCCTCTCGTAAACTACCTCGTTCGGGTAGTTTACGATTAGCAGAGGTAGTTAGGCAGGCAGGCAAGGAGGAGGTGGAGAAGAGGCGATGTCGTAACCAAAATACAGTGGGACGGTCAGATTGTGCTTGTAGCCTAAACGAACTGTGTCGTAAGACTGAAGAAGTGTTCCACTACGTCCAACGCCGGTACAACAATATCATCCACCAGTATGTCATCGAGGTAGCTGGAGTCCGTGTCTTCCTTCGTCGTTTCAGTCTTCTCCGGTACTGTCTTCAGGATCCTCGTCATGGTCCTCGGAGCTGAGCACAGACCAAATCCCAGTCTGGTTAACCCATTAAACTCCGATGACAAGATGTCTTGTCATTTGGTCAAATAAAACAAAAAATCATAAAACACCAAAATGTTTGATCAAACACCAGAAAAATATGACGTCAATCCTCGCTTCGCTCGCAGCGAAGCGAGGACTGACGTCATATTTTTCTGGTGTTTGATCAAACATTTTGGTGTTTTATGATTTTTTGTTTTATTTGACCAAATGACAAGACATCTTGTCATCGGAGTTTAATGGGTTAAGCAATATGTTTTACCTTTATATCTTATAAGTTGGTATTCCCATAGCTTATTCGCCACGTGAATTTGTAGGTAAGCCGCCCGTAGATCTATAATTGTAGACGCCCCCTCATTTGGCGCACTTTGTTCTTGGCTGCACCACTGCCATCAGAGGCAATATTCCACCCTCCACCGGCTCCTCCCATGGACTCAAAATTCCCTCATCAATCCATCGCTCTACTTCCATGTCAAAGTCATCCCTCACTCCCTCTCCGAGAATCTGTTCGTAGCAGTCGACTTTGTTCTTCAATGGAGGTGAGCCTTTTATCAGGTACCACTCTACCTCCCACTTCTGGCCATCAAATTTCGCCCAGAAATCTTTGTCCTCAATGGTACAAGGTGCCGCTTTTTCGTCAAGGTCGAGCTTCGCGGCGACACTGCCCTCCATGACTCCCATTGTCATACCTATATCTATTTCCGGCCTCAGACGGCTCCTCCCTCTCCCTTCCTTACTCGAGTCGCGTATCGCTCCAATCCTCACATGTCCGGCGACAAACATGACTTCTCAAAGCTGTGCAATTGCATCCATTCCCAGCACCACGTCAATTTCCTCTATGACCGTTCTAATAACAAGCACTCTTAGTCGTATCGGAATGCCCTCCACTGTCGTTTCAACTTCCTGGTCGCCCTCGTGTTCTGCCTTTCTTCCGCCAACTGTCATCAGGGCTACATCTCCTTGTCTGAGTTCTTTAATCAAGTCGACCGTTACAATCGTGGTTGAACAACCGGAAACTACTACGAGAGGTGATTGAAAAATTCGTGGCCCATAGTAGGACACGAGATACAGACTTGAACTTTTTCACATAAAATCTAATCTTTCATAAGCCGGTATAAGAATTTTCAAGCCTCTGACGATTTTTTTTTTCTTTATACAGATAATTTATTTGAGACAGGTATTGTAGAGAAAATGGACAAAATTGGTCATCGGGCAGTCATTCAATACCTCCGCATCAAGGGCTTCACTCCAAAAAAATTCACGAGGACATGGTAGCTACTCTACGAGACAATCCTCCTTCATACAGCATGGTTAAAAAATGGGCAGCTGATTTCAAAAGGGGCAGGGACAGTTTGGAAGAAAACCCTCGTCAAGAAAGGCCTGCCACTGTCACCACTCAAGAAATCATCGACAAAATCCATGTTATGTTGCTCACAGATCGGCGTTTGACTGGACGTTTTATTGCGACAGAGTTGGGTATATCCCAGGAATGTGTTCATGCAATTATCCACAACCATCTTGGAATGACGAAGGTCTCAGCAGCTCGATGGGTGCCAAAATTTCTTGGACCTGATCAGAAGCGGCTGCAATGCAACATGTCAAAGAACAATCTTGCCATTTTTTTTTTTTTTTTTTATGCTGATCTACAGAAAATTAACAGGTGGTTTGTGACCATAGATGAGACTTGGGTTCACCACTTCCAGCCTGAGTCGAAGGAGCAATCAAAACAATGGAAGCATCATGGATCTCCATCTCCAAAGAAGTCCAAGTGATGATGATGGTTTCCATTTTTTGGGGACTCTGAAGGGGGTACTACTGATAGGTTATCTGACAAAGGGTCAATTCATTACTGGATCATGCTATGCCAACTTAATAAGGCAGCTACGGGAGAAAATTAAGAAAAAAAAAAACGCCATGTAAAGCTGTCAATAGGAGTGCTTTTCCTTCGGGCCAATGCGCCAGGACACAAATCCGCCATGGCTCTTGCTGCCATACGTAATTGCGGCTTCCAGCTAGTTGAACGTCCGCCCTATTCACCTGATTTGACTCCCTCAAACTACTATTTCCCAAGATAAAAAAATAGCTCAGTGGTCAACATTTCGCCACGGATAATGACGTCGTTGATGCCGTAGAGGTGTATTTGGAGGACCAAGACTCAAGCTTCTGCAAAGAGGGGATCCGTAAACTCCACGACCGTTGGAATAAATGTGTAAAATTTCAAGAGGATTACATTGGAAAATAAATGTATGAATTTATCATGAAATAATTTTTTGCATCTTAGCCACGAATTTCTGAATCGCCCCTCGTAGTCTTGCACGTTTTCCTCTCAACCAGACATCTACATTCGGCATACAGTTGGATAGCGTCTTTTCATTTCTTGGGCGACCGCTCATATAGCAGCCGCCCCTTGTCCGTTTCCCTGCTCGCAGGGTCGAGCAATATGCCCTGTTTCATTGCATTCGTAACAGATAGGCTCCGTGTCTCTACAATTTCTCGCGAGGTGCCCAGGGCCCCTACACGCATAACAACGTATTCGAGGCGGTCCCCTCCACCCGCTGTAGTCACCCCTGGAATCCCCCGTTTTCCCTCTTCTATTGTCCGGTGAATGACCACGCTCCGCATCTCAGCCCTAGGTCTCGTGCAGGGCCTTGCAGTTTCTCTGTCGCCATGGCAGCTAAAGACCTACCCTTTTGTGTCCTTATGAGAAATCTAGCACGGACTATCAACACGTCCATGCCCGCCGACACGCCATGATTTACTTCCTGTAGTCCAGCGGATACACGATCTGGAAAGCCATTCACAAACACAATTCCAACTAATTGCTATAGGCCTTCGCCTTTGCATGGCTACAGCCCCGCTAATCTCCTAATTTCGTTGGCAAAAACGTCGACCTGTTCGCCAGGCCAGCGCCTTCTTTCCACCCGATTAAACGATTCGAACGGGCTCTCAGCGAATGCCTCTTCCAGTTTATATTACTATTATTATTATTGTTATTACTATTATTATTATTATTATTATTATTATTATTATTATTATTATTATTATTATTATTATTATTATTATTATTATTATTATTATTATTATTATTATTATTATTACTATCATTATTATTACTGTTATTATTATTATTTTACTTTCTTTTCATCTGCTTGATCACTGTCTAGATAGATGGCCAATACGCCGCCTTCCAGGTTAAGGGCAATATTGCTCGCGGCGCCGGTGACCCTGGTTAATTTTGCCACTAATTCTGCCTTTTTGAGCCATTCGGCGACGTCTCCATTCCCATCAAAAGCCTTAAGGGTGATGTCGTTCATCTATAATTGTTCCTTTATGCTAGCCGCCTCGGCCATCTCTAGTGCCTAGATAGCTTATCGCTCACTTATCTAATCTGTATTATTTCCTGGTTCTTCGTTAGTTTCTTTTTAACATTTCAATCCCCCGACGCACTCGCTTCTCTCATTCTACAATCTACTTTTACCTAAAACCACTAGCTCTCCTATTTCTAGTTTTAATACGTTTAAACTCACATCTGCTCACTGTTCGTTCCACATATGCACTAACTTACGCACTCGGCTTGCACCCCATTCGCCTTCCTTTCTACACCGTGACTTTTGATCCCGTGCCGGGTATACCAATTGCACACCCCTATCTGCACCACATTCATACCACACATTACATACACAAGCATAGCCACTACACCTTCCATACACAATAACAACCTCCCACAGCCACTAGTGCAAACATCAACCACACAGACAATCTAGCATCATTCCTCACAATTGCAAGTAGAAACACACTGCCCCAACCTCTTCACCCTGCCACACAGACAATACATCAGACACATACACACAGTCTTTGCTGTGCCACTACCTCATACACAACCACAAACTTTAATAGACTCAAAGGTGGTACAATCAAACACATAACATCAGATCAAAACACAATTCAAACAATCTATGTGCTACTATAACATATAGCTTGCCTTCATACAAAAGGTTACGTAGTGCGAGATTACAGCTTCTTGGAGGACTCCACTGTATAATATTTTGGTCCCTGGTGGGATACACTACACTCCCTACCAGCTAAGAATTTTGTTTGCCATTTTTAGTCATGTTGTGGACGTCAGTCTCTATGGTCTTTTGATGGGATGGGTCTGGGATCTATCAGGGCTGTGGAGTCGGAACACAAAACCTCCGACTCCGATTCCTCTATTTTTGGCACCACCTACTTCGAGTCCGACTCCGACTCCGACTCCTCTTCATGTAATTAACTGATTATGGCCTATATATTTTATCAAGCCTATACGACACACATACGCTCCAATCTTGAGTAGACTTATATAATTATAACTGGTTTATATCAAAGAATAAATATATATGTTATAGTGTGGCTTTCCTATGTTTGACCTCTTCATTAATACTTTATAAGTGAAGTAGAGACAAAAGAATTGAAAGGATATTGAAGAGAATTCAGTAAAAAAAAAAATTATAATGTAAGACATTTGGCATAATATATATCTTTGCAAATAAGTGATAAGTACATTTCAAAAACAAAAATACTGTTCTTTATAACAAAAGTTGAAATATAACCTTTGTAAAGGATATACAAACCTAATGATAAAAGAATATAATGCAAGATTTTTCTACATATATAGTTTTGCAAATACAAAATAAAAAAAATTAAAATACTTTATGAAAGAAGCTTAGGCAAATTTCTTGAAAGGAAACAGTAAATATAGAGAAAATAAACCTTATTGATACGAGTACGGTACAAGGGCCAGTGTTACAGCTGAACATGTATGATACTGAAAGGTATATGTATCATACATACTTTTTGGGTATCATTATACTTCATATGTTTTCATACCTTCTTTTGTCTTAATGTACTGAAATTACTGACACAAGTACCTCTTGGTTTAACTACATACTGGTACTGCTATGCGGCGATTATTGCGATGGACATTACTCTGGTTCTGGAACCGATCTTATCGATACGAGTACAAAACAAGATACAGCTGAACATGTTTGAAACGTGAAACTTTTTTTCAACTTTAAATATCCTTATTTCAATAATTCATTGTTAAAAAGTATAGAGGGGGAAAAAGAAGGGGAAAGGAGAGAAGAGATAGTATTATTGCGTTAGTCTACAGTTGAAATCATAATTATCCTACTGTTTGGCAACACAGCAGTGGGAGAAACCACCAAACTGATGGAGTGATGGAAATGATGCATATGGAACTTGACAGGAATATTACAGCTCCCGTGACTGTGTGTCAACAGAAGGTGTAAAATTGAGGTGTTTAATATATTCAAGTAATACTCTGGATGTTTATCGGTCTATGTATAAATTTGAAAGCAAGCGTTGCACTAGGACGTTTTGGGGGTTTAGTGGAATGACCACGAAGATAAGACGATACGATTTATTACATTTGATGAAATTATATATATTTTTTTATATAATCTACTTATAAGGAGTGTGCACTGCGTAACTCTATAGACTAAACGAAGGCATTATAAAGTGTAAATTTAACTGGAGTCGGAGTCGGTAAAAATATACCGACTCCGACTCCAGTGACACCGTAATTGCTTCCGACTCCGACTCCGACTCCACAACTCCGACTCCGACTCCACAGCCCTGGGATCTATATCATATGCCTTATTTATTTCTACTACTACACTGTTCTTTCTTGTGGTACTTTCTTACTAAATCACTCTGGTACTTGCTGAATGAGGATTTTGAGTAGATTGCTGGTTGATTGGCCCTTTTTACATGCATGTTCATTGGGGGAAAGTGAAGAGTATTGAGGTCATTAAGAGAAGTAGAAAGAACTGGTGGAGGGTGTGGTGGACAAGCCCCCCCACATGTGCTTCGACGCGGTATTTTGGCTTATGGCATCGCCGCCGCAGAAATGGGATGGACCAGGAATGGATAGAGTGTGTAGAAGTAGCTGGCCTTCGGCCTTATATTAATTGTATGTAGGTTAAGTCTATAGTACGCCTGTACTACATGCATTTGTATCCTCTTGAAAGCACAACCTAAGCCCTGCCGAGCCATGTTTCGATCAGGATGGGTCGTGTGCTACTTTAACGTACGCATGAGGCCTATATAAAGATGCCAGGTTTGGTGTCCCCAGCCAGTTCCTTTCTGTACTTGTACCCAGCAGTGCCCGACCCGAGGCTCGCGGTCACTTTTGTGGTTTAGGGCAGGGCTCCGCGCCCTGCCCGCGCCGACCCAGCCTACGTCGACACTCGCGCTAACCAGAATAAAACCACCAAACTCACCGGAGTCTCCTTCACTCCTTCGGCACCTAAGCACAAGTAACATTCACGTAATGTTACAAGGGCATTTCAAGAGTCTTCAATCGAGGTGATAAAATTCTCTCTTTTCTTATATATCTATCTTTTGTTGACTTTTATACACTACACTCTACAAAGTTCTTGTAAGGAATCCCCTCAAGTACACTTAATTTCGGTCCTAGATCAGTTCTGCAGTGACGTCATGATTTCTTTAGTCCAATGATCTTTAACTTTATATCTAAGAACCTCCCTTAAGGCCGTGATCTTACAATCATGAACCAATTGAATTTTCTCCTCCACCCTTTCACCAATCAGATCCGCCGATAAAACTCCGCAATCTCGAATTCACTGCACACTGACTTAGTTTACATCAACAAAAGTAAAACTTACATAAAGCAATAAAATCGAGTCCCCAAGCCCTTGTTTATAAAAATAACGCTGAGAGTGAGGTAATAAAATTCCTCGCCTTCTTGCCTTCGAACAAATGTTCACAAAACAGCCGAATGTAACCCTCGCCAATCTACCCCTCTTTCTACCTTTATCTACGAACATCTTACATAAATTTAAAAAACAAAAAATCGTAACCGATGTCGTTTCTACTCAAACGAATTGGCAAAAGCAAGTAGCATGCTAACGAGATTCGGCCCAGTGTGACGACACCATTATCCTTCACCGATTATGGACACCAGACTGTGCTACATAGCCCATATCGGGGTTACCACACCGAGCTTCCACGGGCTTCACCAGTGCCGACAGTTGAGAGTTCATTTGAGTAAAAATTAACTCGGTTACAATAGCCTATTTTTCAAATCTCTAAATATTGAATTATCTATCCGTCATGTATAGCAAAGCCGAATGATGAACTAAGAGAATGTGAACCTGTACAAATCTTAGACATACTGTTGAAATGACCTAAAAGAAGGCAAACTTTCTGTAAACGAAGTCATACTCTAGTTATTCAAATAAAGGTTGGAGGTAGGATGTGGAGGGAACAATCACCTAATGTGATGAGCCTATTAAACACCACACTCGTCAGTGATACTGGCCGATAGTTGAGAAGAGGAAGGAAGAGGGAGAGGATAAAATTAATAAGAAATCATTTCTTAATAAGAAATAATAAGACATAGTAATGAAATAATAATAGTAAATTTTAGAAATAAAGCGAGGGTGGGAGAAAAACATTAAATAGTTGGAGAGATAAATGTCGACATTTCAACGAGTCGACAATTTCGGAAAACCGTTGTCCCTGAACGCCTAAGAACTAGTGTCTTTATATATGTGTGTAATGAAAATGTGGTGTGGAGTGAATAAGATGAATATGACACAGACGGGGAAATGGGCGGGAAGCAAGCGCGACTGGGCTAGTCTTTAGAGAATAGGAATAGTTACGCTAGAGAGTGATTAACATCAACGATGCGAAACCAACGAGGGAGTGAAGCTCGAAGCAAGGGCGGGATTTCTACGGAACTCAGGTGACCGACAATTTCCTCACAGAAATAAAGAAAAACTTCTTTTCCTACACACACACACACACTCATATATATATATATATGTGTGTGGGGGGGGGTAAAGAAAAACACAAGTCAGAGCTGAGTTTATTCCTCTAACGTTTCGACTTTACACCTTCAGAGAGACTACGATTTGGTACATGGGATTACAAGTTTATATATCGTCTGGAGGGCGTCTCCAAGTTGTTGAACTGGCGGATTATAAAGGATTACATAGGCGGAGCATGCCGACAGGAGACCTTTTGGTCCATAACTAGGTCGGATGCGAAAAAAATATGTAAATGATTAAAAGTAGATAAGATAAAATTGAAATTATAATAATATAAACAATAATAAAGAAAACGATACATAGGTATAGTTAAATGATAAACAAAAAAGTAAATAGTAAATAATAATAAACTGACAAATGATAATGGAAATCACGCAAATAATAAATAAACAGACAAATAATAAACAAATAATCAAATAATATAAATTAAATGGCACTCATTACAGCATCTTGCTTAAATGTTTATCTAAACGAATCTTAAAGCTTCGAATTGAACTACATTGCACTGCCTCTGTAGGAAATTTATTCCATTCATTAACTACACGGTTGGCGAAATTGTTTCTACCCACCTCCAAATTAAATCTATTTCCTGGTAGTTTGAGACCATTATTTCTTGTCGGATTCTCATTCGGTGTAAGAATTTTGTCACTTTTGATGTTGTCAATTTCCTTTAGAATCTTAAAGACTTGTATCAAGTCACCTCTGAGTCTACGCTTTTTTAAGGAAAACAGATTCATATGTTTTTGTCGATTTTCGTTTGATTTATTTTTGTATTTGTAATCAGTTTTGTGGCTCTCCTTTGTACTTTTTCCAATCTGTCAATGTCTTTAATGAGATTCTATGACCATACGGAAACAGCATATTCCAAATGTGGACAGACTAAAGATTTATACAGCTTGTTAATGAGAGATGAACTTTTGAACTCAAAAGATCACGCAATTAATCCTAGGTTCTCATTTGCTTTCTCAGAGACTTAGATACACAGCTTGGATGATTTGAGATCGTTACTGATAATTACGCCGAGATCTTTTTCACTATCCACTTTTGTTAACGAATTTCCAAATAACTTGTAATCGCACTTACTGTTATTTTTACCTATGTGCATAACCTTGCATTTACTTGTGTTAAATTTCATTAGCCACTTTACAGACCATTGCTGTAATTTGTCTAAATCTTCTTGAATATCTAATTTATTGAAGTGGTCATTTGCCATCCCGCACAATTTTGTATTATCAGCAAATTTGGAGACAATAGATTTTAGTCCATGGTTTATATCATTGATATATATACTATGAACAGAAGGGGCCCAAGAACGAAGCCCTGAGGAACTCCACTCGTAAAAAATTTCCATCTAGAAGTTTTGCCATTTAAAACAACTCTCTGTTTTCGATCATTCAACCAATTTCTAGTCAAGCTTAATAGGCTGCCACTTATTCCGTGTGAAGCTAATTTAGTAAGTAGTCTTTCGTGGGGGACGGTATCGAAAGCTTTTGCAAAGTCTAGATATATTAAATCTATATTGTTTCTCTTATCATAATTCGAGATAACTGTGGTGTAGAATTCAAGTAAGTTAGTCACGCAAGAACGTTTCCGTCTGAATCCATGCTGGCTATCATTTATCAAACAGTTACTTTCTAAATGATGTTCGATAGCATCTCTGATGATAGTTTCCATTATTTTTCCTACGATTGAAGTCAAGCTTACAGGCCTGTAGTTATTTGGTTTCTTTTTGTCACCTTTTTTGAATATTGGAGTGACGTTAGCTAGCTTCCATTCTCTTGGGACATCTCCGGATGTGATGGATTTTTTTATATAATTTCTAATGGAACAACAATCTCATTTTTCATTTCATTTCAGATTCTTGGATGCCAACCGTCAGGCCCTGTTTTTTTTTTTTTTTTTTTTTTTTAGTTTTGAGTTTCTCTATACACATTTTAATTAAATCTTTTGTTGTATTTACCGTAATAAGTTTACCCTAGATTTTTCACAGGTTGTAGTTTGGAGTTCACTTTGAGGTGTTTCGTTTACGAATACTGAGCTAAAATATTTGTTTAAAATATTACACATTCCTTCGTTTGAATACTCAAGTTGACCGTCAGCAGATAATAGTGGGTCAATGTGATTCTTAATAACCATTTTATCTCCAATGCAACTGTAGAATTCTTTGGGATTCTCTTTGGATTTATCAGCGATATTAATTTCGTATTGTCGTTTTCGTTTTTTTATTGTCTTTTTTAAATCTAACTTTGATAGTCGTTAGGTGCACCCGAACACTTGTATTTCTTATAAGCCTGTCTCTTTTTAACAATACTTTTTCAGTTTCTTTGTCGAGCCATTTTGGGCGAGCCCAATTTGGGGGGCGTCTGTCCTTAAACGGGATGTAAGTATGAATCATCTTAGTAA
Source organism: Oratosquilla oratoria (assembly GCF_046742065.1). Classification (NCBI taxonomy): domain Eukaryota; kingdom Metazoa; phylum Arthropoda; class Malacostraca; order Stomatopoda; family Squillidae; genus Oratosquilla; species Oratosquilla oratoria. The sequence continues at coordinate 38,079,209 of NC_134788.1, forward strand.
GCGTATTTTGAAACATTCCCCACATCTGATCTACAGGTCTTTCGCTTAAAATTGCCTCCCAGTCTGTAAGCTGAAACTCCTGACGTAGTCCTATGAACTGAGCTTTACTAAAATCAGGTATTTTAGATGCGCATGTACATATATACATACATATACCAAGACTTTTTCACCCTTACAAGGGAGGTAGCCAAAAAGAAAAAGGCATAAATCATTCCCACCCATTCCATCCCTGAAAAACACTCCACTCCCCTCCACCCTCTTGCCTCCCTCTTATCTTAGCACCTCCTGGATGACGGGTCATCCCTGCACCTTGCCCACTGCCCTGGGTCAGAAGCAGTGTCGCATCTTCAAGAGGGGAGATGCACATGTATCTATTCTAAAAAAATTTAGCAGTTTGATTCTAAGATCGAGTAAGTTTCCATGTCTTGTGGGTTACGTGCTGAACTAAGTAATTGTCACCGAGAAAATCTATGAAGCGACTACCTATATGGCCATGTTCAAGAGTCAACCAATCAATGTCAGTAAAATAGAAATCACCCATTATCAATAAGTCCCGGTTGCAGAAACTAGACAGTTCTTGAAACAACAGTTTATCGTCTGCTAATGATAATGTTTTTGGCTTTATTAAACCTATATCATTTTTTTGTCCATTTGTTTGGGTTAATTCTACCCAGAAACTATCATATGCATCCTGTTTTACTTTCTCTAAAACACAGGCATGGGCATTGCTTTTAACGTATAACAGAACACTCCCACCTTTCTTTTCTTGGGGTTCTATCCTGATGAAAGTGTTTCAATCCCGCAATATTAAATTCAGCTTCAAACTCTTTACCATTTAACCATGTCTCGGTTATTCCTATCATATCGAGATTTTCACTTTTGACATATGCCTGTATTTCTTGAAATTTATTCCTAATACTACGAGGTACAGAGGTGAGAAGGTCATGTGAAGTATTTTCTGGTATGTTGGAATGGCTGTGGATGTGAATGATCAGTGTAATCAGCTCGATTATACTGATTAGGTGCTAAGATATATATGCGCAACACTAGTGGAATCATATTGCACCTCTGATGTCCACCGGTGTGGAGAGGGAAGCCATGAAAGTACATCTACACTTACCGGAGATCGAACTCGGGCCTTCCGTGTTCCGAGGCAGGAACGTTACCCACTGCTCCACGCATACATATACATACATACATATACCAAGGCCTTTTCCCTCTTACAAGGGAGGTAGCCAAAAAGGAAAAGGCATAAAATCATTCCCACCCATTCCATCCCTGAATACACTCCACACCCCTCCACCCTCCCTCTTAGCACTTCCTGGATGACGGGTCATCCCTGCACCTTGTCCACTGCCCTGGGTCAGAAGCAGTGTCGCAAGACACAGCACATCCACAGCAAGGCCGCTTCATTAAATCGGCGACCCCCCCCCTCTCCGTCCCCCCATCGCATAAAAGGAGAAGACGGGGAGAAATCCCTTCGGGCTGCGTCAAATTTTGCTCACATATACTACCTCACCCCCCATCCCCCCGCCCATTCCACCTCATGCAATCACAACATCATCCATATACAACCACTCCCCATTCACCCCTGTCTTCTGTCCTCTCCCGTCCTTCCTCAACAGACATACCCCTCTTCCCCAAAGCCCCACTCACCTCATCCTAGGACGTCCCCTCATGTTCACTCCCTCCACATCTGCCTTCCATGCCTCTTTTACTAGTCTTTCTTCACTCATTCTTTCCATGTGTCCAAACCATCCTAATACTCTTTCGTCAACCCTATCTCCCAACTCTCTTTCCACCCCTGTTCTCCTCCTCACCTCCTCATTTCTCACTCTATCTAGCCTAGTAACCCCCATCATACTTCTCAGACACCTCATCTCAAACACATTCAAACTCCTTCTCTCTTCCTCTCTTATGTTCCATGTTTCTGCCCCATACAGTGCTGTTGGCACAATCACTCCTTCATACAGTCTCCTCTTAGCATCCATTCCCAAATTTCTATTCCTCATTACACTTTTTAATCCACCAAGGCATTTACTCACTTCTCTCAATCTACATTCTACCTCCTCCTTCACTCCACCTTTTCCTGCCACATTTGCACCCAAGTATCTAAAACTATCCACTTCCTCCAGTCGCTCTCCCTTAATGCTCACTTCCAGTCTACTGCCACTTTCACCCCTTGTACATCTCATCACCTTACTTTTACCCACATTTATCTTCAGCTTTCTTCTACCACACACTCTTCCAAACTCTGTCACCAACTTCCTCAATCCCTCCTCCGATCCTGCCACAAGCGCAGTGTCATCCGCAAACAACAGCTGGCTCACCTCCCACTTTTCTCCATTTTCTTTAACCAACTCCAATCCCTGACCCACTACCCTTGCATTTACCTCTCGCACTACCCCATCCATGTATAAGTTGAACAGCCAGGGCGACATAACGCATCCTTGACGAAGTCCCACCTTTACCTCGAACCACTCACTCTCTCCATTTCTAATCCTGACACAAGCTCTACTACCCTCATAAAAACTCTTGACAGCTCCTAGAAGCTTTCCTCCTATCCCGTAAATCCGCAAAACCTCCCACAGTGCCTTTCTGTCTACCCTGTCATAAGCCTTTTCCAGATCCACGCAGACCCTAAATAAGTTAATATCCTCTATCATATATTCTTGTTAAGAAAACAAAATTTTGCCATACTGATATTACAGCAGCAAAAGTTCTGGAAGTGGGCAGTACTGCCGATTAATCGGAGATTAGAGGATTAATAGCCCAATAGCCCTCGAGGACCTGATTTAGAATTATTTTTGCCAATCGAGCATAACTTCAACTAAAGTCTAGCATATTCTCGCTTGAAAAATCTGGTAACATTGGTCGTGTGAATACGAGAAAAATGAAGTAATAAACGTAGGATTCAATTTTTCAAAAACCAAGACATACTTTAGGAAAACGAAATATTTTTTGTAATTCACGAGAATCTGTTCTTGTTCTTAAGTGTTGTCACTAAACAGCAATTCTTAATTTTATTTGTTTTGTGCTCAATATCAACATTGTTATTTAAACAAATGCGAAATACTGATCTTCAAGGAAACACAACAAAACTATCGTCCTGTATTTGAACACAATTTTTCGAAGTAAGTAACAATTTCGAATTGAGCATCCTCAACAGAAACACAAATTGTTATTGTATCGTAAACACTCTCCCTGTAAATTCGCCTATTGTAAAAATATTAATGATAAAAATCCATTGCAGACCGAAGTTGGATTGAAGCAATGTATGATTGTTGATATGTTGCTGCGGTTTTATGCATGACTGGAGGTGTCTGGCGTAAATCCCTCTGTAATTACCACAAATGTATCATGTTATCTGTTCCATAGTGGGTTCGAAGTGAGCAACATTCCTATGGATGATATTGATATCATTAATGCATGTAAGTGGAAACACATTTTTCACCATTCTTGTTGTGCATTTGAAAGATCTGTTGGTATTACTTTAGAAGTCCACACCTACATGATATAGCATTAGAAAATTAAATATTAATTTTGTTAAATATAATACGTCAATATAATTTTTTTTTCCTTTTTTTTTGCGGTAATCAATAACAGAAAACATTTAACATTGCTACAAGCTATGCACAAACTAATGAAGTGCCGTCGTCTTTTGTTTTGATAGATTCAGAGGTCGACAAGGATGACCTCGAGAATTATAGGTACTGCGTTACAAAGTGCATGTTAGGTTAGAATAGACAAATTTATCAAACTTTAATTTCTTTGACCACCGTATCTGTCAAGGCAAAGATGGTGTCTCAAGCAATTGAAGTAACTATGTACGTAGCTTCTTGCAACTTTTTCTTTTATTGATATCTGCCAAGAATGTATATTAATTTTATTATATTGATATATTATGATTTACAAAATTATTATTTGATTTTCAGTTGCTATATCACATAAGTGTGCACTTCTTAAAATTTAATGATGTTTCATCTTATGGAATGGTTAGGTTTGGAACTATTGGACTACACATGTTTTATGTTAAATATTTATGTTGGCATGATTATAGTACTTTATCAATTTTATTTACTACAATAGATAAAATATTGCTATATTTTATTATATATGTAGAATGTCATCTATGAACATATATAAACCAGATGTACTTAACTACCATTTCTTTTGGACTGATTCTGCCTTCTATTGACAATTCATGGCATTGTAGTAAGGGGAAGACTGCTGACCATAGTTCCTGAGAAAATTATTACTTAGATTTTTATACATATAGGAAAGGAGCCACTGTACACCTGATAACTGCACAATAGGGTTTAGTTAGTCATACAAGTGGTGTGCAATTGTTTGGAGTTAAAAAAAAATCCCAGAAGGAAATTTTGTTGTAAAATGAAAGATTGCATGAAAAACTATAGGAAAACCAAATATTGGTCAGTTATATTTATTTGCCTTGGTTTGGGCATTGTGGTGTTGTGAATTTGTATATTTTATCACTTCGAGGTAGTGAGTGGTGAGTGGTTTTCATGCATGAGTGAGTGACGTAATATTTCTACTACTTTTTCACACTCTGTTCTTCACCACTGCTGCTTCAGTTGTCCAATGTTTCTTTCTTTTTAATATGAATATTTTTATGTAAGTTATCTTATATTTTACACCACTAGAAGTAGCATTGTAGGATATGCAGAAGTAACTGACCTGCCCCTTCCATGATGTCTGAGGAAAACAAAGTATGCATGGGTGGGTAGGTGTAGTGTGTGGACTTGTCCACCCTGAGTTGCCAGACTTCATTTTAAAATGAATGGGAATGAAATATAGACGGCTGCATTTAAGAAAATCCTTCACATTATATGATGTATGTTGCAGTTACACACTGTTTATCATGTGATGCATGTCTCAGTTTACGAGTTACTCTCTAATTGTCAAACCTCGCTATAAAGTCATATTGAGGACCAGCCTCTCTTACAACTTCCCAGAGATTGTTCCAGGAAGTAATGCATATTTGGTCATACTATTTACCAATAACTACATATTTATCAATAACTACAGTCAACTCCCTGCAAATTCACTAATTTTTGGGTAATATTACTATAAGTAAAAATTTATTGTACCATGTTATATTGCATCTGCATGTTTGAAAGCATTTGACTGAGTCACTATTGTGATATTAAGGTATCTGATATACTGTGTGTCTGTATATAATGAATGCTATCACCTCATGTCTAAGGAGTAACCTTGCCAAGCCTAAAGCAACTTTTGTTTATTCATTTTAATATTTGGTAGCTGAAGAAGCACTCATTAAAACAATGCTTTTAGATGGGCATACACAATTAATGAATGAAAAAGTAGGAGAGAGGGAGAGAGAGAAATATGGAGAGATGGCATGGTGAAGGACAGATAATGACAGGGATATTTTGTGGGAGGTTGAGAAGGATGTATATATGAGTGGGGGAGAGGAACAAATATGGTAATGTGTATATATATATATATATATATGTATATATATATATATATATATATATATATATATATATATATATATATATATGTATATATATATATATATATATATATATATATATGTATATATATATATATATATTCAACAATAACCCACTGTGTTGGATAAGAAGAAATGAAATAGATGATATCCATATATTTCGATCACGGACGGTGATCCTCTTCAGTGGATTACAGTCTGTGATCAAAATATATCAGTGGGTTCTTGTTGAATTTTACGAATGTGTTACGACATTACTTTGTAGTTATATATATATATATATATATATATATTGTGTGTGCGTAAAATATATATATATATATACATACATACATATGTATACACAGGGTGTCCCAAAAGTCTGTGTACGTTAGATTTTTTTGTGATAGAATGTGTACTAAACACTAGAAAGCTTTCTCTCTCTCTCTCTCTCTGTATATATATATATTATATATATATATACATACACACACACACACACACACACACACACAAATATTTCTTGAGCACAGGTTTTCTCTTCTGCAACTCTGAATGAAATCAACTGCATTGGATGCTTCGATGATTTTAATGTAGGTATTTATGTTTTAGAAAACCTTATTGTTTGTAGAGAGGGACTGGATGAAATTATTAATATCTTGAGTAGCATAGGTTACTTAAGCGGCCCATACACGATCAATTATATTGCGCAATTTCATCGTCAATACTCTGAATTGACAATTAAATTGACCGTGTATGGTCGATATATCGCCCATACACGGTCAATTTAATTGCCCATACATGGTCAATTTAATTGTCAATTCAGAGTATTGACAATGAAATTGTGCAATATAATTGATCGTGTATGGGCCGCTTTAAGGTGCTGTTGTATGCTAGCTTGGTAGAATATCTTTCTAGTAACAGGGGGGACTGTTGACTATCTTTCACAGAAAGTCAGAGTTTTGCTGAAATTTGGTTTGTAGGTAGTTTTAGGAGTCTAAACACATTTCTGGAATTTTAAGATCAATCTGAACAACCATTCAGGAGATATGACTTCAGATATTTTGAGGTCATATGAGAGGTCACTAACATTTGGCGACTAATAACTAGGGTAATAAAAGTCATAGTTATATAAATGTATATATATATTTAGAATTAGAAAAAGACAAGGAATCCAAATACAGTATCAGGATTTTAAAACTCTAGGTTGGGAAAAAATTTAGTTCAAGATTTGACCCCAGGGGTATCAAAATTGAAAAAAAAAAAAAAAAAATATATATATATATATATATATATAAATATATATATATAGATGAGAAAAATGAAGGCATAAGCTTTGGCTATTAGAATTGGTAAAAAAGTGTTTGTTTAAGCTAGTATTTTTCATATAATTAACAAAAGTGAGCACCATATATGTTGTCAATCAACTGTACATATTTTTCACACAAATTCCTGATCTAATTAATTACCTCTATTTTAATAACAAAAAAGTTATAAGTGACCATGTATATATAAATTGCATATAAGCACAAGCATTATATATTGCACAGGGATTGGCATAATTACATCAAACAGAAATTAGGTTAGCATAAAGTTGTATTGGATACAATTTTGGCATATTCAGTACTTTAATGAATTTCTTTCTGAAGAAAAATATAGTTAATTTGGCTGCCTCCTCTTAGTCTATGACAACTTATGACAGATAATATATGATGTCCTGGCACTGAATATGGATCTTTATTTTATGGATAATGATATGCACTTGCTCCAGAAAACCCAGATAGATGTGAAGAGTTCACTGTATAATCATCAAATTCCTCACAATATTCCTCCACAATTCCAATCTAGAGTTGACCATCATAAATATAATTAACATACTCTCTTGGTTTGACACATTTTACATTATTAACCATTGCAGGTTCATTAGTAATATGACTTTCATTCATTTCTTCTCCAATGCCACTTGAAATGGGATACACCATCAGTTCTTCCTTGTTTATGGGAACAAATCTATGATATTTCTGAGCCCCCTGAATAGCCATGTTGTCATGGAATCAATGTTCCAATCATTGTTCTGCATCTTTCATATTAGATGTGGATACAAAGAAAAAATGTTATTGTCTTGCTCAGTTGTTCTTCACAGAATTGAAACATTTTTTTCTGGTATAAGAATTTGCCAGATTGGGACCATGCACCCTTTTCCCTGGAGCCCCACAGGGGACATTCCTAAAAAAAGTAAAGGCATAAGAGGGGCTAGGAGTTTTCCAACCAGCACCCTAAGGTTTGGGTCTTTTAATGTGCGTGGATGTGGTACAGATGAGAGTAAAAGGAAAAAGATAGGTAGTATGTTTGTTAGAAGAAAAATAGATGTGTTGGCTTTGAGTGAAACTAAGTTGAGAGGGGAGGGTGAGTGTAAGTTTGGGAGTGTAAGTGGGAGGTTATCAGGAGTGAAGAGAGGGTGAGGGAGAGAAGGAGTGGCTATACTAGTAAGTGAAGAGATAGGTAAACGTGTAGTGGAGTGGAAGGAGGTTTCCTCAAGGATAATGTGGATGAAGGTGAAACTGGGAAAGGAGATGTGGGTCTTTGTAAGTGCGTATGGGCCTGATAGTGAGAAGAGTAAAAGAAAGGGAGGCTTTTTGGATAGATTTAAATGAGTACATAGAGGGATTAGGGAGAAATGTCAATGTAATAGTACTGGGAGACCTTAATGCTAGGATAGGAAATGATCCAATTGATGGAGTGGTTGGGAAATGTGGAGTTCCAGGAAAGAATCGTAGTGGAGAGTTGATGGTGGAGATGTGTCTAGAAAGAGAGTTGAAGATAGCAAATACAGTGTTTCGGAAGAAAGTCAAGCATAAGTACACATGGGAGAGGGTGGTGGATGGAAGGGTGGTGGATAGAGCATTAATGGAATATGTAGTGGTAGATAGGAGTATAATAGGAAGAGTTAAGGATGTACATGTGCTAAGGGGAGAGGGTGGGGGAATATCAGATCATTTTTTGGTGGAAGGTAAGTTGAGAGTGGAGGATAGATGGAGAAAGAGGAAAAGACAAAAGGTAGGGAGGTGCTTAGAGTGAACTCTTTAAATGAAAAAGAAAAGGAGAAGGAGCACAAGAAGAAGCTGAGAGAGGAGTGGGAGGGAGTAAAGGATAGAGTAGAGCTAGGTGTGGAGGAGGAATGGGGATGGTTCAAGGAGGGAGTCACAAAGTGTGCATAGATGGTGTGTGGAACAAAAAGGACAGGAGAAAATAGAAGGAAGGGTAGTGAATGGTGGGATGAGGAAACAAAGAAGGTTGTAGAAGAGAAGAAGCGAGCTTTCACAGATTGGTTACAAAATAGGACGAGGGAGTCATATGAGAGGTACAAAGAAAAGAAAAGAGAAGTAAAGCAAAAGGTAAAGGAGGCAAAGAGGAGAGCAGATGTGAAATGGTGTAAGAGTATGACAGAAAATTTTGAAAGTAATAAAAAGATGTTTTGGAAAGAAATTAAGAGAGGAAGAGGAGGCGAATCAAATAGAGAAGAAAAGGTAAAAGGTGCAGATGGAGAGATGATAATGGAAGAGAAGGCAGTAAGGGGAAGATGGGCAGAATATTTTAGGGAGTTACTAAATGTGAAGGAGGATAGTGAAGGAATGATAGTTGCAGTGGGAAATGCTAAGAAAATGACCGTGATGAGTGAGGAAAATGGAGGAGAAATAAGGAAGGATGAAGTGAAGGCAGTCATTAAGATGATGAAAGCAGGTAAGGCACCTGGTCTGGATGGATGCCATGCAGAATGTTTAAAAAAAAAAAAGGAGGTACAGTGATGGTGGACTGGCTGGTGAGGTTATCTAATGTTTGTTGGAGAGAGGGTAGAGTGCCGGAGGACTGGAGGAGTGCCTGTATAGTTCCGCTTTACAAGGGAAAAGGGGACAAGCGTGAGTGTAGTAGTTTCAGAGGGATTAGCTTGTTAAGTGTAGTTGGGAAGGCTTATGGGAGGATCTTGATTGAGAGGATTAGGAGAGGAACAGAGGGAGTAATTGGTGAGGAACAGTGTGGATTTAGGACGGGTAGAGGTTGTGTAGATCAGATATTTGTGGTAAGACAGATATGTGAGAAAGGTATAGGAAAGGGGAAGGATGTTTTTTGGCTTTTATGGATCTGGAAAAAGCTAACAACAGGGTAGACAGGAAGGCACTGTGGGAGGTTTTGCAGATATACGGGATAGGAGGGGAATGGAGTGTATTTAGGGATGGAATGGTGGGAATGATTTTACGCCTTTTTCATTTTGGCTACCTCCCTTGAAAGAGGGAAAAGGCCTTGGTATATGTATGTATAGCTCTGCAAATTGGCACAAGCAGTAGCTCTCTTCACAAGACAAATGGAAATCCTCTTTGTGGTAACAGAGATTTGCGAAGTTGTATCTGTTCTTATATTGGTCAGCACATCCGTCCAAAATATAGTAAACCTTCTTCAGTTGTGGTCATCTAAATTTGACATAGTTCATAAGCTGTTTTATAAATGAGTAAACCATTATAGTGTTGTGTTTTAGTGATGGAGATAAGAAACAGACACTGAAATGGTTAAGTTCTTGGTCTTCAGATGATCTATAATAGATGACAAAAGGGTGAACTGTACATTGTGAGTTGTCCCAGTGAAATTCCTGAGCAGCATCTTGGACAATGAAAGAATAATTCTGAGAAATCACCTACTATAACTACCTTGTTCTGAGGTGGTAGTGTTTCCATTGCTTTAGGTACTGTGATTGCTGCTATGCAACAAAATGATGACGAACCATGCAGGATATTTTCTTGCTTAGTGATGATAAATATTCATGAAGTGGCTCCACTTTGTCTACCATTGTACAACAGTCAGTGGTCACCCATTGCTTGTAAGATATTTAATTTGACTTTCAATTCATTCATTAATCTTAGTAGATGCTTCTCAGATTGTGTTTCACTTTCTGCCTTGCTTGCTATTAATATCAACACCATAACTGACCTCTAGGCTCTCCCTTTGAGTGTTTTTTGGCATCTGATAACTTACCATGAGCTTTGTACTTCTAGTTCAGTGACAACCCTTCTGAAAAGAAATGAAAAATTCATTTACATTAAGGGAGTGTCACATCGCTGTATAGAGTAGGTGATTTTTTTTTCACATATGTGCTTAATGAATATAGGTATAAATACCCCTTACATTAGTGTGTAATTCCTCAAGGTGTTGTGTTCCATGTATATATAAGGCATAGTGAATATTTAATGAAGATATAGTGAAGCTCTAATTATTTAATGGAAAATCCTTCCACATCATTCAGCTTGGTATGAAATGAAAGCTTAGAGTCTGGGGAACAAATCTTATGGAATGCGTTTTTTTTTTTTTTTTTCAAACTAATACCTCTGATTTTTTTTATTAATTTGTTTCTGTGAATTAAAAAATGCTGCAAAATTCAGGCTCCAAAAATAGAAAATTAATTCAAATTTCTTGTATTTTTTTTTTTTACTGTAGAAAATAAAGAGCATGATGTTTTCCTTCAAATGAAACAAAAATTACAAAAATACATACAGAATAACCAAAGATGTTACAACAGAAAAAAACATAAACTTTACGGGACGGGGGATTTACTGTATTTGACGGCATATAAGATGCACCCCCATCTCAGCAGGTCAGATTCTAGAAGAAAAGTCTTTAGTGTATTTAAGCATATATTGTTGAAAACCATCTAGCTGTACATTACACAAGCAGAAACATAGCTGTATAAAAGGAATTTGGCTGTACAGGCAAGCAATAAGCATACACAAGACAGCACAATTGAAGGAAATAATAATGATAATAATGATTATAATAATAATAATAAAAGCAATTGAGCAGTACAGACAAGCAATAAGCATACACAAGACATCTCAATAGCAAGAATTAAGCAAGTATTAGTATAGGCATGAAAGCAATCACAGTAATAAAACATTGGACATGAAAATAAAGCCAGTAGTACATAAAGTGTTACCAGATACCATACTTTGTAATCAATTGTTGTACAATAAGGCTTCAAAATGTACAATTATTAGAAAATCAACAATTCATTGAAAATGTCATACATATGGACTAAAGTCTTACAAATTTGCTAATGAAATCAAAATGCCTTAGGTCATACATCTGGCAGTACTGGCAACGATCATACTGTAGTTTTATTCCTCACCAACAGATGGCATTACTGGTAAGTCAGAGTGCCGATCAACTGATGTTTATAAACGCAAGTTACAGCATTTCAGATTTGATTGCTTCCATTTTTACGAATTCATTTTAAAGCACCAGTAATAATACAATAATACCAGCAATAAAATAAAGATGCATGGTGTTTAGGGTAGGTAAAAGTACTAAATGTAAGCTGGGTTAGTGAGCGTCAGAGAGAAGATTAGCCTAGGCCCATGGGAGGTCTCAAACTTTACCTACAATGTATAAGATGCAGGTTGATTTTTTTGGGGGGAAAAAGTGTGTCCTATATGCTGTCAAATACGGTACATTTTCGCGACCATTTTTTGTGACCATTTGTTTGATGGTTGCAATGTATAGCAACTCTCCAATTTCCTCTTTGCTGATATGGTGTGAGGTGAGGGTGGTGTGGCATGGGTGGAGGTGTAAGGTGGGCATGGCTAGTAAATGGTTGCGGAGTGTTGGGTGCTTTTCTCCTCTTTTTCCTTCTTGTTTCTATTTCAGGCACTCACAGGCCCTCTCTATATTCTGCAGCTTCGTTCTCTTGTTTCTTGTTAATTTTTCCATGATCACAGCAACAATACAGGGTGAGGAAACAAAATTGTTGTGTATGGTGAAAGCACCAGGAGTGACATCACCTTGCTTTGACCTTTTCAAGAGTACTGGTGCCCTGTCCACTGTCTTTGTGGGGTATGCTGGTGGGAGGAGTTGCCAAATATCTCCTTAAACACAATTCTGTAGCAAAAAATGAAATAGCCATAGAAATGTTGACGCTCTTTCAATATACAGAATATTTTTTATGCAATGGGGTTGCCAGAGGGTGCCAATATTTTATCTGTTTTATGCTGTATAAAAAATAGAAACAAAATACAGCTGTATAACTTTGTATGAGTGTTGCCACCATCATAGAGATTCTTTTGAAATGTTTACCTAAAATTCGCTCATGTTCCAGAATTTTTTGAATGATCACTGGCGACGTTCCCTTAACATAGACCAAAATTCATAAAGAAATAATGTCATAGTTGTCATTACAATATATGATTTAATTGTTAAGCTTTTCCAAAAAATGGATAACTCTTAAGGAACATTTATTTCCTCTCTCTCTCTCTCTCTATATATATATATATATATATATATATATATATATATATATATATATGTATGTATATATATATGTGTATATATATACATATATATATATGCATGCATTGTTAAAATCGACAGCGTTAGTGAGGTTGTTGATCTTCTTGTGAGTATTCTCCAGTTTTCTAACCAATATTCTGCCATTTAGAGGGTGGGCATATACCAAGTTGCCAAAATGATTCATTTATTTCAACGTTTCGTCTAACAAAGAGACATCTTCAGGAAATTCTGTAACATAGATAATAATGACGTACAGAAATATAGAAAACAACTTGTAAATCTAACCAATTATACAAATATAGAAGCAAATATCAATAAATGCGCAAATTCACACAAAATAAACACTATACATGGGCTGATGGGGACCGTTACTTACAATAGTTAAAAGGTCCGATGAAATGACGAAGAAAACCCTTCGCTCGGTGACATATATACGCCCCTAGCCGGCTTGGGTGGTGGTGGAGGGCGGGAGAGGGGGCGGGGGTGGTATCTCATTAATACGAGAAGAAGAGGGTTGGGGGGTTAGGGGGTTGCGGGGTCGGTTGGGGGGAGGATGGAAGGAGTGGGTAGGAGGAGGTGGAGGGGGGGGTTTCGGAGAGAGGTCATGCTAGGTAGTAGAGGGGGAAATGATTATACCTTGTGAGTTATACATTTATTTTTAGAAATGCTAAACAATTAAATGCATACATTACAATGGAAAAAATTACTAATTAAACAAAAATGGCATTGAAAAAAATATCTAGTGATTAGCTCTATTCTATCCTCTTACACTAGAGTATATAAGGCATCAGATAACAATGATAGTTACAGTGTTATTTGCCTTGACTTTAGCAAAGCGTTTGATGAGGTGCCACACCAGACTACTAAATAAAATCAAAGCCCATGGCATACGAGGAAAAGTGTTAGAATGGATCAAAGCCTAGGTCAGTGACAGAAAACAGTGGGTCACCATAAATGGTGTAAGATCCAGGTGGGGGAGTGTTTCTAGTGGGGGGCCCCCCAGGGCTTAGTTTTGGGTCCCTTGTTGTTCATTATATACATAAACAACTTGGACAATGGGATTAATAGTGATATTAGTAAGTTTGTGGAAGACACTAAAATAGGATGCCTAATTAGGTCAGGAGATGACGCCAAGATTCTGCAGAATGATCTTAACAAATTGTTTACATGGTTGGTGAAATGGCAAATGAACTTTAACCTCTTCACTCTGGGGCACATTATAAAAAATAAAGTCAGTGCTCAATCGTTCGTTCTCTTTCACACGTGAATTTTGATAACCATAGAAAATATGATGAAGCCAGTTTAGAGAGAATGGAGGTTACGTAGGTATGACTACAATAAATATAATCAAGATGCCGACGTTGGCATCATCGCCTACCCACTTGGTCCTCATGACGCCTACGTAGACGTCACCATACGGAAGTGGTTAATATCTCAAAGTCCAGCATGTTAAATGTAGGGCTACACAGCCTCAAAAATAGATATAGCTTAGATAACACAATTTTAGAGAAAACTAAGTGTAAGAGAGACTTGGGAGTTCTAGTGAGTCCTGACCTTAAATCCAGGAAACAGTACATTAGCACCAGGAATAAAGCTAACAGAGCATTAGGTTTCATTGCTAGGACAGTTACGAATAGAAGTGCAGAGGAAATAAAACTCTAGCCATCCTTGACCATGCAGTACAGTTTTGGTTTCCATCTTATAGAATGGACATCAATTCACTAGAATCAGTACAGAGAAGAATGATCAAAATGTTACATGGGCTCAGAAATTTACCTTACGAAGAGAAGCTTAGGCACCTTAACTTTCTCTGGAAAGACACAGAGTGTGAGGTGATCTAATAGAGGTGTATAACTGGATCAAAGAATTTAACAAGGTCATCATAGTAAGACAACAGGGCAGGACTCACAGCAATGGATTTAAACTAGACAAATTTAGATTTAAGAAGGAAATAGGCAAGAATTGGTTTACTAGTAGGGGGGTCAATGAATGGAATAGACTTAGTAACCATGTAGTGAGTGCTGAAACTAACTCGGTTGTTTTAAGGAATGGTTAGGCAACTTAATGGATAGGGATGATGGGTGGTAATGGACATGGAACTGTCTAGTGTAGGACTTATGGTCTCTTGTAGTCTCATTCTCATAATTAAGAAAGTGAAGTGATTTGAAATTTTGCTTATATAAAGAAAAATTATATACCATATAGATCAAATAAACCTAAATATCTTATTACAAATTTTTTGACTGGTGTTTGGTCCAGAAGTACTAGAACCGGTTCAACTGAAGTTGAAGGATTTTCTTTAACTGAGTATTCACTGTACAGATCTTGATTTAAAGATATACCACTCAAATCACTGCTTGAAGATGATTCAAACAAGTGTTGCTCAGTCATATTATTTTCAATAGTTCTAAGTATTGTGGGGTTATTGTTAGTGTCCAACAGTTCACACACAACAGTGGGTTTTTTTTTTTTTTTTTTTTTTTTTTTTTCAATCTTCCATCACACTTTTCAATAAACACATTGGTCACTTTTCTAAGATTGATTGTTATGCACTCCTTATGGTTTTTCATAGGGTCTTGGCAGTATTTCAAGTGCCAAACCACTGTATTTTGGTGAAAAGGCCTAATAGCCAAGATGTAGATATCACTATGAGTAATTTCTATAAATCTGTAAATAAAAGAATATACAATTTGATGACGCATTTTACAATACAGTTATGGACTATATCTTAATTCTTGATATTCTATGAGGCTCATTAGAAAACCATAACAACTAACCACACACTTCTGGCTGAACTTGTACTAACTTGTAGATCTAAACTACAAGTGTTTGTGCTGATTCTGTACAAGTAGTAAAATGTTGCAAAAATTGCCAAATCATTCGGCACTCTTATGAATTGACAAACAGTTTGTAAATATTTTAATACATGGTGTTCACTTATAAGTTAATTACATGAAAATTACTAAAATAAACAACCTTTATATGACCATTTGTAATAGCCTAGAGATGTGCTTTTATTTTTGTATTAAAATAAAGGTAATTAGATTATGAGCTTAAGTGTGAAAAATAGATACAGTTGACTGACAATGTATAAATATGGCACTCGCTTATGTGTTAATTATATGAAAAATACTAGAATAAATAAACTTTTTTTACTGATTCTAATAGCCAAAGCTTATGCCTTCATTTTTCTCTTATATATACAGTCAAACCTCGGTTATCGAACGCTTCTGTTCTCGACCAAATCGGTTTTCGACCAAAAAGTTCGAGAATTTTACGTCTCAGAACTCGACCAAATTTCGGCTCTCGAACAAACCGAAAGAAGCCGAGCGTACCCGAACGCGGCTCACTCGCGAGCCGAGAGAACTCGAACGCCAAGGACGCTTCCTCCGTAGCGCATTTGCGATCAAAGTTCATTCCGAGCAGACGTGTTCGTTCTTATTTACGTAAATCTGACTTTTTTCATCTTTGCATCGTGTATTAGCCCCTAATCATGGGTCCAAAGAAAGCAAGTTCAAGTGGTGAAGAAAAGAGGAAAGTAGTGCGCAAAACTATTGAATTTAAAAAAGAATTAATAGCGAAATATGAATCTGGCGTTCGTGTGTCTGCGTTGGCTAAGGAGTTTGGGATGGCGAAATCGACGATAAGCACCATCCTAAAAAATAAAGACCAGGTTAAAGCAAGTGATGTGGCTAAAGGATCAAGTGTTTTTAGCAAACAAAGGCCACAGGTATTGGAGGAAGTGGAGAAACTTTTGCTGATTTTCTTAAATGAGAAACAGTTAGCAGGTGATACTCTTAGTGAAGATGCAATTTGTGCCAAAGCAAGACAATTGTATGAAGATTTGATAAAAAAAAAGATCCTAGCATTATTCTGGAAGGGTTTGATTTTAAAGCAAGCAGAGGGTGGTTAGAAAAGTTTAAGAAAAGAAGTGGGATACACTTATTTATGGTAAACAGTATACAGTGCAGTTTATGGTGTAAAAAAAAAGAAAAATAGAAAAAGTTGTTTTTTAGACTTGGAACGGATTAAAATTATTTACATTGATTATAATGGGAAAAATTGTTTCGGTTTTCGAACAAATCGCTTTTCGAACAGCCTTCTCGAACGGATTATGTTCGAAAACCGAGGTTTGACTGTATATATATATATATATATATATGTTTTTTCTTTTTCCAATTTTGATACCCCAGGGGTCAAATCTTCACCTAAAATATTTGCTATAGTGGGATTTTTTTATTTTTCAACAGGGTTCTAAAGCTCTGATATTTGGATTCCTTGTGTTTTTCTGATTCTAAATGTATATGCACTTATAGAACTGACTTTTATTATGGTGGAGGAAAAGAATGCTGCCACCAAGTATTCCCACTTGGATTGTAAGAGGCAATAAAAACGGGACGGGGATTGGGACAAAGCATCCTTCTCCCTGTAGCCCCACATGGGACATTCCTAAAAAAAGTAAAGGCATAAGAGGGTCTAGGAGTTTTCCAACCAGTACCCTAAGGTTTGGGTCTTTTAATGTGTGTGGATGTGGTACAGATGAGAGTAAAAGGGAAGAAATAGTATGTTTATGAGAAGAAAGATGGATGTGTTAGCTTTGAGTGAAACTAAATTGAGAGGGAGGAGCGAGTGTGAGTTTGGGAGTGTAGTTGGGAGGTTTTCAGGAGTGAAGAGTGGGCAAGGGAGAGAAGGGGTGGCTATACTAGCAAGTGAAGAGATTGTTAAATGTGTAGTGGAGTGGAAGGAGGTTTCTGCAAGGTTAATGTGGATGAGGGTGAAACAAGGAAAGAAGATGTATTTACCTAGTTGTATTATACGGGAAGGGAGCTATGTTCGCGGTGACCCGTCTTTGTATCTTTCAGCATCAAGTTTATTCTTAAAACCGTGAATAGTATTTGCACACACTGTTTTTTCATCCAAGTTATCCCATATATCATTCTGTGTGGGAAACTATTCTTTTTTCTATCTCTTCTATAGTTGTCCTTTTTGAGTTTCTTTTCATGACCTCTTGTTTTTCCATTGTCATTTTTTAGTAAATCTTTTCTGTCAAGGATTTCCATTCCTTTCATAATTCTATATATAGTCAGTAGATCACCTCTTTCTCTTCTTTGCTCTATTGTCGGTAGTTCTAGTTTCGATAATCTTTGTTCGTATGTTAATTTGGAAAGAGCTGGTGCCAACTTTGTTGTTGCTCTCTGTATTCTTTCTAGTTACCTTATATTCTTTTTAGTACTGGGTGTCAACTCTCCATCTGTACCTTTTACCTTTTCTTCCCTACTTGATTCGCCTCCTCTTCCTCTCTTAATTTCTTTCCAAAACATCTTTTTATTACTTTCAAAATTTTCTGTCATACTCCTACCCCATTTCACATCTGCTCTCCTCTTTGCCTCCTTTACCTTTTGCTTTACTTCTCTTTTCTTTTCTTTGTACGTCTCATATGACTCCCCTGTCCTCTTTTGTAACCAATCTGTGAATGCTCGCTTCTTCTCTTCTACAACCTTCTTTGTTTCCTCATCCCACCATTCACTACCCTTTCTTCTATTTCCCCCTGTCCTTCTTGTTCTACACACCATCCTTGCACACTTTAAGACTCCCTCCTTGAACCATCCCCATTCCTCCTCCACACCCATCTCTGCTCTATCCTTTACTCCCTCCCACTCCTCCTTCAGCTTCTTTTCGTACTCCTTCTCCTTTTCCTTTTCATTCAAGGAGTTCACTCTAAGAACCTCCCTACCTTTTGTCCCTTTCCTCCTTCTCCATCTATCCTCCACTCTCAACTTACCTTCCACCAAAAAATGATCTGATATTCCCCCACCCTCTCCCCTTAGCACATGTACATCCTTAACTCTTCCTATCATAATCCTATTTACCACTACATAATCCATTAGCGCTCTATCTACCACCCTTCCCTCCACCACCCTCTCCCATGTGTACTTATGCTTGACTTTCTTCCGAAACACTGTATTTGCTATCATCAACTCTCTTTCTAGACACATTTCCACCATCAACTCTCCACTACGATTCTTTCCTGGAACTCCACACTTCCCAACCACTCCATCGATTGGACCATTTCCCACTCTAGCATTAAGGTCTCCTAGTACTATTACATTGACATTTCTTCCTAAACCCTCAATGCACTCATTTAAATCTATCCAAAAGGCCTCCCTTTCTTCCATGCTCTTCTCACTGCCCGGCCCATATGCACTTACAAAGACCCACATCTCCTTTCCCAGTTTCACCTTCATCCACATTATCCTTGAGGAAACCTCCTTCCACTCCACTATCCCTTTACCTATCTCCTCACTTACTAGAATAGCCACCCCTTCCCTCCCTCGCCCTCTCTTCACTCCTGATAACCTCCCACTTACACTCCCAAACATACACTCACCCTTCCCTTTCAACTTAGTTTCACTCAAAGCCAACACATCCAACTTTCTTCTCACAAACATACTACCTATCTCTTCCCTTTTACTCTCATCTGTACCACATCCACGCACATTAAAAGACCCAAACCTTAGGGTGCTGGCCCGAGGCCCGCCAGCACCCCTTATGCCTTTTCTTTTTGATTTAGGAATTTGCCCCTTGGGGCTACAGGGAGAAGGATGCCTAGTCCCTCTCCCCGTCCCTTTCTTCTCGCCTCTTACGATCCAAGTGGGAAAACTTGGTGGCAGTATTCTTTTCCCCCACCACAGGGAATTCCCCCAATCAGAAAGAGAATACTCAGAGAAATGGTACAGGACAGCAACAAGGGGTTGGGGGACAGCATGGATGGGGTGGTGCGAGAGGTGAATGCTAGGGTAGTGAGTCAGGGATTGGAGATGGTTAAAGAAAATGGAGAAAAGTGGGTGGTGAGCCAGCTGTTGTTTGCAGACGACACTGCGCTTGTGGCAGTGTCAGAGGAGGGATTGAGGAAGCTGGTGGCAGAGTTTGGGAGAGTATGTGATAGAAGAAAGCTAAAGATAAATGTGGGTAAAAGTAAGGTGATGAGATGTACAAGGGGTGAAAGTGGCAGTAGACTGGAAGTGAACATTAAGGGAGAGCGACTGGAGGAAGTGGATAGTTTTAGATACTTGGGTGCAAGTGTAGCAGGAAAAGGTGGAGTGAAGGTGGAGGTAGAATGTAGATTGAGAGAAGCGAGTAAATGCCTTGGTGGTTTAAAGAGTGTAATGAGAAATAGACATTTGGGAATGGATGCGAAGAGGAGACTGTATGAAGGAGTGATTGTGCCAACAGCACTGTATGGGGCAGAAACGTGGAACATAAGAGAAGAAGAGAGAAGGAGTTTGAATGTG
This sequence comes from Oratosquilla oratoria, assembly GCF_046742065.1. NCBI lineage: Eukaryota > Metazoa > Arthropoda > Malacostraca > Stomatopoda > Squillidae > Oratosquilla > Oratosquilla oratoria. The sequence goes on from NC_134788.1 coordinate 38,099,309, forward strand.
TTTGAGATGAGGTGTCTGAGAAGTATGGTGGGGGTTACTAGGCTAGATAGAGTGAGAAATGAGGAGGTGAGGAGGAGAACAGGGGTGAAAAAGGATTTGGGAGAGAGGGTTGATGAAAGAATATTAGGATGGTTTGGACACATGGAAAGAATGAGTGAAGAAAGACTAGTAAAAGAGGTATGGAAGGCAGATGTGGAGGAAGTGAACATGAGGGGACGTCCTAGGATGAGGTGGATGGATGGGGTGAAGGGGGCTTTGAGGAAGAGGGGAATGTCTGTTGAGGAAGGAAGGGAGAGGACGGAAGACAGAGGTGAGTGGAGAATGGTTGTATATGGATGATGTTGTGACTGCATGAGGAGAAATGGGCGGGGGGGTGGGGGGTGGGGTAGTGTGTGTGAGTGAGTTTTGACACAGCCCGAAGGGATTTCTCCCCGTCCTCTCCTTATATGCAAGGGGGGACGGAGAGGGGGGATCGCCGATTAAATGAAGCGGCCTTGCTGTGGATGTGCTGTGTCCTGCGACACTGCTTCTGACCCAGGGCGGTGGGCAGGGTGCAGGGATGACCCGTCATCCAGGAGGTGCTCAGATGAGAGGAAGGGTGGGAGGGGTGTGGAGTGTATTTAGGGATGAAATGGGTGGGAGTGTTTTTATGCCTTTCCCTTTTTGGCTACCTCCCTTGGAAGGGGGAAAAAGCCTTGGTATATGTATGTATGTATGTACTGGGTGTCCATAGTGTTGCTGCATATTCCAGTTTTTGTAAGTGGATATGGGCCGTGTAGTGAGAAGAGTGTAGAAGAAAGGGAGGCTTTTTGGATAGATTTAAATGAGTGCATAGAGGGATTAGGGAGGAACATCAATGTAGTAGTATTAGGAGACCTTAACCACTTCCATACGGTGCCGCCTACGTAGGCGGCATGAGGAGCAAGTAGGTACTCGCTGATGCCGAAGTCGCCATCTTGATTATATTTATTGTAGTTGTACCTACGTAATTTTCATTCTCTCTAAACTGGCTTCATCAGTTTTCTATGGTTATCAAAATACACGGGTGAAAGAGAACGGACAATTTAGCACTGACTTTATTTTTTATAATGCGATTATTATTTCGAAACATCATACGTCGGGCAGCTAATGCTGCCAGACGTGCGATGTGCCCTGGAGGGAAGAGGTTAATGCTAGGGTAGGAAATGGTCCAATTGATGGAGTGGTTGGGAAATGTGGAGTTCCAGGAAAGAATGGTAGTGGAGAGTTGATGGTGGAGATGTGTCTAGAAAGAGAGTTGGTGATAGCAAATACAGTGTTTCGGAAGAAAGTCAAGTAAAAGTACACATGGGAGAGGGTGGTGGATAGAGCATTAATGGACTATGTAGTGGTAGATAGGAGTATAATAGGAAGAGTTAAGGATGTACATGTTCTAAGGGGAGAGAGTGGGGGATATCGGATAATTTTTTGGTGGAAGGTAAGCTGAGAGTGGAGGATAGATGGAGAAAGAGGAAAAGGATACAAGGTAGGAAGTTAGAGTGAACTGCTTAAATGAGAAGGAGAAGGAGTACAAGAAGAAGCTGAGAGAGGGGTGGGAGGGAGTAAAGGATAGAGTAGAGCTAGGTGTGGAGGAGGAATGGGGATGGTTCAAGGAGGGAGTCACAAAGTTTGCAAAGATGGTGTGTGGAACAAGAAGGACAAGAGGAAATAGAAGGAAGGGTAGTGAATGGTGGGATGAGGAAACAAAGAAAGTTGTAGAAGAGAAGAAGTGAGCTTTCACAGATTGGTTACAAAATAGGACGAGGGAGTCATATGAGAGGTACAAAGAAAAGAGAAGTAAAGCATGAGATAAAGGAGGCAAAGAGGAGAGCAGATGTGAAAAGGGGTAAGAGTATGACAGAATATTTTGAAAGTAATAAAAAGATGTTTTGGAAAGAAATTAAAAGAGGAAGAGGAGGCAAATCAAGTAGAGAAGAAAAGGTAAAAGATGCAGATGGAGAGATGAGAATGGAAGAGAAGGCAGTAAGGGTGAAGATGGGCAGAGTATTTTAGGGAGTTGCTAAATGTGAAGGAGGATAGGGAGGGAAAGGTAGTTGCATTGGGAAGCTCTAAGAAAATGACCATGATGAGTGAGGAAAATGGAGGAGAAATAAGGAAGGATGAAGTGAAGGCAGTTGTTAAGATGATGAGAGCAGGTAAGGCACCTGGTCTGGATGGATGCCATGCAGAATGTCGGAAAAAAGGAGGTACAGTTATGTTGGACTGGCTGGTGAGGTTGTTTAATGTTTGTTTGAGACAAGGTAGAGTGCTGGAGGACTAGAGGAGTGCCTGTATAGTTCCGCTTTACAAGGGAAAGGGGGACAAGTGTGAGTGCAGTAGTTTCAGAGGGATCAGCTTGTTAAGTGTAGTTGGGAAGGCTTATGGGAGGATTTTGATTGAGAGTATTAGGAGAGGAACAGAGGGAGTAATTGGTGAGGAACAGTGTGGATTTAGGAAAGGTATAGGTTGCGTAGATCAGATTTTTGTGGTAAGACAAATATGTGAGAAAGCTATAGGAAAAGGTAAGGATGTGTTTTGGGCTTTCATGTATCTGGAAAAGGCTTATGACAGGGTAGACAGGAAGGCACTGTGGGAGGTTTTCCAGGTATACGGGATAGGAGGAAAGCTGTTAAGAGCAGTAAAGAGTTTTTACGAGGGTAGTAGAGCGTGTGTCAGGATCAGAAATGGAGAGAGTGAGTGGTTCGAGGTAAAGGTGGGACTTCATCAGGGATGTGTTATATGACTTAGATGCAACTCAAAAAAAAGTATATATATAATATATATATATATATATATATATATTTTTTTTTTTTTTACTTTTTTATTTTAACCTTGACAAAAAAACATGAATATTTTCTTTTTTTATATATTTTGTTTTAAAACAATGCAGTAAGGAAAAGAACCATATTACAATAATTTTTCTATGTTAAAATATCAAATAAATCAGTATACCTCTCACTCAAGGTTTTCTATGGTGTTAGGGCACTTCCATTTTCTGTGGTTTCATGTTTTGATTTGTTTTATTTAACAGTGAACAGTTGCCCCACTTAGTTTTGGCACAGTTTTAAAAATGTTTCGGACAAGAATAGCAACTCGCCCGGTATTCTTTTTTATTACATTTTCGTGTCTGTTCATTTACATGTTTTTTGTTTTCTTTCTTTTTTCTTTGCCAAATAGTAACTACCTTAAAAAATGTGACAAACAGTGAAATACTCAAAATGGTGTAGCAGATGACACATTTTTCTTGACTTACTAATGACATCTATCACTCTTCTTTGACAAGTAATACAATGAATATATTTTGCAGAGGAGAGAGAGAACGCAGGAATCCGTTCACGCAGTGGTCGATGGTAGACTAACAACCAGCTTCAAACTGTGAGTGGTGTTGAGTGCAGTGACAAACTAACCAAAACTAACTCGTATACTTATAAGTTATGTTATAACCCTATTATTAAATCAATTATTTTCATTTATTCAGCAGAGGGCTTGTGATCCAATTATGTTATGTATGATTGTAGGTTAAAGTTAAGGGATAGCGAGCAAAAAGTCAGGTAGAAAGTAAGCTCTGAGCCTTGATGGGTGGCGGGGAGTACAACAGTTTCCCCCCATTACTATGTTAACCCCTTTTCCACTATCCAAGTGGCGGATCTGTGTTTAGGCAACGTCCAGGGTCACTATGGGAAATTGGAGTGTTTAATCTATGAAGAGCATGCTAAGATAAAAGGTAAATTTTATAAGGTAGCCAGCCAGTAGCCATACTGGTCCATATACAGTATCTACACATGTTGCAGGCTTGCAGCATCTGACAGTGACTAAAATGGTCAGTTACTTGTTTATTTTTATACTCTGTTGAATGCCTCTTTGAATAAGATAGATGCACATGTGTGGAGGGATGAATAACATACTTGCACCTGTTTTTATACACTAAATATTTAATATCTGAACAAATTTGGACGAGATTAAAAAAAAATATATATATATATATATATGTGTGTGTGTGTGTATGTTTTTTTTTTTTTTTTTTTTTTTTTTTTTTTTTTTTTTTTTTTTTTTTTTTTTTTTTTAGGAAGTTGGTGACAGAGTTTGGGAGAGTGTGTGAAAGAAGGAAGTTGGTGACAGAGTTTGGGAGAGTGTGTGAAAGAAGGAAGTTGAAGATAAATGTGGATAAAAGTAAGGTGATGAGATGTACAATGGATGAAAGTGGCAGCAGACTGGAAGTGAGCATTAAGGGAGAGAGACTGGAGGAAGTGGATAGCTTTAGGTACTTGAGTGTGAATGTGGCAGGAAAAAGAGGAGTGGTGGTGGAGGTAGAATGTAGATTGAGAAAAGCAAGTAAATGCCTTGATGGATTAAAAAGTGTAATGAGAAATAAACATTTGGGAATGGATGCTAAGAGGAGACTATGAAGGAGTGATTATGCCAACAGCACTGTATGGGGAAGAAATATGGAACATAAGAGAGGAAGAGAGAAGGAGTTTGAATGTGCTTGAGATGAGGTGTCTGAGAAGTATGATGGGGGTTATTAGGCTGGATAGAGTGAGAAATGAGGAGGTGAGGAGGAGAACAGGGGTGGAAAGGGAGCTGGGAGATAGGGTGGATGAAAGTGTATTGGGATGGTTTGGACACATGGAAAGAATGAGTGAAGAAAAACTAGTAAAAGAGGTGTGGAAGGCAGAAGTGGAGGGAGTGAACATGAGGGGGCGACCTAGGATGAGATGGATGGATGGGGTAAAATGGGCTTTAGGGAAGAGGGGAATCTCTGTGGAGGAAGGACAGAAGACGGGTGAATGGAGAATGGTTGTATATGGACGATGTTGTGATGCATGAAGTAGAATGGGGGGTGAGGTAGTATGTGTGAGAAAAATTTGACGCAGCCTGAAGGGATTTCTCCCTGTCTTCTCATTTTTTGCATGGAGAGACAGAGGTGGGGTCGCCAATTTTATGAAGCGGTCTTGCTGTGGATGTGCTCTGTCTTGCAACGCTGCTTCTGACCCAGGGCAGTGGACAAGATGCAGGGAAGACCCATCATCCAGGAGGTGCCAAGATAAGAGGGAGGGTACAGGGTGGAGGGGAGGGGAGGGGAGTATTAGGGATGGAATGGGTGGGAATGGTCTTTATGCCTTTTTTTTGGGGGGGGGGGCTACCTCCCTTGTTAGGGGGAAAATCCTTTGGTGTATGTATGTAGTTATTGGTAACCAAATGTTGACCTCTCATATGACTTCAAAATATCTGGTCATATCTCCTGAATAGTTGTTCAGATCGACCTTTTTTTTTTATTTTTTTTTTTTTTTTTTTTTTTTTTTTTTTTTTTTTTTAATCTCGCAAGGAATGCCCCACCCGGGCGCTAGTAAAGCTCAAAGCTGATTAGCTGGTAGGTGAACCCAGTAGCTGGTTTGGATCTCAAAGCACTCTGGTGGCAGACCTAACGACCGCTCCTGAACATTGATTGGCTGGGATAATAGTGTTTTGGTTGTGTTGTGGGCTATGTTTCTCATATGGCCGTATAGATGGCAAAATGAAACCTACACTTTGTTGAACATTGATGGAAGGATGTTGACAGGCGATGGAAATGGCTTTGGCAATTTGGTGTTCTGAAGTTGTCTTGGTATGTGATTTCAGTTTTTGTAGTTTTCATGTTGTGTTCTTTTGTATAATGTTGGAAAATAGAACCTTGACTTCTGTGATATTGTAGATGGTGCCACAGCGCAGAGGTCCTACCAATGTAGCTGTTGGAGCCATCACAGCAGCTCTCCTGGCAAGTAAGTTTATAATACATTGGTGGTGGCCTCCCAAGGGGTAGAGGGTGCCATAATATTCCGCAATATAATTGATTTTGTTAACGTACGCTTGCAGATATTAATGTCAATCATGGCATTTAGATCAGATGGGGTGACTCCTGTCTTAATTATGCTCCAGAAAGTATTGAACTCTCCCTTGTATTTATTGTGGAAATGATTTCTGGGGATATATAATAATTTTCTCCTTTGGTGGGTTAAGTTGTCGGGTGGGTGTTGCATGTTGGTCCATCTTTTTCTTGATAACGTCCTCTATCAAGTGATCTACATAGCTGTTATCTTTTAGAAGCTGGCAGATGCTATCAAGCTCTCTGTGCATCTCCATCTAGGTACTGTAGTGAGTTAAAGCTCTGCTCACATAAGAGGCCATGATGGTCCTCTTGTATGCAGCAGGGGACTCTCCTCTTGCATTAAGGCAGCACCCCACATTAATGGTATTGGTATAGACCTTAGTCTTAAAGCCTTGGTCGTATTTGAAGATGTCAACGTTGAGGTAAGGGAGGTGTCCATCTGTGCTGCGCTCACAGGTGAAAGTTAAGCAGGAATTGCTTTCAAATGCTGCTAGGAGTTGGGAACCTCGTCGTCAGTAGAAGTGGTGATAAAAGTATCATCAATATATCTAGCATATATGTCTGGATGATGGTGGTTTTGAAAGGTCCTTTCTTCTACTTTAGCTATATATATTGGCAAAAAGGACTCCAAGCAGGGAACCCATCGCCACTCTGTCTACTTATCTGAAAATTTTCCCCCTGTGTGAGAGAAATGGCTCTTCTTTCGTGCAGGTTTCGAGCATGGCTCACAGGATGTCAAGTGAAGGGAGATTGCTATCCTGCTACACATACTTATAATAATCATCAGTTTATTCCATAAAGGAAACCACACTACACATATTCACCATCTGCACCACAGTCAGGGTAGAAAAAACCCATCTGATAGGTGGACTTAGAACAGTGATACATAACAGCATACTTTTCTAGAGACACCACACCAGAATTGATTACAATCCAAACACAAATAAAGAAAACATATAGCATCACAAACATCTACACACCATCTTCCACATCAGCCCCCAAGGCTACTCTCCCCACCTCCAATCCTTAAATGTATTAACAACCTACATACTGTGAGGTAATGTGTCCACACCATCCAGTATGGCTGCACATACAAACAATAAATTAGAGAGGAAAAATGTGAGAACAACTTCCAAGTCTAGATTTACTGAACTCCAGCAAACACCCACTAGACAGCTTGTAGAACACAACCAACAAGTAACATCCCCAGACATAACAATGTGAGCTCCCCTTCGTTCTAATCACATCCATGGTCCCTTCATATTACTTGCAGAAATTATAAAGCCTACATATAGAAATACACAAACTATAAGAAAGCAATATGGTGAGATTACACACACAAGAAATAGGAAAAAAAAATTGGAAGACCCAGTATTCATCCATAGACAAGGCATCAGAAGAATTCACAAAGACCATGCTGAAAGCCAGTGGAAAATATATTATTTGGGGCTAAAGGAAGAAATACAACCCTAGATAGATTGGTCAATCCGTTATCCTAGATGGTCTCTCCTGCAGGAGATCCATGACTCCCAGGTAACAACCAGCAGTGGCCAACAGGCAGGCCCATAGGTCACTCGGGGGAAGATATACTGTGTCGTTGTCTAGGAGGTGTTAGTGTTCAGTGTTTTCCATGTGGTGGTTACATCTAGGGCAGTTTGATTCTGAGGCCAGGCTTATTCTGTGATGATACTGTCTAGAGCTCAGTAGTATACTGAACACTTATGAGCTATTGTGGTTCTTCTCTTGAGAGGAATTTTTGTGATGCTGATGTCTGAAGAGGATTTGGTGGTAAGTCTTGAGGAGCCTATTTAGTATGATGTGAATGTGGTTTCATGTAGATGTATTGTGTGGTACTGGTGGTAGGTTATTGTATATGTTTGAATAGTAAGCCGCTTTTTTCCTTCAACTGGTGGCACTGCTTGTGTGATAAAATGAGATGGGTAAGTGGAGTTGAGGGCTCTAATGTAGAACTGTGTACATATTTCTATTATATGTTATGAGGAGGATTTTAGTTTATGTGTGCAGGTGTCCTATTGGAGTGGTTTTGGTGTATCCTATTATCACTCTCGATGCTTTATATATTTACCTAGTTGTATTATATGGGGAGCTATGCTCATAGTGACCCATTTTTGTATCTTTCAGCACCAAGTTCATTCTTAAATTCTTGTATAGTTTTTGCACACACTGTTGCCTCATCCATTTGTTCCAAATATCCACCACTCTGTGTTGGAAACTATTCTTTTTCAGATCTCTTCTAAAACTATCATTTTTTAGTTTATTTTCATGTCCTCTTGTTTTTCTCTTATCCCACTTTAATAAATCTTCTCTGTCAGTAGATCTCCCTTTTCTCTTCTTTGTTCCAGGGTTGATAGTTCCAGTTTGGACAATCTTTGTTCATATGTCAATTTAGAGAGAGATGGTGCCAACTATGTTGTTGCTCTTTTAATTCTTTCTAATTTCTTTATATTCTTTATAGTACTGGGTGTCCATAGTGTCATAGCATACTCAAATCTTGGTTTTATCAATGTAACTGATATTTTCTTTACCATTTCCTCAAACCTTTTCTTTTCTGATAAGAGGGAGGGTGGAGGGGAGTGGAATATATAGGAAATGGAATGGGTGGGAGTGGTTTCTATGACTTTTTCTTTTTGGTTACCCCCCATGTAGGGTGAAAAAGCCTTTGGTATATGTATGTATGTACCATTTCCTCATCCAAGTAGTCAAAGGCCACTTTCATTGATCTTAAAAAATTGAAGGTTTCTCCGACTATTTTGTTGATATGCTTATCTGGTAGCATGTCTTTGCTGATGATTACTCCTAGGTCCCTTTCTGAGCCAGCTTTTTCAACTTCCTTTGTACCAATTTTGTATTGCCCTGATATTCTATTTTTACTTTTTCCAAATTTTATTATACTACACTTCTTGATGTTGAAGTTCACTTCCCACTTTTGACTCCGTTCCCAGATTTTATCCAGGTTTTTCTGTAGTGATTCACAGTTTTCTGTACATTCTGTAGTAGTTTTGCATCATCTGCAAAGAAGTTCATATAACATTCCACACCTTCATCCATGTCATATGGCAAATATTATTGGAGCCAATACAGAACCTTGTTGGACTCCAATTATCATTTCTTCCCAGGTCGAATTTTTGTTTTTAACCCATTAAACTCCGATGACAAGATGTCTTGTCATTTGGTCAAATAAAACAAAAAATCATATAACACCAAAACGTTTGATCAAACACCAGAAAAATATGACGTCAGTCCTCGCTTCGCTCGCAAGCGAAGCGAGGACTGACGTCATATTTTTCTGGTGTTTGATCAAACGTTTTGGTGTTATATGATTTTTTGTTTTATTTGACCAAATGACAAGACATCTTGTCATCGGAGTTTAATGGGTTAAGTACCACCCTCACTTCCAGTCTACTGCCATTTTCACCCCTTGATGTACAAGGGGTGAAAATGGCAGTAGACTGGAAGTGAGCATTAAGGGAGAGCGACTGGAGGAAGTGGATAGTTTTAGATACTTGGGTGCAAATGTGGCAGGAAAAGGTGGAGTGAAGGTGGAGGTAGAATGTAGATTGAGAAAAGCGAGTAAATGCCTTGGTGGATTAAAAAGTGTAATGAGGAATAGACATTTGGGAATGGATGCTAAGAGGAGACTGTATGAAGGAGTGATTGTGCCAACAGCACTGTATGGGGCAGAAACATGGAACATAAGAGAAGAAGAGAGAAAGAGTTTGAATGTGTTTGAGATGAGGTGTCTGAGAAGTATGATGGGGGTTACTAGGCTAGATAGAGTGAGAAATGAGGAGGTGAGGAGAACAGGGGTGGAAAAGGAGCTGGGAGATAGGGTTGATGAGGGAATATTGGGATGGTTTGGACACATGGAAAGAATGAGTGAAGAGAGACTAGTAAAAGAGGTGTGGAAGGCAGATGTGGAGGGAGTGAACATGAGGGGACATCCTGGGGTGAGGAGGATAGATGGGGTGAAGGGGGCTTTGAGGAGGAGGGGAATGTCTGTTGAGGAAGGACGGGAGAGGACAGAAGACGGGTGAATGGAGAATGGTTGTATATGGATGATGTTGTGATTGCATGAGGTGGAGTGGGCGGGGGGATGGGGGGTGAGGTAGTGCGTGTGAGCAAAATTTGACGCAGCCCAAAGGGATTTCTCCCCGTCCTCTCCTTTTATGCAATGGGGGGACGGAGAGCGGGGGGGACGTCGATTTGGCGAAGCGGCCTTGCTGTGGATGTGCTGTGTCTTGCGACACTGCTTCTGACCCAGGGCAGTGGACAAGGTGCAGGGATGACCCATCATCCAGGAGGTGCTCAGATGGGAGGGAGGGTGGAGGGGTGTGGAGTGTATTCAGGGATGGAATGGGTGAAAATTATTTTATGCTTTTCCCTTTTTGGCTACCTCCCTTGTAAGGGGGAGAAAGCCTTGGTATATGTATGTATGTACCCTCATTTTTCTTTTGCTCAAGAAATCTTCCATCTAATCCAATAACTTTCCTCGGACACCACCTGATTGTTTGGAACCCCACTGCAGAAGCATAGTCAAGAATGGTTCTTATGAATTGTTTGTAAACAGTAGAGTGTCCTTCTCTTGTCCAAAGACTGCACCTGTGGTGGATTTTAGTGGCTGTATTTTTGTTGGTTCTCTCTGTCAAATCTTTGATGTGTGGGCTGAAGGTCATGTGAGTATCAAACATGAGGCATAGAATCTTGGGTTCTTTTCCAAAGGATGGGGTTAGGCATCTAATTTTTTCCCTCTATCCATCAATGACACGTAACCCAAGACAGGAGTCAAAGAAACACAGTAGTAAAAATGAGTGTACAACTTCTACTGGACAAGAGCCCAAAAATCGTAGACCCCACTTTGATACACATGTCTTTCCTCCCACATATTAAGACCTTAACGGTGAAAATTAAGCATTCATCATACTAAGATAAGTAGCAATCACAGGTTTTCCTCAGAAGAAACACTAATATCATTATACAAACATCTCAGAACCACAGTCAACTGCATCTCCACCACATGGTTCCCTACAATGTCACTACAAAGATGCCCTACAATACACACACACACACACACATACACACAAGTTGTTCTCATGACCTCTTAATACTTTCCCATCCTAAACCAAGAGATCTTCTAGGTCAGTTTTGTCCACCCCCATCAGAGACCTGAGAAATGCAACCAGGTCACTTGTTTCTCTGTTCCTTTAACAATGGCAGGTTCAGTGCTTAAAGTCGTTGTACGGCATATCTACAAGGTTAGGAACAATTAAAGTTGCTGGCCAATGCTTCATCTCTCAGTAGGTATTGTCCTTCACTCTGTGGGGGGAGCAGGCCATTGCTGCATATTCCAATCTAGGAGGCAGAGTAGGCACTGATTTTAGTCCATCATCTCCTTTTCCATGTAATAGAAAGCTATTTTAAAGATTGTTAGCTGTCTGTATGTCTTTCTCACCACTTTACTCAATTTTGTACCAGCATGGGGATATTCCAAGATGACTTTGCCACGATAACACACATCCTAGTTGCCGTTGCTCTTGTTGATTGCTTTGTTGAAAATGACTTGGACCTTTGACAGCGACTTGACACCATCCTCCTCCTCCTCCCAAGAAGGAAAATAATATGGATGTTTACTAACCCCCTCCTCTCATTGAGAGGATAGGGGTGGTATTTACATAATTGTTGTACACAGGAAAGGAACGACATGCGTTGGGTCCCATTTCTTACTCTCCAATTTATCATACCTAACCTCAAATTCTTGTACAGTTCCAGGTTATTTAATAGCCTTGATTTCCAATTGTCATACTTAGATATGAATTCTTGTGTTGTTCCAAATTGGGCTATATCATCTTCTAAGCTGTTCCAAGTATTTGTGCACCTACTACATGGAAAAACTGTATTTCTTCACACCCTTTAGACATGTAATCTTTCTTAATATGTTCCTCCCATGACCTCTTACCACTGATGCATCTTCCAGTCATGGATGGATAAAGATTTTGATGAGTTTTCCATTGGTCAACATTCCTCATTTTTCACTTTTCTCATGATTTCTGCATCATCTACAAACATGTTGGCATAGCTTGTTGTACTTTCTATCATGTCGTCATTGACATAGACATGAAACATTATTTGTGCAAGCTTTGAACCTTGTGGAACTCCACTCATTTCTGCTTTCCATCTTGACATCTCATCCCTTCAGTTTTTTTGTTTTTTTTTTTCATCTGTCTGAGTAGTTTGCCTCTCAATCCTCCAGTGTGTTCCAATTTCCACACAAGTTAACTTTGTGATACTTTATTAAGAGCTTTTGGTAGAGTTAAGGTGTGTTTGTACTCACACTACTGTTTGGCCGTGAGGTTGTTATGAATATAAACAGATATAGACATGTAGTATATAATGCAAGCCATTACATGTCTTTACATTTATCTCTTCCTTTCAGACTGACAAGAGGTGAAATGGATGGTACAATGCCCAAGTTATCGAGTGAGGACCTGAATCATTGGAAAGGAGATACAGATGCCCCTCCCAAGGCTCACATCAAATTAGAACAATTTCAGTTTGATAACTGCAAAGATTATTTTGCCTCTCAGCAGGACTGTCCCACTCTAGAGAACACTGATATGACTTTCACAGAGGAAAAAATATTAAATTGTGATGTTTGCTATTTGACGTTTGCTACAATAGATGAGCTTGAGTGTCACGGTAAGGTCTGTGTTCAGAAAAGTTCCCAAAAAGATCAGTCTTTTAACTCCACCCTTTCAGGCAGTACTGCTGTATTGGATGACCATTGCTGTAAAGAAGGGGAAATGAAATATAAATGTCCTCAGTGTAATATGGCCTTTTATAAAAAAGAAGATCTCCAAGACCACGTTAGGAAGACACACACGGAAGACAAACCCCACAAATGCTCATACTGTCATGCAGCCTTTTCCCGGCCTGGACGCCTCAAGGTGCACGTACGTGTTCATACGGGGGAGAAGCCGTACAAGTGTTCCTTGTGTGTCGCTTCTTTCAAAGCATCAGGACAGTTGAAGTTACACATCCGAACTCACACGGGCGAGAAGCCGCACAAGTGCGGCTATTGTGGTGCTGCTTTCTCTCAAACAAATAGCTTGAAAAACCACATACGGAAGCACACAGGCGAGAGGCCCTACAAATGCGAGGAATGCGATTCTGCCTTCTCACAATTAGCTACCTTGAGGTCACACATGCAAACTCACACAGGCGAGAAGCCATACGAGTGCAGCTTTTGTGGCGCTGCTTTCTCTCAAAGAACGGGCTTGAAAAACCACATACGGAACCACACAGGCGAGAAGCCCTACAAATGTGAGCAATGCGAGTCTACTTTCTCACAATCAGGTGCCTTGAAGTTACACATGCAAGCTCATGCAGGTGAGAAGCCACACAAGTGCAGCCTTTGTGGTGCTGGTTTCTCGAATACGGGCAAGTTGAACAGCCACATACGGACACACACAGGTGAGAAGCCGTATGAATGTGAACAGTGTGGTACTGCTTTCTCAGAAGCAGGCAGTCTACGCAGGCACTTGAGGGTACACACTGGAGAAACTCCCCACAAGTGCAAATACTGTGATGCTACTTTCTCCAGGATTAGTAACCTGAATGACCATGTTCGAATACATACAGGTGAGGGCCCATACAAACCCCACAAATGCACAGTCTGTGACACAGCCTTTACCCGGCCTGGGGACCTCAAGGAACACATACGTATTCACACAGGGGAGAAGCCCTTCAAGTGTTCCTTGTGCGTCGCTTCTTTCAAACAGTCGGGACATTTGAAGTTACACATCCGAACTCATACAGGCGAGAAACCGCACAAGTGTGGGCGTTGTGGTGCTGCGTTCTCAAATACGAGTGGTTTGGCCGTACACATGCGGAAGCACACAGGCGAGAGGCCGTATAAATGTGAGCAGTGTGGTGCTGCTTTCTCAGAAGCAGATACCTTGAAGTCACACGTGCAATTTCACACAGGCGAGAAACCGCACAAGTGCAGCTTATGTGATGCTGCTTTCTCTCGAACAAATAACTTGGTAACCCACATGCGAAAGCACACAAGTGAGAAGCCCTACAAATGTGAGCAATGTGATTCTACTTTCTCACAATCAGTTCACTTGAAGTCACACATGCAAACTCACACAGTTGAGAAACCACACAAGTGTAGGCTTTGTGGGGCTGCTTTCTCACATATACGCAAATTGAACATTCACATAAAGACAACCCATCCAGGGGAGAATCCATATCAATGTGAACAGTGTGGTGCTGCCTTCTCCAAAGCAGGCATTCTACGTAGGCATACGATGGTCCACACGGGCGAGAGGCCGCATAAATGCTTATACTGCGATGCTGCTTTTTCCCGCATATGTAACCTCAATGTCCATGTTCGAATACATACAGGGGAGAGACCGTACAAGTGTAGCCAGTGCAGGGCTGCGTTTAGTCGAACAAGTAGCTTGAAGAGCCACATTCAGACCCACACTGGCGACAAGCCCCATAAATGTACCGTTTGTATTGCCGCCTTTTCCAGAGCAGGTCAGTTGGAAGATCACTTTCGCACCCACACGGGAGAAAAGGCTCACAAGTGTACTGCCTGTGCTGCTGCTTTCTCCCACGCTGACGCTTTAAAGAGACACATGGAAACACACTCACAGATTATCTTGTGAAGTTGCAAATTGTCTGTTGGAATAATTTGGTGGATTTTCGTCATTGTCTTTATGGAAATAATGCATCAGCATTTTCCCACCCCTCAAAATAAGTTTCAGTACCTACCATATATCCTCGAGTAGTAGTTGACCCCTTGTTTGTGGCCAAGAAAGCTGGAATTTTTCACACCCATTGTGTTTAAAGTTGGCCCCAAATTTTTCAGACTTTCAGTAATGGAACCACAATGGTGCAGTAATCCCGCTCTTAATCCATAGTCACCCTTACTTTTTTACAAGCTGTCTTACCATATATACAGCCTTATATTATAATGTATCATTACATTTCGCTGCTGTTTTGCTGAATGAAAAATTATAACCTTGGTGCTCTATGTGAATGTCTTTGTATCAAAATTGACAATTTGAGGACTTTGATTTTTTTTTTTTTTTCTTTTTATGTATTGGATATTTTTTTAATGTAAAATGTATATTATACCATGTGTGTTTCATGTGAGCAGTGAAATACTACCAGTAATCTGCCATCATATTTGTAGCAAAGTCAACAATTTGAGGATTCTGATGTCATTTTTTTATGTTGTGTTTGTTCAATTCTGTGCTATGTGTTTGTTCAATGTTAAGTTGCTGTTCAGATTATACATGGTTGGGGTGGTGTGAGCTGGATTAAAAGGTGTAGTAATGTATTCTAAGACATTGGAAAGATGGATTAAAGGTTTATCTGCTGTATTTATTTCAAAGTTGACTCAAGTTAGCTAAGGGTATGATACTGTATACTCTAGGATTACTAATCAGACTGAGGATGTATGTTCACACCATGATTCATAATGACATTATTTAGGTTCACCTTTTGTACACTGCCTTCTTTTTTTTTCCATTTTTTCACTGGTAATTGAATATGATATAGTTCTCATACCATATAGTTCTGCTTAACATGCTTGATAGCATGTTATGCTTATCTTTGATAGTCGTCTGTTTATTCCAAAGTGCAATTCCATTTGAAACTCCTCATTAGCTGCATCTGAAGAGCTAATCTTGTAGTCTCTTGAAGCCTTGGAGAATGTTGGTGTACTGAGGTATAATGTATTTTGTTTAGGGAATTTACTTCAGCTGAATAAAAGTGTTTGGGTTATAAGCCATAAACAACAGCAAAAGGATCAATCAAGATGGGCTTAATCCTTTTGATGTGCAGGAAAGCAAAGGTTAACTTCCCCAGGTATCCTGCACCTGTCATGAATCCTGTTTTGAGATCCTGCAACTCTCTTCACCTCATCTCCCTACTCAGAGAGAGGATAGCAGGTTCTTGGGGTGGGACTCAGAATCAGGACATCTGGAAGAGGAAGACCAACTCCTGACCCACAGGCTCAAATTTGTATTACCTGGAAGCTAATCCATCAGGGAGGGCAGTGACTTAGTCTGTAATGAACTCCTTTCCCAGTATTTAACAAAAGTTTTATTCTTAACATTCAAAAGTCCTCTGGCAATGGTGAAAGCATTAGGTGATCTCTGAAAGCTCTAGTCACAACCCACGCAAGTGGTGTTGCAGGCCTGGAGGTCATTCTGTAATGGGACAAGGGGCACTTCTATCTGGCATCAGCCTGTGTAGTTGAGTAGCGTTCTTTAGGATCTTTTCTGTCTACCCCATGTGGAGCAGAAATTAGAAAAGGTGCCTCAAATAAGGTCCCCTTACTTTTGATAATTTAATTAACTAAAATTAAGGGGGCCTATGTTTGAGGCATTTAACTTTTGGTACTCCTTTGTCCTTCAGCCTACACATCACAGATTTGACAATGAGAAAACTGATCTACTAAAATCCATCATCAGCACAGGATTCAGACAACAAAGAAATTCCTTACTGTATTCAAGCAAATAATGAGAACCACTTTTGACTATGCATCCACAGTACAGTTCCCAATGTCAGCCACATATGGGAATTTTACAAACTATACAAAAAGCCCCAAGAGTAATAACATGTGCTGAAATCACCCCCAATAGGACTCCTACATACAGTAACAAAAATTATCCATATGGATTACATGAAAGTGATGGATACACATTTCATTATTATAACCCTAAACCCCATCTTGTAACACATAACACTACCAGCTGAAAGTTAAAAAATATACTCAAACATAAATAACCAACCTTCTGCACCACACAATACATCCACATCTAAAACATACATTCACCAAACAAGCTCTACAAGACAGAACATCAAACTCAGTACTTCAACAACCTCCCAGACATTAGACTTGCAGAACAGCCCCGTCAAGAGAATCAAGAACCAACTGCCGTGCACAAAGACACCACCCAGCTCAAAGACAGTATCAGCACAGACAATGTCCCATATTAAAGTGTCCATGCATATACAAAGGCTTTTTCCCCCTTTCAAGGGAGATAGCCAAAAAACAAATGCATAAAATCCACCCCCACCCATTCCATTCCCACATACTCCACTCCTATTCACCTCCCTCCCTCATCTTGGCTCCTCCTGGATGACAGGTCATCCCTGCATCTTGTCTGCTGCCATGGGAAGCAGTGTCACAAGCAGCACATCCAGAGCAAGACCACTTCATTAAATTGGCAACCCCTCTACCCCTCTCCGTCCCCTCATGCAGGAAAAGAGAAGACAGAAATCCCTTTGGGCTGTGTCGAATTATTTTCCATACGTACTCCCATCCCCCACCCACTCCATTTCATGCATCATCCATACACAATCATTCACCCCTATCTTTTGTCTTCTCCCATCCTTCCTCAACAGACATTCCTCTCTTTCCCAATGCCCCTTTACCCCATCCATTCATTTCATCCTTGATTGCCCCCTCATGTTCAATCCCCACACCTCTGCCTTCCAAGCCTCTTCTACTGATCTTTCTTCACTCATTCTTTCCATGCGCCCAAATCATCCCAATACTTTTTCATCAACCCTATCTCCCAACTCCCTTTCCACCCCTATTCTCCTCACCTCATTTCTCACTCTATCCAGCCTAGTAACCCTTATCATACTTCTCAGGTACCTCATCTCAAACACATTCAAACTCCTCTCTTTCTTATGTTCCATGTTTCTGCCCCATATAGTGATGTCAGCACAATCACTCCTTCATACAATCTCCTCTTAGCATCCATTCCCAAATGTCTATTCCTCATTACACTTTTTAACCCCCCAAGGCATTTACTTCTCTTAATCTACATTCTACCTCCATTCCTCCCTTTCCTGCCACATTTGCACCCAAGTATCGAAAACTATCCACTTCCTCCAGTCTCTCTCCCTTAATTAATACTCACTTCCAGTCTGCTGCCACTTTCTCCCCTTGTGCATCTCACCATCTTACTTTTACCCACATTTATCTTCAACTTCCTTCATTTGCACACCCTCCCACCTCTGTCACGAACTTCCTCAATCCCTCCTCCGATCCTGCCACAAGCGCAGTGTCGTCCGCAAACAACAGCTGGCTCACCTCCCACTTTTCTCCATTTTCTTTAACCATCTCCAATCCCCGATCCATTACCCTTGCATTTACCTCTTGCACCACCCCATCCATGTATAAATTGAACAGTCAAGGCAAAATAACACATCCATGGCAAAGTCCCACCTTTACTTCAAACCACTCACTCTCTCCATTTCTAATCCTATCACAAGCTCTACTACTCTCATAAAAACTCTTGACAGCTTAACAGCTTTCTTCCCATCCCATGTATCTGCAATACCTCTCACAGTGCCTTCCTGTCTACTCTGTCGTAAGCTTTTCCAAATCCATAAAAGCCCAAAAAGCATCCTTACCTTTTCCTATACCTTTCTCACATATCTGTCTTACCAAAAAATCTGATCTACACAACCCCTACCTGTCCTAAACCCACACAGCTCCTCACCAATTACTCCCTCTATTCCCTTCCTAATCCTCTCAATCAAAACCCTCCCATAAGCCTTCTCAGGTACACTTAAGAAGCTGATCCCTCTGAAACTACTACACTCACACGTGTCCCCTTTTCCTTTGTAAAGTGTAAATGTAGAGGCACTCCAGTACTTTACTCTCTCTTAAACATTGAATAACCTCACCAGCCAGTCCACCACCACTGCATTTATTTTTTTTTAGACATTCTGCATGACACCCATCCAACCCTTACCTGCTCTCATCATTTTAACAACTGCCTTCACCTCATCTTTCCTTATTTCTCCTCTATTTTCTTCACTCATCACTGTCATTTTCTTAGTGCTTCCCACAGTAACTACCTTTCCCTCCCTATCCTCCTTCACATTTAGCAACT
Organism: Oratosquilla oratoria; assembly: GCF_046742065.1. Lineage (NCBI taxonomy): Eukaryota > Metazoa > Arthropoda > Malacostraca > Stomatopoda > Squillidae > Oratosquilla > Oratosquilla oratoria. The sequence goes on from NC_134788.1 coordinate 38,118,140, forward strand.
CCGTAAAATAATCTTCCCATCTTCCTCTTATGTCTCTTCCATTATCATCTATCCATCTGCACCTTTTACCTTTTCTTCTCTACATGATTCGCCTCCTCTTCCTCTCTTAATTTCTTTCCAAAATATCTTATTACTTTCAAAATTTTCTGTCATACTCTTACCCCATTTCACATCTGCTCTCCCCTTTGCCTCCTTTATCTTATGCTTTACTTCTCTTTTTTCTTTTGGTTCATTTCCTACCCCAGCATTAAGGTCTCTTAGTACCACTATATTGACATTTCTTCCTAAACCCTCTATTGCTTTCATTTAAAGCAATCCAGAAATCCTCCCTTTCCTCTACACTCTTCTCATTGTTAGGCCCGTGTGCACTTACAAAGACCTACATCTCCCCATTTTCACTTTCATCCACATTGATCTTGAAGAAACCTCTTTCACTCATTCTGTCCTCACTCCTGAGACCCACCCTTTTCAACTTAGTTTCACACAGTGCCAACACATCCATCTTCTCACATACTGCCTATCTGTTCCCTTTCACTCTCATCTTGACCACATCCACACACATTAAAACACCCAACCTTGGGCTCTGGTTGGAAAAACTCCTAGACCCCTTTTTTTTTTGGGGGGGGGGGCTACAGGGAGAAGATGCTTTGTCCTATCCCCTTGCCGTTCGAGCGGAAAGACTTGGCAGTATTCTTTCCCCCACCACAGGGTTCGGCAAAACAAAGAATTTAATATTTAGAGAACTGGTACAGGACAGTAACAAGAGTGGGGGACAGTCTCGGTATAATTACATATTTCTCTATGAATTTCCTCTATATAAGGCATATATGTGACTGGTCCGTAGAGACGTCCCATATGTGTATGTATATATATATAAAGTATCAGCTGCATGCTACTGAGCATCTTTTAACCACAATAACATGCAGACAATACCCCAGACTGGGGCTAAATAGAGAGTAACTACTGTAAATAAAAGGTATATAACTACTGTAAATAAAAGACTCATTTTACTGGAATTATTTTTTAGTACTCCCCAGAGCAAATGAGAGCTAAATAAATTACACAACATTTTATTTCTTATTGCAATTTAAAGTCCATGATCATGATCTCAAAACGTCTGCTTCTGCCATTCTCCTCTAAAACCTATTCGTGGAATCACCTACTCCGTTATGAATTGTGTTTATTCTTCATGCATTGGCATGGTGTTTGATGTGTCCCGAAATCCCTGGACAGTAGAAGGGAAGAGGTTGAATGGCATGAGAATTTCTCGCACATTGGGAAATTGGGAAAAGTGTATAGCTGCAGTTGGGATCCAGGAACTTTGGGAACAAGTTGTGACCATGCTTGCCCCTTCCACTGAAAGCACGCAGTTTCGAAAGACTAGAGGAATATGTTTCTCAGAAAAGGAGAGGGGTGACAGACATGAGGTGTCAATCAAAGGCCTAATCTATTACTTGACATTGTATTTTAAGGAGTCTCCACAATTCGAACACAGAAACAACATAATCAAATAAAAAAAAAATTCCACAAACACTTTTTCATAGAAAATTCGTAATTATTCAAGATAATGTACATGGTTGGAGACGACCTTCCTAACTAACCCTGCGCACTCTAATACCTAAAGTTAGAATCATATCAATACTAATAGTAACACATTTCCGTTCATCCCAGCAGTGCTGTACTAATTTTGTAACGTCCTTTGACAGGGAAACACTCTCAGGCGAATGGGATGTTGAAGATACACGATGACAGACAATCCTTTACACAGGATTGCATGAGAGCCCGACCACGCTGAATCATTAACACGTGGTTGGCAATGGTCGGCGGCTGGATCCTCGCAATTTCATACTTTGCCGTTCACTGAATTAACACTGCGTCGATGTCCCAAGCACTCCAAACACAAACTTCGTCACGCCAACTCGTCAAAATGAATTATGATAGTCGACAGTTGGGTCTTCGATTCAGTTTTCCAACAGTTTCCCATGTTATAGTCTCAACGAGTACATCCTCTGAGGATGTGTTTTCTTTGCCAGCAGAGTGGGTACTACCCGGCGTGACCCCCGAAGCTGTGTAGGTAAGGGATGATGCGCTGTTTTCGGCGGGCGTTTTTCTAATCGCTATTTTACGCAAATATTGTGGTGTGATGTCGGTGCAGAAGATGAGGTAATTCTAGTAGTCATGTGAAATAATTACTAGTTAGAAGGAAAGGAACATATAATCCTAATTAATCAATTTAAAGTGGCACGTGCGCAGGAGGGGGTATGGAAAGCAGTGGGCTCTCCAACAAAATAAAGATAAGAACAAATTATGATAGACAGGCAAAAAGTGTTAAGTGTAACACAAGTGTAAAGTAATAATAATGACATAGTAAATATCTGAAGTCAATGATTTGAGGAATTTCAAAATAATAGGAACCACTGAAGCATGAGACTCGTGAGGACAAACTTTGTACGATGAGATGGAATGAATCCCAACTAAAATCGAGTATACTTAGACTCGATAAAGCACTGTCAATCAATTAGTGTTAAAATCTCACAACAAAAAGTTGTGGAGAAGAGGGACTCTTAAAACTTTAACTTGCTTTAAAAAGGGAACAAAGATACAAATGAGTAATCACTGGATGCTTTAAGACTTCCAACGCTTTCACAGAGTGAAGGAAAAGTAATAGCTAAAAGGCAGGCTATTTGGCATCAAATTTAGGAATTGTGAAAATTAAGAAAGAACTACTGATGAAAAGAATTTGAGTCTGAAAATAATAATATTAACATAAAACTCAGAAAGGCAACAGAGGAAAGTATCGACAATCCCCCAGCAACAATATTATTAATGTGCAGAACATACACAGGTATATTTTAAAGCATATGCAGAACAATTCCGGTTCAAATTAATGGCCTATAATTACGTCTATTAATGCATTTTGGCTGTTGTTAGATAATAAGGGAGTCGAGACGACTAAAAAAAAAAAAAAACTCAATATCGCTGAAGGAATTGATCTCTTGCTACATGTGTATAGTTAAGATAATCAAATTCTAAAGGGAATTGACAACATCAAACATGACAAAATGTTCACATTGAATGAGAATCAGACAAGAAACAATGGTCTCAAACTGTCTGGAAATAGATTCAATTTGGAAGTGGGTAGAAACAACTTTGCCAACCGTGTAGTTAATGAATGGAATAAACTTCCTGCACAGGTAGTGCAATGTAGTTCAGTTCGAAGCTTTAAGAATCACTTAGATAAACACCCAAGCAAGATGTTGTAATGATTATAATTTATTTTATATTATTTGTTTTGTTACCATTTGTCTGTTTGATTCTCATATATTATTAGTTATATGTCAATTTATTATTTACTATTTACCTGTTTGTTTATCATTTCACTATACCTATGCATTTGTTTATGTATTTTATTTCCCAACAAACATGAAATAACTGGATCAACATCATATCTATTCAGGCACTGCCGATTAAGAAATGTTGGGCCAGTTATGTAAACTCAGATTTCCAGTGTTGGTCTGACTTATAAAGTTATCTGCATGTACACTGGACTATGTCGGCTGGATGTTGCCCCAAAGCAGAGACAATTAACGGGTAACCTAAATCAGGCCTATACTAAACTGGGCCAATTACGTAAACTCAGGTGTCCTGAGTTGGTCCGATTAATAAAGTTATCCGCATGTACACTGGACTGTGTCGGCTAGAAGCTGGGCCAATGCAGGGGCAATGAATGAGTACCCTAAATTGGGCCTACACTACATTGGCCACATCCGTTAATTCTTATTCCCAGAATTGGTCTGACTAATAAAGTTATCCGAATACACACTGGACTAATTCGACTAGATGGTGGTAAGTGCATTGGACCATTTGATGTAGTTATTCATTTTCACATTTGACTGCATTGGTTAGACATCAATGCCATTGATGGAACACTAATTTTATGCCTACGCTTCATGTGCAGAGCTCAGTATCATGCCACCTCACTCACCCTTCCCCCTCCCACTTTAACCTATTACCACACCTGATGCATATTTTTGGATGCATTCCAGGATCTGTTAAATGCACCAAGAAGTATAGCAGGGATGGTAAAAGGTTAATGGAGTAGGGGTGATGGGCGAGTGTGCATGGCACCTAGTCTGGTCCTGAATCATACACATGACATGTAGGCAGAAAAGTAGTTCTCCATCAAAGGCTGTGATGTCTAACAGATGCAGTCAAATGTGAAAATGAATAACTATATCAACTTGTCCAATGCACTTACCAGCATCCAGTTGACTTAGTCCAGTATAGTATACAGATAAATATCTAACCAATACAGTCAAATGTGAAAGTGAATATCATGCAATACTGATGAAGCTCACAAACTGAAACACACCTGATTATATACAAGTAGACTTTATTAAGAGAAAAAAAATATATTACAATGCATACTGCAGTAAAAAATGAAAATCTAGTGTAGACCTTATGGTTTCTTGCAGTCTCTTTCATTCTTATGTCCTTACATAGACTAGTTTCTAGTAGGAACTATATACACACACACACACACATATATATATATATAAAACATATGCTAATGTACTTTTTCAGTATAAAAATATAAAATATTCTCATTTCATATTCTCAAATATGAAAATATCACTTGAATATAACAGTGTTGAACAAATCATAGTATTTAAGCCATTAAACAATTGTGAAAGTGCAGTGTATGTGCAGCTTTTATAGGAAACATATATATATATATATATATACATACATATATATATACATATATATATATATAACATGATATGCTAATGTACTCTTTCAGTATCCAAAATATAAGATATTCTCATTTCATATTCTCAAATATGAAAATATCAAATGAATATCACAAAATGTTGAACAAAATATAGTATTTAAGCCATTGAACAATTGTGAAAGTACAGTGTACAATGTGCAGTTTTAAAAGGAAACAAATATTAAGTAAAAAACATTAGTTATACTGCCCCTCTACCACAGAAGTATTGAATGCTTTGATAGTGCTATAACAGACCAAGGTAGACATTGCAATATAACTACAGAAAATGACTACATCTACAGGTGTTTCTATCGATTCCCAGTCAATTTGAACATGTGGCACCTTCAGTCATGGATATAAGATGTAAAGCTGAAAACAACATATTTATTTCCATTTTGTATCCATGACTGCAAGGATGCCAAATGTTGATGTTAGCTGGAATTGGGGTCATGGACACAGAAACACCTGAGTACAATTGTGGACTTTAATACTAAGAAGTGTAGCATAATGGAGTTTGGAAAAAGCAAAAACAGAATATCAGGAAAATATACAATTGGAACCAAAGAAGTAAAGAAAGTAGGATCCGAAAAAGATTTGGGAGTAATTATCACGAACGACTTGTCCTATGATATACAGATTAACAAAATTGTCGGGGAGACTTACAACTTGCTAAGATCAATAAAAGTGGCATTTACATACTTGGACGAAGACATGATAAAAAAAATATTGGTTACATTGATAAGGCCTAGATTAGAGTATGCAGCGACATTGTGGTCACCCAGTACCAAAAAGAATATAAAGAAAATAGAAAGAATCCAAAGAGCAGCTACAAAAATGGCACCTGCACTTGCAAACCTATCATACGAGGAGAGATTGGCTAAACTGGAGTTACCGACACTGGAGCAAAGAAGAGAGAGAGGTGACCTATTGACCATCTACAGAATCATGAGAGGCACAGAGGTACTCGATAGAGAGAACTTACTTAACTGGGACAAAAGAAACACAAGAGGACATGGAAAGAAAATAAAAAAACATAGCTATAGAAGAGAACTGAAGAAAAACAGTTTTCCTCATAGAGTTTTGGACACTTGGAACAAACTGGACAATGAAATAGTATGCGCAAAAACCATTCATGAGTTTAAAAACAAACTAGACACTGCAAGATACAAAGGCGGGACACCACGAGCATAGCTCCCCTTCCCGCAAAATACAACTAGGTAAAGGTACATGGCACAATTATTCCTAAATTAAACAAATCCATATTGTTTTGGTGTGAACAAAAGTATAATTAAACAAATCCATACTCTTTGGTATGAACAAAAGTATATTATCATTTGGTATGAAAGGCCAGATATTCCTTATGAAAATAAGTTAATCATGGTATGCAGTGGTCCAGCTGTTCTGCATTGGGCAGCAACAATTAGTGTATATGTACCACCTGGACAAATGTTTACATAAAGGAGGCCTATGATGTGTCACTACTGGTGGAAGCATTGATATCTGAACGCCTCTGGCGACCACCACATCTGTCTGATGCATTCCTTAAATACTTCATGATGGTTTTTCCAATTTCATCCTCTGTGGTTTATAAGTTTCTGTTATCAAGCAAAACCCCTGCAAATACATAGAGGAAAACTTTATGTTAATGGTCTTTATTAACAGCATTACACATCCTTATTGTTAAATCTTGTGTTATTTTATAGTTCCACTTTACAAGGGAAAAGGGGACAAGTGTGAGTTGTAGTTTCAGAGGGATTAGATTGTTAAGTGTAGTCAAGAGGGAAGGTTTATGGGAGGATCTTGATTGAGAATGGAAAAACAAGAGGTCATGGAAAGAAACTCAAAAAAGACAACTATAGAAGAGATAGGAAAAAGAACAGCTTCCCACACAGAGTGATGGATATATGGAATAACTTGGATGAAAAAAACAGTGTGTGTAAATACTATTCACAATTTTAAGAATAAACTTGATGCTGAAAGATACAAAGATGGGTCACCATGAGCATAGCTCCCTTCCCATATAATACAAATAGGTAAATACACACACACACATTCCATAAGGACAAAAGATTGTTCAATTATTAGGGTTTGTTAGACTACTGTTGACTTCGATGGATGGGTGTGGTGATTTCACCTTTAAAGATACTTGATCATGGTATTCAGAAATTAACAAGTTATACAATAAAATCAGCAATGAAAAGTTAAGCTTAAAATTTGTTTCCAACCATTCCTTTTTTGCTCAGCAGTTAAGCTCCAAAAACTTTTTGTGGTGAAGTTACATAAAAATGGTGCAAGTAAATACTGGTAAGAAAGACTACATGAAAGTTATACCTTCTGTTTCCTCTTCCAAGTTCTGCTTCACTTTGAATATCTGAGGAATATTCTGCCTTCTTTGCCATTGCTCAAGCTTGACCATACTCAGCTGAAATGCAAAGAGGAAAGTTTTAGTAATGAGACATTTTTGCAAAAAATAACACTATGTGTAAGCTAAAATATCTGTTAACTTTACTAATAATAACATATATCAGATATACTGTACTATGAACATACCACCTAATTTGTACATTAGTATTAGCACAGTTCTACAGCATACATTCATACACATTAAGCCAACTGAACTATTCCAAATTATTCATATATAGGATATTTAGAAATTGAAGTTACTTAGCACATTTACCAAGTACTCTTGCATCATACTGTGTCCAGCTTCCTTCTGGGGTGACTTTCTCCTTGATAGCTCTGTTGAGCTTTGAAGTGTTACGGTATCGTGGCCAATAACATTTCCCATCCAGCAGCCAGGTATCAGGAACCACAGCAATTTCATTTCCTTCCTCAAAGACAATAACAGCAAATTCTGCCATACCTTCCTGCTTTTAAGTACAATTGGCTTGTAAAAGCTACATGAAGGATAAACATGTACTGTACTGTACAGTAACTGTGCAACACAGTCCTCACTGCTCTATGAACAGTACACTGTGCTGGTAGCCCTCACTCTATATTGAACTATGACTCCTCTAAGAAGATTTGATTGCCCTCCTTCCTTGGCACCTGATGAGTAATGAGGTACACTCTAAGTTGGCAATGCAGGATAAGTCTGGGCAGGAATCCCCCTTCAGTACATAAAGCCAGGGTTACTGTATCCATTGAGCTAGGGTAAGATTGGGCTGGGTCAAAACTGTGGAACACTAGCCTATATAATAACCTCAATATGTCTACTATCAAATTAAATCAAGAATATGGTAACATTTTTCATCAGACAACCATTTTTCAAGAGAAGCCGCAGCTCACTGTTGGTGGACTGTGTGAAATCAGGGAAAAGATGCAAACTTTGGCAAACGAGACTGAAGGGGGGAAAAGAATATAATTACATTCTATATCTTTATATGAGCATGTTCTTAGGTTCTTACTTTCATTACTAACAGCATATATACCCAGAGAACTTGACTGCACAGGATATGTGTAAAAATCTTCATAAACTTTGTAGATATGATATAACAAATAAATGTCTGGGTCTCCTTCATACTTCAATATATTCACTACTTTCCCAACCTTACTATTGATAATTATGCCATGGTTAGCTGGGTTCACTTTGATACAAAGTTCTTTAGGTATAAAACTTTAAACTGTACACAAGGAAAATCACTTAGCACTGGCCCATTACTGTGGACCACCTTTGCAACTGAATATTTAGAATTATACTCTTCAGGTTCATATGCCTTCAATTCATAAATTCTATTAACTATTTGCATGAGATGACAGGTTTTCTAAGCAATTTTTTTTAGGTATCCAGAATAATTCTCAAAAGGAAATGCACTGAATTTATCAATTGATCCATGTCTATTTACATCATCTGTTAAATGACACAAATTATGAGTGTTATACACAACATGCCTAGAACCATCATCTCTCAAATCCCTACCCCCACTTATTCCCTAGCTAAACGCTTAAATCAGATCATCACCCCTTACATCCCCACCACTCATTCCAACAGGGAGCCATTAAGAATAATTTTGAACAGTATCACAAGTCTGTGTTGGATAGAGCAACCGTTGTTCATAACACTGAAGTGCTAGCATAGTGCAATAACATTAAGGAACTGAGAATGTTAGAGGCTGTGTATTTAAGAGAATTGTCTTCTGTGATCAATGCACAGGCTAATTTGTTGTCTGCCATTTCCTTATTTAATACGTCCACGCGACATGTTGTACATAACCTCCCTATGCATGCTAGGCACGCTACTTCACCTCACCTTACTCCGACTCCTACTCTCCCCCTCCTCAAGCTCTGAGAAAGTCTTCCAGGGTCAGGTCATCGGAGGTTCAAAGATCGCGCTTGACCTAAGGGTGTAGCATTCTAATTTTTCCTGTGACCATGTAACGTATATGTAAATTGTGTTGTCATAACTGTTCTTGTATCTTAAAAATGACTCCTTGCAGTCGAAACGTCGAATAATTAAAATGGAAAACTTTGGAAAATTCGTTTCCGCTCATCCTCCCAATATTAGAACTTTAGTGAGGAAACTTGAAAATATTAAGAAGAAAATTAATAACTGTGAAAATGCTGTGGTGCTCAATTCAGTGTATATATATATATATATATATATGTATATATATATATATATATATATGTATATATATATATATCTTTTTTTATCGTCATATTAAGTACTCTGAACACATGTCTCTATACGTTTCTCTAATCATACTGTTTCATATTGCTAAGTTAGGATTAATTCACACACAGAATATTGAAATTACTGCAATTTGTTTAATATTGAAAACAAAAATAATACAGTAATACTGAAAAATACAATTATGTACAGATGATGTTGATAAAAATAGAAAAATATGGAAATACAATAAGACTACAGTATTAAAACAAAGACACAAACAAAACTTAGTCACTGCTTGGATAGCTGGTGCTGGGCTGTGGATCATCTGGGTCGGCTGTTGGTGTGGTGGGAGGAGGGCTAACAGTCGGTTTTGTAGGGGGTTGGTAAGGTGGCAGCTGGGGCAATGGTTGGAGTGACTGGTAGAGTTGTGCGTTTCATGAACATTGTAAACTTCGTTTGGATTGATTGCCTTTTTTTTTCTCATCATAGATTTCACAATATGGATACACTGCATCGTTTACCAGCCTTTCAATCCTTGTAAAGCGTTCGAAGTTGGGGTCAATTTCTTCCAACTGTTCAAGGAATTGATTTATTGTAGCGAAGCTTTCTGATACTCCCATAGTGGAGAATTTCCTTACTGGCAACTATTCTTCTTCCTCTGCCTGTCTTCTCTCCTCTTCAGCCACTTGTTCCTCTTCCAATTCGATGAGTTCTTCATTTGTTAGTTCGCCATAAAAGCACCAAATTAGAATATATGTATTTTGTAAGGTTACATACAGTGTGACGTCATGGGCAGAGATTGATAGATAAAAAAATAAAATTAAATAACGAAAAAAAGAGAGAGCGAAAAAAAAGGTTTGGTTTTGTTGTCTGCGCATGCGTCGTGACGTCATGGGCAGAGATTGATAGTTAAAAAAAGAGATAAGAAAAGAAAAATTATAATGAATAAAATTGAATAACAAAGAAAAGAGATAAAGAAAAAAAAAGGTGAAAGAATTAATTTTGAATTTTAGGTTAATCGTTGGTCGTCATCGGGTTTCTTGTCTTTTGCGCATGCGCCGTGACGTCATGGGCAGACATTGGTAGATAAAAAAAAGAAGCAAAAAAGAAAAGAAGAGAAAAAGAAGAAAAGAGAGAAAGAGAAAAAAGAAGGAGAAAGAATGAGTTAATTGTGAATTTTAGGTTAATCGTTTGTCGTCCGTCTTCGGGTTTGTTGTTGTTTTCTTTTGCGCATGCGATGTGACGTCATGGACAGCGATTGATAGATAAAAAAATTATAAAACATAAAATTAAATAAGAAAAAATAGAGAGAGAGAGAGAGAGAGAAAGAAAAGAAGCAGAAAGAATTATTTTTGAATTTTAAGATCATTAGTCCTCTTCAAATTTGTTGTCTTTTGCGCATGCGTCTTGACGTCATAGGCAGAGGCTGGTAGATAAAAAAAAAGATAAACAAGAAAGCTAAATAACGAGTAGATTGATAGATAAAAAACAAAAATAACAAAGAAAAGAGAGAAAGAAAAGAAAACAAAGAATTAATTTTGAAAGAATGAATCGTTGGTCGTCTTCGAGTCTGTTGTCTTTTGCGCATGCGCCGTGACGTCATGGGTAGACATTGGTAGATAAAAAAAAGAAAAAAAAAAAGAAAACGAACAAAAGAGAGAAAGAGAAAAAAGAAGGAGAAAGATTGAGTTATTTTTGAATTTTAGGTTAATCGTCTGTCGTCCGTCTTCGGGTTTGTTGTTTTCTTTTGCGCATGCAACATGACGTCACGGACAGCGATTGATAGATAAAAAAATTATAAAACATAAAATTAAATAAGAAAAAATAGAGAGAGAGAGAAAGAGAGAGAGAGAAAGAAAAGAAGCAGAAAGAATTAATTTTGAATTTTAGGGTCATAACTCGTTTTCGGTTTTGTCGTCTTTTGCGCATGCGTCGTGACGTCATGAGCAGAGGCTGGTAGATAAAAAAAAGATAAACAAGCAAACTAAATAACAAATAGATTGATAAAATTGATTGATAAAATTAAATAACAAAGAAAAGAGAGAAGGAAAAGAAAACAATGAATTAATTTTGAAAGAATGAATCGTTTGTCGTCTTCGAGTTGTTTTCTTTTGCGCATGCGACGTGACGTCATGGACGGCGATTGATAGATAAAAAAATTATAAAACATAAAATTAAATAAGAAAATAGAGAGAGAGAGAGAAAGAGAGAGAGACAGAAAGAAAAGAAGCAGAAAGAATGAATTTTGAATTTTAGGATCATTAGTCGTCTTCAGGTTTGTCGTCTTTTGCGCATGCGTCGTGACGTCATAGGCAGAGGCTGGTAGATAGAAAAAGATAAATAAGAAAATTAAATAACGAATAGATCGATAAAATTGATTGATAAAATTAAGTAACAAAGAAAAGAGAGAAAGAAAAAAAAATAATTTTGAAAGAATGAATCGTTTGTCGTCTTCGAGTTTATTGTCTTTTGCACATGTGTCGTGACGTCATGGGCAGAGATTGGTAGATAAAAAGAAAGAAAAGAGAAAACGAAGTAAAGAAAGAAAGAGAAAAAAGAATGAGAAAGAATGAGTTAATTTTGAATTTTAGGTTAATCGTTTGTCGTTCGTCTTCAGGTTTGTTGTTGTTTTCTTTTGAGCATGCAACGTGACGTCATGGACGGCGATTGGTAGATAAAAAATATATAAAACATAAAATTAAATAAGAAAAAATATATAGAGAGAGAAAGAGAGAGAGAGAGAGAAAGAAAAGAAGCAGAAAGAACAAATTTTGAATTGTAGGATCATTAGTCTTCTTCGGGTTTGTCGTCTTTTGCGCATGCGTCGTGACGTCATGGGCAGAGGCTGGTAGATAAAAAAGATAAATAAGAAAATTAAATATTGAATAGATCGATAAAATTGATTGATAAAATTAAATAATAAAGAAAAGAGAGAAATAAAAGAAATCAAAGAATTAATTTTGAAAGAATGAATCATTTGTCGTCTTCAAGTTTGTTGTCTTTTGCGCATGCGTCGTAACGTCATGGGCAGAGACTGGTAGATAAAAAAGAAAGAAAAAAGAAAAGAAGAGAAAACGAGGAAAAGAGAGAAAGAGAAAAAGAATGAGAAAGAATGAGTTAATTGTGAATTTTAGGTTAATCGTTTGTCGTCCGTCTTCAGGTTTGTTGTTGTTTTCTTTTGCGAAGGCGACGTGACGTCATGGACGGCGATTGATAGATAAAAAAATTATAAAACATAAAATTAAACAAGAACAAATAGAGAGAGAGAAAAAAAAAGAGAGAGAGAGAAAGAAAAGAAGCAGAAACAATTAATTTTGAATTTTAGGATCATTAGTCGATTTCAGATTTGTTGTCTTTTGCGCATGCGTTGTGACGTCATAGGCAGAGGCTGGTAGATAAACAAAGATAAATAAGAAAATTAAATAACAAATAGATTGATAAAATTGATTGATAAAATTAAATAACAAAGAAAAGAGAGAGAGAAAAGAAAACAAGGAATTAATTTTGAAAGAATGAATCGTTTGTCGTCTTCGAGTTTGTTGTTTTTTGCGCATGCACCGTGACGTCATGGGCAGAGACTGGTATATAACAAAAGAAAAAAAAAGAAAAGAAGAGAAAATGAAGAAAATAGAGAAAGAGAAAAAGAAGGAGAAAGAATGAGTTAATTGTGAATTTTAGGTTAATCGTTTGTCGTTCGTCTTCGGGTTTGTTGTTGTTTTTCTTTTGCGCATGCAACGTGACGTCATGGACGGCGATTGATAGATAAAAAAATTATAAAACATAAAATTAAATTTAAAAAAATAGAGATAGAAAGAAAGACAGAGAGAGATAGAAAGAAAAGAAGCAGAAAGAATTAATTTTGAATTTTAGGATCATTAGTCGACTTCAGATTTGTTGTCTTTTGCGCATGCGTTGTGACGTCATAGGCAGAGGCTGGTGGATAAAAAAGATAAACAAGAAAATTAAATAACGAATAGATCGATAAAATTGATTGATAAAATTAAATAACAAAGAAAAGAGAGAAAGAAAAGAAATGAAAGAATTAATTTTGAAAGAATGAATCGTTTGTCGTCTTCGAGTTTGTGGTTTTTTGCGCATGCGCCGTGACGTCATGGGCAGAGACTGGTAGATAACAAAAGAAAGAAAAGAAGAAAAGAAGAGAAAATGAAGAAAAGAGAAAAAGAGAAAAAGAATGAGAAAGAATGAGTTAATTTTGATTTTTAGGTTAATCGTTTGTCGTCCGTCTTCGGGTTTGTTTTCTTTTGCGCATGCGACGTGACGTCATGGACAGCGATTGATAGATAAAAAAAAATTATATTAGATCTTATATTATATCTTATTAGATAAGAAAAAATAGAGAGAGAAGGACAGAGAGAGATAGAAAAAAAGAAGCAGAAAGAATTAATTTTGAATTTTAGGATCATTAGTCGACTTCAGATTTGTTGTCTTTTGCGCATGCGTTGTGACGTCATAGGCAGAGGCTGGTAGATAAAAAAGATAAACAAGAAAATTAAATAACGAATAGATCGATAAAATTGATTGATAGAATTAAATAACAAAGAAAAGAGAGAGAGAAAATAAAACAAAAGAATTAATTTTGAAAGAATGAATCGTTTGTCGTCTTCGAGTTTGTTGTTTTTTGCGCATGCGCTGTGACGTCATGGACAGAGACTGGTAGATAACAAAGGAAAGAAAAAAAGAAAAGAAGAAAAAAAAACGAAGAAAAGAGAGAAAGAGAGAAAGAAGGAGAAAGAATGAGTTAATTTTGATTTTTAGGTTAATGGTTTGCCGTCCGTCTTCGGGTTTGTTGTTGTTTTCTTTTGTGCATGCGACGTGACGTCATGGACGGCGATTGATAGATAAAAAAATTATGAAACATAAAATCAAATAAGAAAAAATAGAGACAGAGAAAAAGAGAGAGAGAAAGAAAAGAAGCAGAAACAATTAATTTTGAATTTTAGGACCATTAGTCGTCTTCAGATTTGTTGTCTTTTGCGCATGCGTCGTGACGTCATAGGCAGAGGCTGGTAGATAAAAATAGATAAACAAGAAAATTAAATAACGAATAGATCGATAAAATTTATTGATAAAATTAAATAACAAAGAAAAGAGAGAAAGAAAAGAAAACAAGGAATTAATTTTGAAAGAATGAATCGTTTGTCGTCTTCGAGTTTGTTGTTTTTTGCGCATGCGCCGTGACGTCATGGGCAGAGACTGGTAGATAACAAAAGAAAAAGAAAAAAAAGAAAAGAAGAGAAAACGAAGAAAATAGAGAAAGAGAAAAAGAAGGAGAAAGAATGAGTTAATTTTGATTTTTAGGTTAATCGTTTGTCGTCCGTCTTCGGGTTTGTTGTTGTTTTCTTTTGCGCATGCGACGTGACGTCATGGACGGCGATTGATAGATAAAAAATATATAAAACATAAAATTAAATAAAAAAAAAATAGAGCGGGAGAGAAAGAGAGAGAGAGAGAAGGAAAAAAAGCAGAAAGAATTAATTTTGAATTTTAGGATCATTAGTCGACTTCAGATTTGTTGTCTTTTGTGCATGCGTCGTGACGTCATAGGCAGAGGCTGGTAGATAAAAAAAAAATAACCAAGAAAATTAAATAACGAATAGGTTGATAAAATTGATTAAATTAAATAATAAAGAAAAGAGAGAGAGAAAAGAAAACAAAGAATTAATTTTGAAAGAATGAATCGTTTGTCGTCTTCGAGTTTGTTGTTTTTTGCGCATGCGCCGTGACGTCATGGACAGAGACTGGTAGATAACAAAAGAAAGAGAAAAGAAAAGAAAAAAATGAAGAAAAGAGAGGAGAAAAAGAATGAGAAGGAATAAGTTAATTTTGAATTTTAGGTTAATCGTTTGTCGTCCGTCTTCGGTTTTTTTTTTTTTTTTTTCTTTCTTTTTTGCGCATGCGACGTGACGTCATGGACGGCGATTGATAGATAAAAAATATATAAAACATAAAATTAAATAAGAAAAAATAGAGAGAGAGAGAAAAAGAGAGAGATAGAAAGAAAAGAAGCAGAAAGAATTAATTTTGAATTTTAGGATCATTAGTCGATTTCAGATTTGTTGTCTTTTGTGCATGCCTCGTGACGTCATAGGCAGAGGCTGGTAGATAAAAAAGATAAACAAGAACATTAAATAACGAATAGGTCGATAAAATTGATTGATAAAATTAAATAACAAAGAAAAGAGAGAGAGAAAAGAAAATAAAGAAATAATTTTGAAAGAATGAATCGTTTGTCGTCTTCGAGTTTGTTGTTTTTTGCGCATGCGCCGTGACGTCATGGGCAGAGACTGGTAGATAACAAAAGAAAGAAAAAAAGAAAAGAAGAAAAAACGAAGAAAAGAGAGAAGGAGAAAAAGAATGAGAAAGAATGAGTTAATTTTGATTTTTAGGTTAATCGTTTGTCGTCCGTCTTCGGGTTTGTTGTTGTTTTCTTTTGCACATGCGACGTGACGTCATGGACGGCGATTGATAGATAATTTTTTTTATAAAACATAAAATTAAATAAGAAAAAATAGAGACAGAGAAAAAGAGAGAGAGAGAGAAAGAAAAGAAGCAGAAAGAATTAGTTTTATATTTTAGGATCATTAGTCATCTTCAGATTTGTTGTCTTTTGTGCATGCGTCGTGACGTCATAGGCAGAGGCTGGTAGATAAAAAAGATAAACAAGAAAATTAAATAACGAATAGATTGATAAAATTGATTGATAAAATTAAACAACAAAGAAAAGAGAGCGAGAAAAGAAAACAAAGAATTAATTTTGAAAGAATGAATCGTTTGTCGTCTTCGAGTTTGTTGTTTTTTGCGCATGCGTCGTGATGTCATGGGCAGAGACTGGTAGATAACAAAAGAAAAGAAAAGAAAAGAAGAGAAAATGAAGAAAAAAGAGAAAGAGAAAAAGAATGAGAAAGAATGAGTTAATTTTGATTTTTGGGTTAATCGTTTGTCGTCCGTCTTCGGGTTTGTTGTTTTCTTTAGCGCATGCAATATGACGTCATGGACAGCGATTGATAGATAAAAAAATTATAAAACATAAATTTAAAAAAAAAAATAGAGAGGGAAAGAGAGAGAGAGAGAAAGAGAGAGAGAGAGAGAGAAAGAAAAGAAGTAGAAACAATTAATTTTGAATTTTAGGATCATTAGTCGATTTCAGATTTGCTGTCTTTTGCGCATGCGTCGTGACGTCATAGGCAGAGGCTGGTAGATAAAAATAGATAAACAAGAAAATTAAATAAAGAATAGATCGATAAAATTGATTGATAGAATTAAATAACAAAGAAAAGAGAGAGAGAAAAGAAAACAAAAGAATTTTGAAAGAATGAATCGTTTGTCGTCTTCGAGTTTGTTGTTTTTTGCGCATGCGCCGTGACGTCATGGACAGAGACCGGTAGATAACAAAAGAAAGAAAAAAGAAAAAAAGAAAAAACGAAGAAAAGAGAGAACGAGAAAAAGGAGATAGAATGAGTTAATTTTTATTTTTAGGTTAATCGTTTGTCGTCCGTCTTCGGGTTTGTTGTTGTTTTCCTTTGTGCATGCGACGTGACGTCATGGACGGCGATTGATAGATAAAAAATTATAAAACATAAAATTAAATAAAAAAAAAATAGAGAGAGAAAAAGAGAGAGAGAGAAAGAAAAGAAGCAGAAAGAATTAATTTTGAATTTTAGGATCATTAGTCGATTTCAGATATGTTGTCTTTTGCGCATGCGTCGTGACGTCATAGGCAGAGGCTGGTAGATAAAAAAAGATAACCAAGAAAATTAAATAACGAATAGATTGATAAAATTGATTGATAAAATTAAATAACAAAGAAAAATAAGAGAGAAAAGAAAAAAAAGAATTAATTTTGAAAGAATGAATCGTTTGTCGTCTTCGAGTTTGTTGTTTTTTGCGCATGCGCCGTGACGTTGTAGTGGTTTGGTTCGAACAAGCCAGGGAAAATGAAATTCACTTTGGTCTCTTATTCTAATCTCTTTGGTAAAACCACAAGTAATAGCCACTGGTTAGTGGATCTGATCAGTCGTAGCTGGACGGTGAGCCTAACGTCAGAGGCGGTGGCGGCTGATGACGGCGAGGCTCGATGGGACTGCTACAAGACTGGACGAGATGTTGTTGCTGCTGCCGTGGCTATTACTATTCTGCCCTGACTGGCCGCCGCTGCCCTATTTAAGGGTCGCTCGCGGCTCAGCGTAGTTGGCAAGAGAGGTCGCTAGCCGCTCGAGAACCATTTGCTGGCTCCTGATTGGCTAGCTCATATTCACCTCTTGCCAACTATGGGAAGTGTGTGACCGCCTGTGGCTGCGTCACTACACCACTCCCCCTCTCTTCGAGAGCGGGCGTCGAGGAAGATAGGGAGCGACGCGCGCGACGTGGTTGAATCGGTGTGGCCTTCGTATCACTCGCCCAAAACGTGTGGTCATTCCATCAGGGGGCATGTCTGGCGAGGAGGGCCTTGATGGAGGGGGGCTCGAATGCAGGGTGGTGTGGTCGAAGTCAGATGCCTGGCGAGGTGGGGTCGGTTGAGTATGGAGCTGTGGAGACATAAGGTTGGGTGAGAATTGTTGCATTGCATGGTAGAGTGGGGGCGTAGGGTGGGGAGGATCTTGCGGGGTGCCGGGAACAGTTGTAGAAGGATGTGGTTGCGGGGTGGGAGAAGGAGAAGGGTTCGCTGTCGTGTGCGTGTGATCTGTGTATGGTGAAGAGTCAGGGGCAGGAGGGGAGTGTTGGTTTGGAAGGGAGAGTGTTTCGGGGGGTGAGGAATGACTTGGTTCGGTGGTGAGGATGGGGTTAGGACCATGTTGTAAGAGGTATTGTAGTGGCTCTGGAGGTTTGGTAGGGGGATTGATGGGGAGATGGGCCGGCTTGAGCCTGTCGATGGAGACGCTATCCGGTTTGGCACCTCGGTTGATCACGAAGTACTTTGGTGATCTGCTGAGGACTCGGAAGGGGCCGTCGTATGGGCGCTGAAGAGGAGCTCGTGTGGAGTCTTTCCTGACGAAGACGTAGTCACTTGTAGACAGGGCCGGGGGAAGGTGCTCCGGCTGTTGTTGTGGTGGACGAGGGGGTGTTGGACGGGTGTTGGAGAATGTGTCCTTGATGAGTTGGAGGAGGGCGTGACGACCCGGATCGCCGACGGCAGGCGTGGCAATTTCCCCAGGGAGGCGAAGGTTCTCAGCGTAAAGTAGCTGCGATGGGGAAATGTCATTGTCGACCTTAGGTGTGACGCGGATCGTGAGAAGCACCAGGGGAAAGGGCGTCGACCCAGTCGCATGAGGGTTGTGCCTTCAGCGACTCCTTCAGTTGGCGGTGGAACCGTTCCACGAGTCCATTGGCTTGGGGGTGGTAAGCGGTGGTCCGGTTACGTTTGGTGCCAAGGAACTTGAGGAGGCTGGACCATAGGTCAGATTCGAACTGGGGGCCCCTATCGGTGACAATGATGTGAGGTGCGCCGAATCTGGATACCCATCCAGAGAGGAAAGCACGGGCGGTCGTCTCGGCGGATATATCCGGAAGGGGGATCGCTTCTGGCCACCTGGTGTACCTGTCGATACACGTAAGGAGGTAACGCATGCCGCGAGAAGGCGGAAGGGGGCCCACAATGTCCACATGAACTGACTGGAAACGTGCCGTTGGTGCAGGAAAACGCTGGAGTGGTGCGTGGACGTGGCGCGTAACCTTGGCCGTCTGGCAGGGGAGGCAGGTCCGGGTCCATTGTCTGACATCCTTGTTGATGCCTGGCCAGACGACTCGATCCGTGATAAGGCGTTGTGTCGCGCGGATGCCCGGATGACTGTGGTCATGGAAGGAGGAGAAGACGTCCTTACGGTGACAGGCGGGGATGTACGGACGGGGTTTGCCTGTGGAGATGTCACACCACAATGGTACGGGGTTGTTGGGAAGCTGTCTTAGCTGTAGGGACGAGGTGTCGTGCATACGTAGGAGGCGGAGTTCACCGTCGTTGTTCTGAGATGCGGCGATGCGTGCGTAGTCTATGTTGTGGTTAGGGAGGATGCTGGAGGTGATTCTAGACAAGGCGTCGGCTACCTGGTTATCCTCTCCCTTGATGTATTCAATGCGAGTATCAAATTGGGAGAGGAAGGACAGCTGCCGGGAGACTCTTGGGGAGTGATGGTCGGAGACTCTGTCTAGGGCATGGGCGAGTGGCTTGTGGTCTGTAAGGATAACGAAAGGCCGGCCTTCCAGGAAGTAAAGGAAGTGCTTGACAGCCGAGACTATGGCTAGCAGTTCCCTGTCAAAGGCGCTGTAGCGAATTTGAGGAGGGTCCAGACGTTTGGAGAAAAAGGCGATAGGCTGGAGCTGGCCGTTGATCTTCTGTTGGAGGACGGCGCCAATTGCTGTGGAGGAGGCATCAGTGGTAAGGAATGTGGGTGCGTGAGCTACTGGGTAGGACAAGCGGGCGGCTTCAGCGATTGCCGCCTTGGCTTGCCCGAATGCCTGGGTCGCTTCGGAAGACCATCTCACAGGTTTGACCGACCGCTTGGAATGGTTCTTGGTGAGGTCGTTCAAGGGAGCGAGTTTTGCAGCTGCGTTGGGGATGAATCTGTGGTAATAATTGACGATTCCTAGGAATCGTCGGAGCATCTTGATGGTTGTTGGCTGTGGGAAATCTTGGATTGTGTCTACTTTCTGAGGGAGAGGATACAGACCTGCTGTTGAGATGCGGTGTCCGAGGAAGTCGAGAGATGAAACTCCGAGGAGACACTTGGACGGATGTACCCGGAGGCCATAATCTTGGAGGCGGCGGAAGAGGAGGCGGAGGTGTTGGCGGTGTTGGTCGTGGGTATCGGAGGCTACGAGGATGTCGTCGATGTAAACGGTGATGAAGTCGAAGTCTCTGAGGGCATGGTCTATGAACCTCTGGAACGTCTGGGCGGCATTCCGGAGGCCAAAGGCCATCATCTTCCACTCGAAGAGGCCGAACGGAGTGGCTATGGCTGTCTTCTGGACGTCTTCCGGCGCTACAGGGATTTGATGAAACGCCCTGACCAGGTCAATTTTGGAGAAGACCTGCTTCCCGTGAAGCTTGAAGTGGAAGTCTTGAGCGTGAGGGATGGGGTAGCGGTCGGGCTTCGTGATGCGGTTAAGTTGACGGTAGTCACCGCAAGCCCGCCATTGGTTGGGCGGTGGGGGTGGCTTGGGAACCATGTGGAGTGGTGATGCCCAAGCACTCTCCGATGGTTGGATGATGTCCTGGTCTAGGAGTTCTTGGAACTCCTGTTTGGCAGCGGCCAACTTCTGTGGGGAAAGTCGTCGAGGCTTGCTGTGTACTGGCGGTCCAGATGTCTGATTGTGGTGCATGATGTTGTGAGGGGTGGTGGTGGTGTTGGTCTTGTCTGGCGATGTTAGCTGGGGAAACTCCTGCAGGATGCGTACATAATCGCCAGCGGACTGGAGGGACGATATCTGGTGGGATTTGGCGTTAGTGGTGGTTCCCGGTATGCTTGTCGTGCCGTGGTACAAGCAGTTATCCTTGGCGTTTACTACCATATTGTAATGCTGGAGGAAGTCGTAGCCAAGAATGGGGTGCTGGACCGCTGCTATGACGAATGTCCAAGGGAACTTGACATCGTGGAGGTCCAGGACGCTGTGGTGGCTGCCGTACGTTGCAATGGGCGTACCGTTGGCTGCAAGCAGGTCGTAGGATGGCCACCGTGTACCGTGGTTGGGTTCTTCCGTCGGGGGTATGATGCTGACGGCTGAGCCCGTGTCTACCAGGAAAGAGAGGCCAGAGTGGCGATCACGCACTGAGAGGAGGGTGTGAGTATGGTTAGCGGGGGTAGGAGTGCTTACCGACCCCCGCGTTTGGCGTTTCCCTGCGACCAGCTGCATGGTTGTGTGCATCTGAGCGCCTTGGCTCCGAAGCGGGTATGGTACCAACAGGAGGCAGTATCCTGTCGTGGAGCGGGGCTAGGTGGTGGTTGAGGGGGGGTTCCCCTCTCGGCAAGCAACTGGTTGAGCAAGGTCTTCATGTCGGCGACTTCCTGCCGTAGTTGCTGCATACTTTGGTCACTGGCACTATATGACATGGGAATGTTTTCACTCACAGCACTATGGTCGGTAACACCTGGGTTGTCACTACACTTTGCGCGAACACTATGCACTGGTTTGTGTACCGAGGTATGTCGCTGGAACAACCTATCTGCTATTTCGCAGTATTGTTCGTCGTCCTTATCGCCGGCTAAAGCTTCCAGGTGTAAGTGGAGGGCGTCCGGCATCTTGGAGAGGTGAATGGAGCGGAGGAGTTCCTTGGGCAATGACACCTTTGCCCGGGTGTTGAGGTTGGCCATACGGGTGTATAGCTGTGAGGGGGTGGTGTCGCCGAGTTCGCTCTGCTGGATATCTCGGTAGAGCTGGTCGTCAGGCCTGGCGCATAGCTTCCGTAAGGCAGTCTTGAGGGCGGCACACTTGCCTTCTTCCGGAGGAGAAGAGACGGCGTTACGGACAAGGGCGATGACGTCCGTTGGTAGAGCGGCGATGTACGCGCCGAAGGCTTGGTGGTCCGGAACGTCACCTTGAGTGGCTAAATAGGCTTCTGTGTGAAGTAGCCAGCTCTCCAAGTCACGGGAGAAACTGGGAAGTTTCACTTGTGAATTTTCCATAATCCTGGTTGTCTTTCACCGGGGTCACCAATTTGTAGTGGTTTGGTTCGAACAAGCCAGGAAAAATGAAATTCACTTTGGTCTCTTATTCTAATCTCTTTGGTAAAACCACAAGTAATAGCCACTGGTTAGTGGATCTGATCAGTCGTAGCTGGACGGTGAGCCTAACGTCAGAGGCGGTGGCGGCTGATGACGGCGAGGCTCGATGGGACTGCTACAAGACTGGACGAGATGTTGTTGCTGCTGCCGTGGCTATTACTATTCTGCCCTGACTGGCCGCCGCTGCCCTATTTAAGGGTCGCTCGCGGCTCAGCGTAGTTGGCAAGAGAGGTCGCTAGCCGCTCGAGAACCATTTGCTGGCTCCTGATTGGCTACCTCATATTCACCTCTTGCCAACTATGGGAAGTGTGTGACCGCCTGTGGCTGCGTCACTACAAACTCATCATTCTATACTGCCCCAGTGCCCCACTCACGCTACCCTAGTTAAACAATACAAAATATCTTCTCTGAGTGACTTGCCCAAACCAATGGCCCTAGCTTGAAGCGGCAGGTCTTCTGCAAGGGATTTGATTCACTGCTGTTGTAAATTGGTAGATCAGGATAAAAGTTATGTTCCCATATTTTTCACGTCACCGCTTCTTGCGGCATGGGAAACAGGTTCATGCTGTATGCCTATTGCCATTCTTATAGCTAGAAGTGAACTAAAATGTTGCACTTACGATTGCTTTGTCTGTTTGACAAATATAAAAGTGTAAATTAGAATCCATGTGTACCATGTCGTTGGCTGAGCAGGTTAGGGCATTGCTACTTGCAACAGAGGTCGAGGTGACAGCAGTTCGAACCTTGTCATGCTACAAAGTCCTCTGGAAGGGGCATCCTAGCCCTCTGTTAGGGGGTAATTTTGCGAAGTTAAACCAAATTATTATCATCATCATCATAAAATATCTCAAGTTGCTATTATGTATACTTAAAAGGACGAATTTGGGTAGGATCCACCCTTTACAACAAACAAGTTTATCGCAATTGACCATGAGAAGCTATGACTGAAAGGTATATAATGTCAGAATAGAGAATGACAATAACAATGATGACATGATGATAAAGTTTCATGAAACATTTTGGGATATTGAATTCAAAAGCATACCAAAATACTAGGTGAGAGTAAAATATATTTACATCTTCAATGCCCTGATACCAGGCATCATCAGAAATGCTTATATACAATAAGTTTAAGCATTATATGCATGGATGTCAAATTCACTTAAATTAAAAAAGAAAAAAATGCATAGTCATCTTATAATCCATACTAGTAGATCATAGATCCATTAAGGAATTTGTACGAGATTTAGAGTAAAAATGGACATATGAATATATATATGTATACATATATACATGTGTATGTGTGTGTATTTACCTAACTAGTTTACAGGAAAGCAGCAACACTCACCTACTCCAATTTTGTCATAATTAGCCTCAAATTTATGTACAGTTCCAGCTTAATCTATATCCTTGATATTCAGTTATCATATTTAGATTTGAATTCATGTATTGTTTGAGCTTGTAAGCTATTCCAAGTGGCCAAGCATCTATATGGAAAATTGTATTTCTACACATCCTTTGGAAATATGCTCTTTCTTAATTTGTTCCCATGACCTCTTGAAGCCCTCCAATCCTTAATCATGATATATTTTTAGTCCATGCAACCCATCCCCTTAAGGGACCTGAATACTGTAATCATATCACCTCTTTCTCTTTGATCTTTCAAGGTTGGTAGACCCACTGCTTTTAGTCTCTCCTCATATGTTTTATCTGCCAGGCTGGCTGGGGACCAGTTTGGTTGCTGTCCTTTGTATTCTCTCAATCTTGCATATATCCCTCACACTGTGTGGGGATCATACTACTGATGTATATTGCACTCTCAAATAGATCAGGATTTTGATGAGTTTTTTCATCATCTCTTCATCCATATAAACCACTATACTCTTTTGCAGCAGTCAGTACATCTCTCCTTGAATCCTGCAGATGTGTCTGTTAGGTGACTGATTGTTTTTTTTATCAACACTCCTAAATCTTTCTCCTCCTTTGCTTTTGTAATGAGTTCATTATAGGTGTGTTTGTATCTATTTACCTAGTTGTGTATGGGATTGGAGCAATGCTGATGGGGCCTCATCTTTTTTTATACTTTTATCAAACTTTGCCTTAGATTCTTTTATAGTATTAGCATGTGTTATATTTTCATATAACTTATTCTATAAGTCTGCACTTGTATATGGAAAGCTATACTTTTTGACATATTTTAAACTGGTTTGTTTTATAATTTTTTATTCATAACTAACCTAGTTCAACTCTGAGTTAGGGAGTGGTTGGGTGTAAATGATATTTTGACACGGACCCAAAGAGATTTCTCCCTGTCTGTTATTTTTCATCCTAAGGGAGGGTGCCACTGATTAAGTGAAGCAGCCTTGCTGTGGATGTGGTGTGTCTCACTGCATTGCTTTTGACCCAGGACAGTGGGCTGAATAAAGGGATGACCCTTCATCCATGAAGAGCTAAGAGGAGAGGGAGGAAATGGTGGTAGATGGGAGTGGAATGGGTGGTGGTATATGCCTTTTGACTTTGGCTATCTCCCTTGGTACAGTATATAGATAGAACTAATTGTAGTATACTGAAAAGAGGCAACACTCGTTGGGTCCTATTATACCTAGTCTCGAATTCATGTATAGTTCCAACTTAATCTATATCCTTGTTTTTCAATTATCATATTTAGATTTTAATTTATGTATTGTTCCAGCTTATGTGCATATGTATATATATATGTATGTATGTATGTATGTATGTATATGTATCCATACTTTCATAATCTAAGTGTTACTTCACCAAATGGATCATGGATCAGCTAGGTCAGACTACCGGTACCTGCTTTTGTGAGATTGGTTTTTGTGGTCTCACTTTACCTCCATAAATGAAAACTCAGGTTTTCAGTAAGGAACAAATTTTAATTACTGACTTATCAGAAGGGAGTCCTATGAAATACAATATATTTACATTCTACAGTACTCAAAATATGACAGCAGTCATCTGACAAATTTCTTATAATATGTAAATATACATGATTTTCTAATATTGTGCTAAATTCTAGTAAGGTTTCATTGAAATTATGAAAACTTAACATTTACTAAAACTGATCTAATTTCAACTCCTTGTCACCACAGTTCATATTTTTAGAATTTTCAGAATAATATACAGAACAACATTCCAACATACTTGTATATAAAGACAATTCTGAATCATATGCCTATGTTCATACACTCTAAACCACTTGTAGTATATTTTACATTGCTTATGAAGCATTACACATGATTCTTCCCAGTTATTAAAGAACTTTTCCTTTAGAATATATGAAAATTGAACCTCCTGCAGTAGAAACATAGAAAAACAGTGTAATATTGTTTAGTACTATCATTTCAATTTTAATATTTTATCCTATAAGTTTCTTTTATCAATGTTTCTGCAGGTCAGGGTTAGAATGTTTACTCATACAGTGAACAGTTTTCCTAAGAATCAATGTTAAGAACTCATATTACATCCTTATTTTCACATTGTACTTAATTATGCATAACTCAGAACTAATTATGCACAAGTGTCTGTAAGATGGATGCCAGAAAGAATGATCTTGCTGTCCTTTTTCAAAACCTGTCAACACCTTCACCTCAATCTGGAGGCTCAACCCTATGGGGCTGACACATAGTCTTTGGACTAGGCCCAAGAACCCTTGATTGATAAATGAGACCAGTATTTCCTCCACTTTTTCAGATAAGGAGAGCTGATGAGTAGTGACTGCTCCTCTCTAAGCTGTTGACACCGAAACTGTCCCACACCTACAGAATACAGACAGCAGTCCAAACTTTCTTCCTCAAGCGACCTATGGGAGGACCCAAGTACTATTGCCAGCAATTGTGGTGCTACAGATTTTCAGTCCATTTTTCCAATCAGTAAAATTTGTGAGAATAGTTATTGTTATGTATCAGTAATAATTATCTGTATCTGCAGCATTTAATTAAGTAAACTGTACTTGTGTACCAGTACTTTCTATCATGTCAACAGTTTTACGTCATATAATGTGTGCAAGTACATTACACTGTGAGTTCATTTGCTGGCTTCTTTGATTGCATGTCTTAATATATGTCGTTTGAGGTAATCATTCCTAGAAAATGCACTTTCACAGAATGTACACTTGTACGGCTTCTCCCCTGTGTGTTTCCTGGTATGCTCCTTTAATCGATCACTCTTTGAAAATGCAGACTCACAGTACATACACCTGTAGGGCTTTTCCCCTGTGTGTGATCTTATGTGTCGCCTTAAATGGTCACTGTTGTTAAAAGCAGACTCACAATATGTGCACTTGTATGGCCTTTCTCCTGTGTGTGTTCGAATGTGCCGCTTCAAGTGGTCACTGTTGTTAAATGCCGACTTACAGTATGTACATCCATAGGGCCTTTCTCCTGTGTGTGTCCGAATATGTCGTTTCAGGTGATCATTCTTTGTAAATGCACTCTCGCAGTATGTACACTTGTAAGGTTTGTCCCTTGAGTGTGTTAAGAGGTGCTGACTCAGGTTTGTTTTTGAGGAACATACAATATTACAAATTAAACATTTGAAATAATTTGTTGCCTCATGAGTCAATAAGTGCAGCACATGTTGATTGTGGTCAAGAAAAGGAGACTCAGAAGGACGACATCCAAATTGTTCTCCAATCTGAGTTATAGTTTCAGTTTGCTCACTAGCCTCCCTGGTTGTGCTGATGCTTTGTTTGAAGTTGTCCTCCATACTTCCAGTTCTCAAGATTTCACTCATGTGTGACAGTGATGCCATTCTTTTGTAACAGAATACTCTCCACCAAAACCTGCAATAAAAAGACATGAATTAGGTTCAAAACTAATTTTTGCACTTTCCCCACCACTAAGAAAATAAGTAAAATTTTTCCTTGTATTTTTTCATTACACAAAAAAGGATAGAAAATTCCCCCCACAAAATCTAAGATAAAAGAACTTATTCTAAAATGTCTGTAGTTGAAAACTGTAATTTCTTACTGAACTGAATAAATTTGTTTAGATACTTGCCTCAGCTATGGACAATTTCACCTACTGTATATCACATGGATCTCATGGCAGTATATTTTCAATTCATCTTGAAGTTGTCCATTGTTATAGAAATCAACCATTTATCATTAATTAGATTTCACAAAATGTATTGATACTATGGTTGAAAACCATTGTTATCCATGAGACATGAAGACAGGAGTTGTACCTTGTATAGATGACAGGATATTATATAGTACAATAGATTATTTTTTACTTAAAGCACTATTTACTGAAAGACTGAGGATACAAGTACAAGCCAATGATTATATGAAGCAGTATTCAGTTCTAACTGTATGACAACACCGACACTAAATAATGTTGCTCAATTTTTTTTTCTTAACTGTGATTTATTTATTCATAAATACAGGTATGAGCTATAACATTTAGTGAATGATTATCTAAAATTTTAAATCCCATGCCAAAACAAATGTTTTTATACTCTGTCTCCATACAGTGAGTCATGAAGAAGCTGGGTGATGGGATTCATGTAGTTTAGTATGAAAAGTGTTTTATTTTCCATACTTCTTTAAAAAAAAAAAAAAAAATCTATTTCAAAACACAGCTTCACTGCAGATACATTTTATGAAAGAATGACCCATATTTCTAGTTTTGGTTTCAATAATTTCTCATACAAAAAAATATTAGTTTGTACTGTTTGCGATAGCATGATACTGTGAAACAATAATAAACTTTAAATTTATTTAATTTCTATATACATGAACAATTACTTGATTACACTAATCTATTAATGATAATGGATTGAGGCATAAACTACCTGTAATTTGCAAATACTTTATTGCTCCGTACAAGATAAAAGCTAGGTGACATGTTCAAATATACACATATATCACATATATATATATACATATATATATGTATATGTATATATACACACACATACACATTTGAGTCTAAGTATGCTAGAAAATTAGAGAATAGGAGACAGGACCAAACGAGCATTGCTCCTTTCCTGTATACTACAATTAGGTAAATACACAAATATACCGGGACCAATGACAGGTACCTGCATAAGGTGGTCCTGCAAGATAGACAGCAAAGCTTCCCATTTTCAAAACCTGTCAACTTCCTTGTCTCCACCAGGAGGTGCGGCCCTGAAGGGTTAACACTTGACCTCCAAATAAGACCCAGTATTTTTTTTTATCAACTTCAACTATTTTTCTTACACATTCTCACACATGGAGAGCTGAGAATCAGCAACAACTTTCCTCTCCAGACAACTTTCAGCCAATGATATGGAAGCAGTCCCATATTAATACAACACAAACAACAGTTCAAAGTCTCTTCCCAGAAATCTGTGGGAGGTTCTGAGAACTTTTGCCAGCCACCGTGGTGAAAATCAAGGCAATGATTGATTGCTTATATATATGTGTAGGCTATGTATGTGCATTTATATATTCCTGTATATTACAATTAGATACACATGCACACACACATACACACAGCATTACTTACAGATTGCCCATACATGAGTTCTGAGCTCTCATCTGGGAGGGAAATAGCTGTCAATTATGAGTCCAACATGTGGTCCAAGACTGTAGTAGTGAATCACACACACAACTGTGATACCAATTCATAAAAGGTAGAAGCAAGGAGACACCACTAAATTATATGTCTTTGTTGTTGACCAGCACAATAGTGAAATTATGTGAAAGGTTGATGGGTCAAATATCTTGAGGAGATGAATACTCTGACAGAAAGTCAGGCTTCAGATCTAGAAGGTCACGTGTATTTACCTAGCTGTATTTTACGGGAAGGGGAGCTATGCTCGTGGTGTCCCGTCTTCATATCTCATTTTATCTAAACTATTTTTAAATTCATGTATTGTTTTTGCACACACCACTTTCTCATCTAACTTGTTCCAATTGTCTATTACTCTGTGAGGAAAGCTGTTCTTTTTCAGATCTCTTCTATAGCTGTCTTTTTTTATTTTCTTTCCGTGTCCTCTTGTATTTCTTTCATCCCATTTTATTAGATCCTCTCTATCAATAATTTCTATGCCTTTCATGATTCTGTAAATAGCTATCAAATCTCCTCTCTCTCTTCTTTGCTCTAGTGTCTGTAGTTCAAGTTTTGCTAGTCTCTCTTCATATGATAGTTTTGAGAGTGTTGGTGCCAATTTTGTAATTGCTCTTTGTATTCTTTCAAGTTTTTTTATACATTTTTTTGTACTTGGTGACCATATCGTTGCTGCATATTCCAATCTTGGTGTGTCAAACCTTTTATGCTTTTACTTGCATGATCAATGTGCTGTAAGAGGAGGTGGGTTGTGTGTATCTCAACCTAAATAAGGCTTTTGATGAGGTACCTCACAATCAACTTTATGTGGAAATCAGTGGACTAAGAGGCAAAGTATTCGAATGGATGAAAGGTATTTTGAAGGGAGGGTGAGAACAGTAGTAAAAGATAAGACAGCAATCAATGATCAGCAAAGTTCCACATGGTTTAGTGCTTGCACCAATAATATTTGTTGTCTATGTCAATGACGACATGATACAACAAGGTACAACAAGCTATGCCAACATGTTTGTAAATGATGCAAAAATCATGAGAAGAGTGAAAAATTAGTAGGACTGTAGGGAATTGCATAAGTATCTAGACACTATTTTTGCATGGACCCAAGAATGGAAATTTAGTTTCAATACAAAAAAATAACAATAAATTAACGGGAATGGACAATAGCTGCAAAAGACTATTTTTGAATCATTCCTTGGGAAGTCACAGCATTACCCATAAATTGGTCATATACGAGCTATAAGCTTGCATCCAGGAAGGTAATACCTGTTGATTAGGAGTCCAAGACTGTGGTGAATCACAAACACACACCTTCAACTCCCCAGCCACAAGAGTTGTTGTTGTTGTTGTTGTTGTTGTTGTTCCCTAGACTGTCTGTCCCAGCAGTCCCGTCTCCCCAAGGAGTGCCACAGCCGAAACTGGGTTTTCCTACAAATCCTTTATAGAGTGTATATTGTGTTGTTTGCATGCATGATTGTGTATAATGCAGTCTTCCATTATGTGTTGTATGGTATGGGGTGAAGTGTTACATCCTGGGCAGCTGTTCACAATGCGGTCATCCAGCCTCTTCTGGTAGCTTAGAAGTGCTGGGTGGTGGCCGCACCGCAGTCTGGCCAGGTGGACTCATGGGAGAGAGGATTCAGAAGGGTGGATATCAGGGGGTCTGGCATGCAGCAGTGTGTCTTTCAGTGTGTTAATGGAGCGGTGAGTGCCGCAGTGTCTACGTCGTGGGACCACCCCCTAACCCCAAGAGTTGGGGGCCAAACAGCGGCAACCAGCCCTGGCCACCGGCGCTATGCAGGTGGCACCGATCCCCAAGAGGAGCTACGACTGCCTTGGGGAGTACCACAGCCACAAGAGTTGGAGTAATGGCTTGCAGCACAACAATATTGAAACTATTTCAACCCTGGGCAGGATTCGAACTATGCCTGCTGGAGTAGCAGTTGCAAATGGTACCACTGCACTGTTGAGCCATGTGTGTGATTCACCATGGTCTTGGATAACATGTTGGACTCCTGATCAACAGTTATGTGTGTGTGTGTGTGTGTGTTTATTGTATGTATATATTTACCTAATAATAATACACAAGAAAAGTGCTACATTTGTGAGGTCCCACCTATATATTTGTCAAATGGTTTCATAATATTTTGGTGTGTTTGGGTTGGTGTGGGGGGTTATGTAGGTATGCATGCACACCACATGTATTTTCTTCCTAAGTTGTGATTATAGAAGGCTTTGAAGTAAATCCTAATAGGTACCAGTGGCTACAACTTGCTAGATAATTGTGTTGTTCCTGGGATACAATTTGTATGCTATTGTCACTCTTGTAGGACAACCTCCACTATTCCAAAAAGTCACAAGTCTAGCAGTTGCAGATCATGTAAGAGGCTAGAACTATCATCAAAGTTTGTGATGCCTCAGGTGACAGCATAGAAACAATTAGTAACCATAACCTCTTGCAAACTTTAGGTGACTGTGCTACTACTACCTTCTTATTCCCCCAATTTCTAGTGTAGGCCTTATGGTCTCTTGCAGTCTCCTTCATTCTTATGTTCTTATATTTCAGTATAGACACCATTATCCGCAAAGTGAATTAGTTAGGCATAGAGGGTATATCCTCACACCTTGCACTACCATCACACTCATCCCTTTCACTCATTCCAGCTTAAACCATGTGGTAATTGTACCTTGTTTCTTCCCCAGCAATACTACCTATTCATTCCCAGTGCATCCCTCTTACAGGACAGGTCATCACTTTAGTCTACACATTGTTTTCCAACTCAGTCATTCATGCATATATTCACTTATTTGATATTCTGATGATGAGCTCTTGCATATGTTGTTTACCCTCCATTTCACAGACTAAAGGAAAAGGATACCTGTCTGTAAAATGACAAAGGCTGGATTTTGTTCATATGTAAACAAATTGGTCCAAATTTGACCATAGTGTACACATAACAGCTATATACAGATACATAATAGAAAAGTGTCAGAGAATACATAGGCAGTTTAACGAATTTTGTGAAATAAAGGTCTATTAAATGGAGGGTTAACAGTATGTATTCACATAAGCAAAACAAATACATATGCATCTACATATTGATGCTCACACACTACACCAAGGGACATGCACATGGTCATTAATGGGTGTAAATCTACAAAAAAGTGAAGGCACCCTGAGCATTCAGAGTTTGAGGTAACCATATGTTAGGTTTTGAACCAATGGTAAGTAGATGGGATGGAAGAGGTATGATTTCATCATAAAATTTGATGAGGCCAGGCAAAGTGAATAAGATACATATGCATATACATGTGCAGTCTGTTCCACTTTGATTACAAAGCCTGTCGACACTTATGTCCTTGATCTCATCTGAGTTATATGACCATTGGGGAATTGTTTGTAAGGATAGTAATAATTGTTGCCACAAGCTTCAATGACTACAAAACCAGCAGCTCCAATGTAGTAAGCAATCATTCCTAAGCTCTCTCATAGATCTCTCGGGGAAGAAGTATTGAAGTCCTGTTTGTGCTTTATCAGTGTGGGCTTGTTTCTGTCACCAGCTGGGAGAAAGAGAAGGGAAGCAGTCACTGGTTATAAGCTCAAGTTGATTGAAAAATAGAGCAGAGATAATCAAAGATGATTGGGATCTTGGTCCTGATTCAAAGACCAAATGCCACCCTCATAGGACTCCAGATGGAAATGAGGAGTGTTGATGGGGTTTGAAGATAAGCACCAAGGAAATTATTCCGATAACCATCTCACAGGACCATTCCCACTGCTATCGTCACCTATCAGTTTCCTACAAAGATGCATTGATTTGTGGAATAAGAAAAATATACAGGCCAGGTAGACAAAATTACTTAAAAGAATTATAATTGAAGTCACAGACACGACTCAACAAGCATAAATGTATATTACATTTGGGTAAATACAGTTGGGTAAAACACATACACATACACAATATATTGAAATTGTGTATTTACCTATTTGTTTACTCAACTGTAATACACAGGAAAGTATCTATGGTCATGAAGGTCCTATCCCTTTTTCTTTGGTTATCATACCTATTTCTGAATCGGTCCAATTTTGGTTGCCATATCATCTTCTACACTGTTCCAGTAGTTGATGCATGTATATGGAAAGCTATGTTTTTTTGTCACATTATACAAGCAGTCTTCTTCAATTTGTTCATATGACCTCATGACACTCTACTGCTCCAAACTAAGTTTTATCTGTTTTAATAACCTGCACACTATCATCATGTCACTTCTTTTCATTCTTTCAGTAATGGCAGGTCTTGTGCACTTCTCTTTGTATGTTATATCTGCAAGGACTGCAAAACTAAGAACCAGTCAAGTTACTCTCTGTATTCTTTTGATCTTTATAATCTTCATTTGTGTGGAGACCGTTACTGCATATGTAGGGTAGACATGGCAATCTATGATTTTTTTTCCATCATACTGTCCATCTAATGAAAAGCCAATTTTATGTTCATCAATAGTATATTTCACCCTTTATTTTGCTGGTATCTTTGTCACGTGGCCAAGTGTATGTAACCAACATTCTCTCTTTTGTAAATGACTTTACTTCACATTTGAGTAATTTATTGAAGAACTTTTTGAGCTTTTACATTTCCAATACTTTGCACTTTTTTATGTTAAGGATAATTTTCCACATTTGACTCCATGTATATGTACTGTTTAGGTCTTGTAACAATTTGCAGTCTCTTTCATCACTTATTCTTATGATCTATGCATCATCTGCAAATATGGTTGTGTAGCTTCTTGTATCATCCATCATGTCATTATGTATCCCAAAAAATCACAGGTGATAGAACTCACCTTTGTTAACTCCACTACTCACTGCCTTCAATATCATTGTATCCTTCACTACTATTCTCATGTGTCAATCTTTCAGGGAAACCTTTATTCATTCAAAAAGCTTTCCTCAAGTCCTCTGATATGATCTAATTCTCATACCCCATATGAGGTACTGACTGCATGTTTTATGTAGTCAATATTTCAGACTTCAGTGACATTCTACAGATCAAGTCATTTCTTTATAATTGCACATTAATCTCCATTCAGAAAAAAGTGTTGAATCACTTTTAATTTACCATCCCTCCATTCTGCTATACTCCTTAAATCTCTCCTTTACTACTTCTGTGACTATCTCTTCAGTGCAATATTATTTCCAGGGATAAAAATATCTTTTCACCATTGATTCAAGATGATAGAAAAAAAAAATCCAAGGGTGGGATGGTCTCCATAAAAAGTGGAGGATCTAAACAAGATCCCCATCACCCATCCTCAAAACTTGTCAACACCCTCAACTCTACCTAGAGATGCAACTGCAAAGAGTTGACACTCAGGCTCTGTAATGGACCTAATATTTCTAGAGAATTGACAACCACTGACTGTTCTCCTGCTGCTATAAGATAGTAACAGAGAAACTGTCCCACACCAATACAACACATATAACATCCAAAGCTTCTTCCTAGAACAATCTAAGCGAGGGCCTAAAGACTCTTGCAAACTACAAAGGGCAAGCACATTTCTAGTCAGAGAACTTGGGACAATCATTATTCCTAGAAAGATCTACATAAGGGTCCTATGGACCATTGGCATCCACTATGGGGCTGCAGGTTTCCAGTCAGTGAAACTCAAGGCAATAATTATTATTGTATATTTATATACACATACAGTATATCATATACATGAATTCATAGTCAATTACAGTATTGGTTTACTAAGATATACTTGCACAACTGTGTTTATAACAGACCTCCATACAAGTTTTCATATACAAAAGTATTAGCAACAAACAAGTTTAAAATAAACTCAGCTAAAAGAAGAAGAAATGATAGTACAATAGATAATAACTCCATACACTTTTTGGAGTCAATGAATCTTCCCAAAAGTATCAAAGTACAAGAAGAAAAGTAGTATTAAGATGAATCTGTCCACATACAAGCAAACCACTAGATAATAATGACACATGTCATAACATTTTCATTCTACCATCTCCTTTTTTCTAAGCACTTTGTTTTCTCCCTACCCTGCTTGTACAATAATACTTTGGGATCTGAGGAGAAGATACACATACATGCAATAGTTCTTAAATCTACTGTTTCTTAAATAGCTGCATAACATCCAACAAGTATCACAAGGTTCATATATCTCCAAATATCCTTTTCCTGTCATTTATATACACAATTACTTCATTCGCTAATTAATCATCTATGCTGTACAATATCCAGGTATTTGATCTGGTTCTGATGATATTGTTTAATCTTAAGTTGCATCATAGTGTTGTTTTGAACCCCAATCATATACTTGCATTTATATTCCCGTGCAATGGGTTGGAAAACTAAGACATATGAACTTAAAGGTACATTCTGCTGAGCTGAACCACTGTCATGATCAAAGATTGTCTACTAAAAATTTTATGGGCCTAATGATTATATTAATAATTTTTCTTAATATTTTCCTCTGTTACACAGTTCACACAACAAGTCAGGAAAAAATATTGGAAATTATTCCTTAACAGTCTCTTGTTCACTTGAATCTTCCATTCATTGTTCTTAAGTGTAGAAATACACTAGTTTACATAGTGTCTTAGATGCCATTAAATTTAGGATCTATTTGCATTACATTAGATAAATGAATGACCAGTTCTTTATCTATTAAGATTCTCTTAGTTGCTCTACACCATACTGTTCTGAAGAACAGTTATGTATCATCTTACAACCTACTTATATGTACTGTACTATTCTATCAGTGTCTTATTACACTTCACAAAAGAATATCTCTTGCATAATTGGAACATATTTCTATACCACAATAAATTACTTTACTGTGTTAAGTAATTCAATAGGATGAGTTTTCAAGTGTAGCATGAGTGCATCAGACCTGGTAAACACAGCACCACAATGAGTGCACACATGAGGAGTTTTTTCTGTAGGTAGTCTGGCATGATTCTTTATTGGGACTCTTTCTGGGAATCCAGCATTCCAAGGTGCATAAATATGAGGAACCTCTCCTGCATGTGGCCATACAGGCCTTCTTAAGTATGAAATCTGTGCAAACGAAGTTTCAGTGGCTTTTGGTTTGACAGGTGTTTCTCCTGTATGTCTCATAATATGCCTCTTTAAGTGATCACTTTTTGTAAAGGCTGCATCACAATGTGTACACTTGTGGGGCTTTTCTCCAGTGTGTGACCTGGTGTGGCGATTCAAATGGTCACTGTTGGCAAATGCAGCATCACAGTATTTACATTTGTGAGGCTTTTCTCCTGTGTGTCGCATAATGTGCCGCTTCAGGTGATCATTTTTTGTAAATGCCGATTCACAGTATGTGCATTTGTAAGGCTTCTCTCCTGTGTGTGTCATTATATGCTGCTTTAAATGGTGCCTTTTGCTGAAGGCAGAATCACAATACGTACATTCGTGCGGCTTTTCACCTGTATGAGTTCGAATGTGCTCCTTTAGACGCTCGCTCTTTGAAAAAGCCGAGGGACAATACGTACACTTGTATGGCTTTTCTCCTGTGTGAGTACGAATGTGTTCCTTCAAGCGATCGCTCTTTGAAAAGGCCGACTCACAATATGTACATTTGTGAGGCTTCTCTCCTGTGTGTGACCTGATGTGCCGCTTCAGATGATCGCTGTTGTTAAATGCAGACTCACAGTATGTACACTTGTAAGGCTTTTCTCCTGTGTGTGTTCGGATGTGTTCCTTGAGGCGGTCGTTTTTGGCAAATGCCGATTCGCAATAAGTACACTTGTAAGGCTTTTCTCCGGTGTGTGTCCTCGTGTGTTCTTTGAGGCGGTCACTTTTCGAGAACGCTCTCTGGCAATAAGTACATTTGTGGGGCTTCTCTCCCGTGTGTGATCTGATGTGCCGCTTCAGATGATCACTATTGTTAAATGCCGAGGGACAGTAAGTACACTTGTAAGGCTTTTCTCCTGTGTGAGTTCGAATGTGCCGCTTCAAGTGATCATTTTTCGTAAATGAACTTTCACAGTATGTGCATTTATAAGGTTTATCTTTTGAGTGGGTCCACAAGTGCTGACTCAAGTTTCTCTTTGAGGAGCACACAGTGTTGCAGATTAAACATTTGAATATCTTTTCTGGCTCTGGGTTTAATACATGGTGCATGAGCTGGTTGTGGCTTTGAGTTAAGAAAGTTGCATGTGGGGGAGGATAAACAAATTGTCCTGTAACTTGGGGTGGAGGCGGAGGCGGAGGTGGAGGTGGTGGCGGTGGCGGCTCAGCTTCCCTACTCAAGGTGACTCTTTGCTTGTAGGCGTCCTCCATACTTCCAGTTCTCAACATCTCATTCACACTTGACATTGATGCCATTTTTTTTGCATTTGTGTACTCTCTACCCAGTCAACCTGCAACAAAAGGTCACACATCAAGTTGAAATCTAAAACAGGTGTTTAACTTTCAATATTAACATAATTAAAAAGAAAATTTACATTGAGTTACAATCCAGTTCTGATAATTGTGTAAAGAAAACCTTGTTAGATATTTAGAATATTAAACTCTTGTTGCTGTGGAAGGATCCTTAATCCCAAAATTTACCCAGTCTGATAATGCACCTTTGTGGAGATAGCTATGTGTTTGGGTCAGTCAGTTAGGGATGAAGTTGTTACCAGTGGTAAGTTACTGCCTATCTAGATAATTGTAAACAGCTATACATCTACTTATCTTTACTTGGTTACACAGACACACACACATTCTTCATTAATCCTTTCTGTACTGAGGGATTGTTTCATTCTGACCAATACCAGATGATTTTATTCAGTTGCCAGGTATCTCTTGAGGGTACTTTGTTTTGGTTAGTGTTAGAAATAATAATAACAAATTGTGTGGTACCCTTTCAATAACAAAGGGGGCATACTTTCCAGAAGGAAGTATTATTCAGTGAAATAACATTAGCCTCTTTTCTGCAGTGTCATTCTTCATGCCAAATTTAATTATCTTATATTAATCACTATTGCCTTACCCCTCTATCATTCCATAAACTGATTCAAATCATCTGGTATTTATCAAAATAAAATCTGTAAGTGGCTTCATCACAGTAAAGCTTATAAACAATTTACAAGGATGTAAGGTTAAACACATCAAAAGAATACTCATGGTGACAGATATCTCTGCAGTCTAGTTTGTAATACTATGAAAATAGTTAACCTTTTCATGACAGGGATCCTGCCTTAGGCTTAAGTAAGTCTTCTGAAACTGCCCTAAGTTGAATCAAATTTGCCTGGTGTTAGTCAAAATGACAGCAGTGTTAAATGAGACAGCACAGGGTGAAGGCTCTTTGGCATTTGGCACAATAAGCCAGTAAATATGTTGCTACTGCAAAGGGGCTAAATGAAATAGCCTTAGCTTCTTCAGCCCCAAGCTGGGTGAAGTTGTCTGATGTTACCCAGAACAAAATATGTATAGGTGCTCACTGAATGAGGTGAAAAACAAGAAATTGAAGCATTTAGCTGTAGTACTGCTAACAGACTGCCTGCCAAACAGGTATTCATTAAAGGACACATAGTACTCTAGGCTTAATCAGTACTCCAGAGTGAACTATCCATAACTGTCTTGTACCCTTCTGAGTGATCTAAATATGCTGTTCAAAATTATACAGCAAACTGAATACCCCCCAACCTACTTGAAGAAGCCTGATATAAAGGAAAAATGCTGCACTATAAAACATTATTTAATCAATTATTCATTGTGGATACTTGTTTTTTATCTCTCCCCTGCGGACTGAAAAATGGTTCATGCAATGTCTCTTTGGAAGATTAACCAAATATGAAATTAAGCAAGTATGTAAAAAGCACCCCAGAAAAACTAATGGTTAGGCTTATACATATACACATGCTCATACACAAGTTCAATACTAAAAAAATGCAAGGTACTGGAAATGTGCAATAGTGGCAAAAGTGGGAAGTGAACCCAAAGCAAAAGAAAAGAAAGACTTGGGAGTCTTGATAAAAGGCAACCTTTCATCTTAGAGACATAGCAGAATTTTGGAAGGGACATATAAACTACTGCAGAAGATCAAAATGGTGTTTCACTATATGGATGAAGAAATGATGAAATAACTCACTGAAACCCTGATCCATCCAAGACTGGAATATGCATCAGTAGTATGATCCCCACACAGAGTGAAGGGTATAAGCAAGATCAAGCAAATGCAAAGGGGAGCAATCAAACTGGTCCCCATCCTGGCAGATGAACCATGTGAGGAAAGACTAAAAGCACCGGGTCTGCCAACTTTGAAAGACTGAAGAGGAAGAGGTGATATGGTTACAGTATTCAGGTCATAAAAGGGGGTAGATTGCACAGACAGAAGAGATCTTTGAACCCCTTCGTTACCGACCCATCAACCTTACGTAAACAAATGTTTCAAACCGTCCCACGAATGGCTGGAGCCTTATGTTTGTAAACACAGACACTAGCCACCATGTGGGTAGAAATAACCCAGAAACCGAGGCCTTGAAAACCCTCAATACACACAGCTTATAACTGTGACACGTGCATGTCACGGGGAGCATGCTCGGTTCCTGGCAGGTGCACTCAGCCGTGACACGCAGGTGTCACAAAACACACATCCGGTACTCAAGGGGTTAATTAGAGATTGGGGGCTTTAAGAGGTCATGGGAACATATTAAGAAAGACCACATGTCTAAAGGATGTGAAGAAATACAGTTTTCCATATAGGTGCATAAATACTTGGAATAGCTTAAGAAGTGATATAGCCCAAGCAATACAAGAGCTAAAATCTAAATGTGAAAATTGGAAATCAAAGATATTGATTAGATTGGAACTGTACATGAATTTGAGGTTAGGTATGATAAAATATTAGTGAATTGGAGATGGGATATTTCCTGTATACTACAATTAGGTATATACATAAGTGATAATCTAAAATAAAAGGATTTTCTAGAGGTGTTTAGTAGAACAGGGTGGTGGTTTTGTGATCTGAATGTGTATGTGTTTTCTTTTGGAAGAGCTGCATGGTGCAAGTGGTAGTTTGTACATCTTTGAGTACAGGTAGTATGTTGCTGGTGTTGTTTTCTTGTTGCATTTAGTTGGTTGTGCTTGTGTCATGTAGTAGGATGGACGAGTAGGATTAAGGGTTTTTGAAAACTGTGCACCTATCATTTTCATGTGCTCTTCTAAGAGGAGAACCATGGTTTCTGTGAGTATATGTTCTGTTGAGTTGGTCTCAATGCATTCTATTATCATTCTTAATGTTTTGTTTGAGTAATTCGTTTTCTTGATTGTAGGGATGTATAATCAATTGTAGTTCATATGAACTGATTGTGAACTATATATATCTTTTCTGCTGATCAAAACCTGTTTGCTACTGGTCTCAGTATTTTAATTTATAAGGAAACTAGAAGTGGCATATGTTAATATAGCTGCTTTATTATCAGCCACATTAGTGATCCATAGCTTGATAACAAATGAACCTGATACTTTGTGTTCAGTCAACCAAGATATCAATTAATATGGACTTCAAATTGGGATGGTGGATATAGATCCTGGGGACATGACAGAAAAGATCAAATGGGCAGGTGGAATGATGACAGTAATGAAAAATGACAATACAATGTGTTATTGGGTGAAGTTTGGTAGAAGCAATAAAGAGAATTAGAGCCAGGGAAAAAATTAGATGTGACTTCAGAGTAACATTTGCCCCCCCCCCCCAAAGATGAGGATGTCGAATAAATCTGAATATCAAGAGATGATGTCAAACACATCATTTAACTTACAGAAAACTATTGAACAAAAAGACATTAATCTTTGTGGGAGACTTAAATTTTAAAGAGGTGGATAAGGAAGAGTGGGAAACAAAAGGAAATTAAAATTCTCTGTTAATGTTCTGATGGATAACGGAATGACTCAATTGGTTAACATATGATGAGATTAAAAAGATAGTGCGATATTGGACTTGGTGATTACCGTATTTTCCGGCGTATAGTGCGTGACTTTTTTCTGTTGGAAGGGCCTAGAAATGGGGGGTGCGCGTTATCCGGTGGTGCGCATTATCTACGGCCTAACAAAAATTCTGCGGCTGTGTGTGTAATTTTTTTCACAACAACGTAACGATGGTGGCCATCACAAAGTCGGGACGGCACACTTCTCCATGACATTCCGTGAGAACAAGAAGAACAACCATGGTGACATGAAAGAATATGCTAGCATGGGCTACCGTATATAAATATTTGGTATAAGTAGGTATCTATCGAATCTTATTTTTCATGTTTAAATAGGCCTAAACACCATGAAACATGATCAATATTCATGATATTTGCC
This sequence comes from Oratosquilla oratoria, assembly GCF_046742065.1. Classification (NCBI taxonomy): domain Eukaryota; kingdom Metazoa; phylum Arthropoda; class Malacostraca; order Stomatopoda; family Squillidae; genus Oratosquilla; species Oratosquilla oratoria. Next base: position 38,159,164 of record NC_134788.1, read on the forward strand.
CATGTTCACAGCATCCTAGTTTGAATTTTTATGTTGGCTTTGTTGCTTCACTTTAGGTATGGTACAAATTCTGTTGCGGCCGTTCATAAACTCGTCTCAAACACCTGACTACAACACCCTCTTTTGGAAGTTATATTAACTAAATGTCACCTCGATGAGAGACTGTCCTATATCACCTCTGTCATTGCAGGTTCAAAGCTAAAACGAAACAGTCTGTAGTTTGTTTCAGTATTAAATAAAAAATGGTAAAGACGAATTATTTCCTCAAGATATAAAATGAACATTTTCTGTAAAAATCCCAAAATTTTTCTGTATATTTCACTTTCAATAAACTTTTTTTAGATCATATTTCCTACAAACTATTTAAGCTACAAAGTAATAAGGGACCAACAAACAACATGAGTCATATATCGGTACATGTAGTTCCGACTTTTTCTTAGTCGTGTCCTGATTGATGCCTAAACTGACACTTAATTTAGTGACAAATCAACAGATTTCCCAGCGGTGGCTCTAGCCAATGAAAAATACTTCTCCATGTAACCTCGTTCACATGATATAAATACCGAGGTAAAACTGCGTTATAGACAAATACGATCGGGCATGCGCGTTATATGTCAGTGCGCGCTATCTGTGTACTGAGATAACGAAGTGCATGGGTGCACATTATAACCCGATGCGCATTTTAAGCCGGAAAATATGGTACCAAATAAGATGTTATTGACTCTAGAATATGCCCTACAAGAAAAAGAGATCATGTAGTGCTTCAATTTCAAACTGGATAATTGAGCAATGGGCAGACAAAATTCATAGCCTAATTGTGGTTTCACTTGAACAAGAGATAGTGTTCCGGCACTGGAAATGGATTAAAAGTACCAGTCTATAAAGGAAGTAAAAAGAAACCCCTGATGATTTGCTTCAGAAGTATTCAGTGATGGTGTGGTTCCCACACAAATAAGCTTAAGAAAATACAAATAAATGGAACTAAGTTGATCCCCGGCCTAAATGACAGAGTTAAGGTGAAATTTGATCAAAAGAAAAAGATTAGGGACTTCATGCATGTTGCTCTTTTACTGTATTACAATTAGGTAAATACAAGCATACATAATATCCATGGCTGGCTCCAAAAAAATCCAGGTTCAATTCTATGTCTGAGAACCATAGAAATGCAATTATATGACTTTCCTTTATGTAGTGGAATCTATAATGGTGAACTGGATTGGAACATATTTTAAACACATGTACCCAAATAGATGAAACATCTTGAGTTCCAAGTGTTTAGAAATTATAGGTACAATATATACATATACACACACACACACATATATATGGGTGAAAGGCAAAGGGACTGGCCTCATGTTTGGCGTACCAATGGTCTGGAGGGAGCCAAAGGACCACTCAACAGATTGCTACTTAACGGATATTAAAGGTGGGTGTTCAGTGTTTATTTTTTACTGTTTTTATATATATATTTTCAAGAGATGTATCAATAAAAAAGATCGAAATACATAATAAGTTGCACTTCCACTATTTTTGCACGTGATCACAACCAATAGTATCCATTTTTAGTCTGATTTTATTTTATTTTCCTGCAGGTCGCAACAGAAAAGGCAAGAAATCTATCGTGTATCCAGATCTTCAGTCTGCTATTCGCCCAGTTCTACATTCAAGTGATATTCCTGTACCACAGCCGCCCTCTGAACTACCAAGCGATGACACGAGCAACTCAGACGATTCAGAATCTCAAGATGCAACGTATACGACACAACACCTCATCACCCAACCAGAACTCAATGATCTAGTTCGTGATCTAACACTTACTAAGCAACAGAGTGAACTCCTGGCCTCACGTTTGCAACAATGGCACCTGTTGGATGAAGAAGCTCGAATTACAGTATTTAGGAAGCGTTCTGCAAATCTACAGGATTTTTTCACTTTGGAAAACAACTTGACTTATTGTAATGATATCAGAGGCCTATTCAGTGCCCTTGAGCTGTCCTATGAACCCAATGAGTGGAGGCTATTCATAGATGGATCCCTTTACAGCATAAAAAGCAGTTCTGTTGCACATTGGGAACACCATGCCTTCAGTTCCAGTTGCTTACTCAGTCATTTTAAGAGAGACATATGAGAACCTTGCTTTTATTCTAGACCGCATAAGTTACAAAGAGCATGAGTGGTTAATTTGTGCAGACTTGAAAGTAGTAGCCATACTTAATGGGCTACAAACTGGATACACCAAATTTATGTGCTTTCTTTGCAAGTGGGACAGTAGGGCCAGATCAGAACATTATATACGCTCAGAATGGCCATCTCGGGAATCTATGATGCTTGGATGCCATAATGTAATTCATGAGCCACTAGTTAAGAAGGAAAAAATCATTTTGCCACCACTGCATATAAAACTAGGCCTAATGAAGCAATTTACCAAAGCACTGCAACATAACAAGCCATGTTTCCAGTATCTCAAAGGGATCTTCCCTAAAATTAGTGATGCCAAGATTAAAGAGGGTATATTTGTAGGCCCTCAGATTCGCAAGCTTATAAATGATGAGGACTTTGAGGCGACAATGGATGAACCTGAGCTAGCGGCCTGGCATGCATTCAAAGATGTATGCAAAGGGCTTCTGGGAAAGCACCAAGAGTCCCAGCGAGAGCGTAAAGTGGAGAGGCTAATCAAATGCTACCAAGATCTCGGATGCAATATGTCACTGAAGATACACTTTCTTCATTCTCATCTGTCCTTCTTCCCAGAGAATGCAGCAGATGTGAGTGATGAACATGGAGAGAAGTTCCATCAAGATATAGCGTCAATGGAAAACAGGTACAAGGGAAAATGGAGCCCTGCTATGCTGGCTGACTTCTGTTGGAACCTGAAGCGTGACACGCCTGAGACGTCTTATAAAAGAAGAAGTAAATAATAGATTGTAGGTTAATACATCATATAAAGCTAACAAACATGCCGATTCATTATATATTAATCAAATAAATACAATGAAGACATTTAATCTGACTTTGGGAGCAAAATACATTTATGGAACCTTGGAAATCTCTATTAATTGCATAATTATTAAAACAGCGATTTACAAAAAATTGCGACGTGGCATGAAATTTTTGTTATCAAATTTGAATTCAGCACACTGAACTTCATAATAAAACGCACATGAGAACTATGTTTTTTTCTTAATCCTGAAATTTGTTGTACAGTGTTATTATTCATTTGGATAAAGCTAGATTGCGATTTACCTATATCCAAATGAATTATAATTATGGAAGCCTTATCCACAGCCTGTCAGAAGAAACGAAAACACTAATGAGATGAAAAGAAAATGTTCTGAAGAAAATCTAATATAGGACTTGGAATCACTTGTAATGTATATACATATATATATATATATATATTACATATATATATTATACATATATATATGTATATATATATATATATGTATATATATATATATATATATACGTGTATATATATATATATATATATGTATATATATATATATATATTTATATATATTTTTCAATCACATATCATTTTTAATTCCGCACCATCGCAAATGAGACTGAGAATCGCTCGGAGGCATCCATTGGAAATTGAAACGTAGACAAGCTGAGGATTCGAACCCAGCTAACCCATAACAAAATTACATTGACGTAACCCAATACGCTATCTCTCTTGATAGCATATTGGGTTACGTCAATGTAACTTTGTTACGGGTTAGCTGGGTTTGAATCCTCGGCTCGTCTATGTTTCAATTTCCAACGGATGCCTCCTTCGAGCGATTCTCAGTCTCGTTTGCGATGGTATGGAATTAAAAGTGATATGTGGTTGAAAAAGATATTAATTGATCACTGGGAACCATTCAGTGTGTATGTGTATATATATATATATATATATATATATATATATATATATATATATATATCTATATATATATATATATATATATTGTATGTGATATATATTACTGCATTTGCCAGCACAAAAGATGCATTTATTAAGGAAAAAAATAAACAAGTGATGGGTTGGGCACAGAAGACAGAATGCTGGTTGTATATGACTGAGGGATTTAGGATGATACAAGTTGAAAGTGTCTCATCTGTTCCAGTAAGCTATCTTTAAATCCTCCCTCAAGCTATTTCCACAATAGTCTTTTATGAGGTACATGGTCAGGGTTTTTTTCCATATCTAGATACACACAATCCTACCAGCCATCTCTCACTTGTAGTACATTAACTTCCCATGAGTTAATAAATCAATTGCCAAAGGTCTCTCTTGCAGGAGACCCACAGCCTCCAGGTTATTGGCAATGGTCTCTGATTTGGCCTGTATATCACTCAAGGAAGTGGTGTCTTCTTATCTAGATAGGGTAGTGTAGTATGAAGTTTTCAGTGCCTCTGGTGTTTCCATCCAAGGCAATTTGAGTATGTGGCTACGCCAATTCTGTGTTGGTACTGCTTTAACACTAAGTGGTGGCCTGAACAGTCATGCTAATGTAATTCTTGCTCATCGAGGGAGTGATTTCTTAGTGAAGCTAATGTCTGGGGGATCCTGGTAAATTACTGAGTTTGAGGATCATGCTTGGGAGTGCTGACTTTGTAATTTGTTTGTGTATCCTTTTATAGATGTGTTCTGAGGCACTGATAAGAGGTTGTTATGAACGCCAGTATGATACTTTCTTTTTCACCCAATTGTTGCACTTGTGTGATGATTCAGAAAGGATGGGTGAGATTGAGGGCTCTTGTAAAAAAAAAGTGTGTCTCAATTTCATGTGATGTTTCACAAGGAGAATTTTGGCTTTTGATTATAGGTGTTCTGTCAGGATAATTTTGGTGCATCCTGTCATCATTCATAATGCCTTGCCTTATCTATAGAATGTCTTTATTTTTCTTGCTGGGAACCATGCTGTGGAAGCATAATCTACTGTGGCTCTTATAAGTTGTTTGTAAAATGTGATTCAGCTTTCTACTGGCCAAATCCTGTGTTTGCTACTGATCTTAATATATTAAGTTTCTTGTTTGATTTCACAAGGGCCTTGAGGGGATGAATGAAAGACAAGTATCAAAAGTGAGCCCTAGAACTTTAGATTTTTCATCCAGTGGTAGAAATTGGCCATTCAATTTGACTGCTGGAAGTTTCTTTGATTCATGGATGTCTGGTGTATGTAATGTAACAGATGATTTTTTATATGAAGCAGTCATTCTATTTTTTGTAAGTGGACTATGATGGTTAGGTCAGCCACATTTGTGAAAACTTTGACGTGCTCTGGGTTTGGAGTGTGGGCTCATGAATAAATTAAACAATACTAGTCATCGTACAACACCTTGGGGAACTCCATTATGCAGTCTTTAGATCCTCAACACATGGCTATTCTGAGACACTCTACACTTTCTGCCAGCCAGGAAGTTTACTGGCCTTTTTTTGTTGTTGTTGTTTACATATTTCCTTTACTTCTGCAGCCATATCCTTTAACTCAATCTTTCTATTTTCTCTCTGTCCTTCCACAAATGAATTTTACTTCATGGGAACATATTATGTATGTCACTAGTATAAATGCATCAAGTTTCAATGACTAGAAAGCCACAACAGTCCCTGGCCCTCCCTTAGATATCTTTATGAAAAACAATGGACTCTTGTCTGTGTTGTAATAGTGTGTGACTGTTTCTATGTCATTAGCTGAAAGTAATCAGAAATAGTTGGCTGTTATCAAGTCCCCACCTGTGAAAAATATGGGAAATATATTTGAATCTGACAGAGCGAGATCTTGGGGTCCCCACTCCAGAGATCAAGTGTCATCACCCTCAGGGCTGCTCCTCCAGATGGAGTTAAGGGGGTTGATGGGTTTTGAAAGTGAGTAGCAGAGAGATGATTTTCTCTGCCATCCAACTTGCAGGACTACCAGAAGCAGGTTCCCACCACTGGTCCCAGCATGTTATCTTAATCCCTTGAACACAATGGTACAGTTCATCTGTTTTCTTCTGGCTAATACCCATAAATATGCCCAACAGTATGATAACCAAGATAAAGTATAAACAATTAGTCACAGTTTTGAAGTGGTTCATGTCCCCATTGCCTTTGAGTCACTAGCTGCTAGCAGAGCTGTTGATGGGATGCAGATATAGCCTAGAGCATTTACAAAAGGAGCTCATGTGAGTATACAATAATTCATGTAATTACATCTTCAGTTGTGAGTCATACATAAATATAAAAAAGTAAATATCAATCTATAGACATTACCGAATGCAGTAAACTGAGAAAAATAAAGTAACTAATTTTTTGTTTTGAAAATGGCTATGATGACATACAAAATTAGAATTGAAAGTGAGACAAACAAAAGAAAGGCTGCCAAGAGAAAATAAGAAAAAGGAAAGTATATTGGAGTTACAAGTTATGTTTGTAGATGTATGGTAGTTTTTTATCCTATATGATGGAGATAAATATATATTCTACAAAATAGTGTTACAAAGAATTCTCATTTGGATTGACATAAAGAACTTGTTTTGCTTCTAATTTATTGTTTTAGTACAAGATAAAGCTTGGCACTTCATATAAAGTAATAATGGTTATCTAATATCATAAAATGCAATTTACAGACAATGCCTAACTATAGACATACATTAGAAGCAGAGAGTATGAGAGTTAGTTGTACTAAGATGGAATACTATCAAAGAATGAACAAGGAGTGATCAGTAATTTTTAACTAAACTAAAGCAAAGTATAGTAAAGGAGAGCAATGATGGTTCAGCCAGTGGTATAGTCAATCAATGCATTTACTAATAAATGTATAAAGCCTCCAGGCGTGAAACTTTGCATGATTTTGGCAGCTTTGTTTACAGACTTCTGGGATCTGCATGGTGGGTTACACTTTAAGCTGTAAGCCAAACTCTGTTTTCTGCCTCACCCTCTATAATTTACAGAGATCATATTGTAAACCACACCTTCATGAATATGCCACATGATTATCATCATGGGGAATCTGTGTAGTATACTGAAGGTACTGCTATACATAAAGAACCTCAAATTCTCTCAAGCAAGAGTTGAGTGTATCCCTCAGTTTATTATATTCATTAGGGATGGTTTGGCCACTTGAGAAGTGGCGATTTAGTAGTGGCCAAACTATTCACCCTGTGTAACCTAATAATTTCTAATTTGCATATCTTAATCATTTATAATAGTTATACATGCTAAACTTCACCTCATACTTTGTTAATAATGTTATCTTATTAAATTATTTTGCATTCATTAGTTTTTTTTTAATCAGGGCAAACAATAGGTACCTGCATGGGGTGGTCCTACAAGTTGAATATCAGACAGTAGTCTTCCTACTATCCATTCTCAACAGCTGTCAACATCCTCACTTCCATTTGAAGGTACAACACCAAGAGGACACGTGATTTTTCTCTATTAACTTTCCATTTTGTCCTTTTTTTTTTTTTTTTTGCACACAAGGAGAAACAACAACTGGTGACTAGTCCCTTCCTCCTACTACTAGAAGCCAATGGCATAGAAACATTCCCTCACTAATACAGAAAGATCTTTGGGAGGGCCCAAAGGACACCCAAAATTTCTCCTCTAAAAATATCTCCATTATTTCAGTGTCTCCAGACCAAAATGTTTCCTGTAGATTTTGAAATCTTCTAAGAAAAAATATTCTGATAATTAGAATAGTCTTTGATATAAGTATTAAGGTTACTAGTAGAAAGATGATTCTTTCACAAAATTTCTCGATGCAAATAACCTGAGGTGTCCATTTAAACCTAAAATTATTTTGTTTCAATATTACTTGATGATAATTTAACAAGGACCAATAACATGTACCTGCTTCTGGTAATCCTTTAAGAGGGACAGCAGAGCTGCCTATTTTTAAAAACTCATCTACCCCCTAACCTCCATCATTAGGTGCAGTCTTGAGAAGCTAACACTCAGTCTCTGAACTGGATCCAGGATTCTCTATCAATTTGTATTGTATTTCTTATGCCTTTTCATACATGGAGAGCTGACAACTCATGACTGCTCCCCTGTCACCACTTTCAGCCAGTGGCAGAAACAGTTCCACACCAGTGCAACACAAAATTTCTTCATAGAGAGATCTGTTGGAAGGCTCAAGGACCAATGCTAACCTCTGTAGAGCTCCAGCTTTTCCACCCAGTAAAATTTGAAGCAACAGTTGTTATTATTATTAATAACTTAATTTTCATTTTCTGAAACTGGATGGTAAGTTTCTGTTGTGTGAAGGGAACAAGTAACATTATAGCTATCTTTTCCAATTATATGAATAAGTAATATGATAATTTATTTACCAATAAGCTGTACAAATGTATTTCAGTAAATGAAACCTACATACCTTGTCCATAAAAATACTTTATATTTTAAAACATATACTGTACTGTTAAAGAGCAGTATTACATTGAAAAATAATTACTAATTTGTGTTTCTTTATTGGAATATGTTTAAGAAAACTATTATCTAACTGATTAGTTTGTGATCCTTTAATCTATGATGGACTAGATGAAAAACATTTCAGGTGTTTTTATGCGAGTTCAGTTCACTTACTGTATCAAAATAAATGGCAATAATATGATTAGCCATTATCTTTTTGTTGATGAAAGACAATGACACATACATTGAATGTTTTCAGAAAATTTAGTTCATGATTTCTCAATGATATGAAATTACTGTTTTTGGAATAACTGTTTCCTCACCATAATAATTTTTCTAAAACAACTTCAAAGTATTTAGAATGTGGAGGCTTGGTCTGGAGACATTTAAGTGAGAAAATGTTATGAACCCCCCAATATGGAGACATCTAAATGAGAATATGTTATGAATCCACCAATACGGAGACAATTCAGAGATAATGCACTAGATTCACCTGAGGTCTGATGATCTCCTGTGGGACTGTATTTCCAGTCAGTGAAACTGAAGGCAACAATCATTATCATTATTTTTTTCTTTTTATTATTATTATTATTATTTTTTAATTAAGCACCTCAACTGGCATAACATAAAAAATGTGTTAAGTAATATGTAGGGACATATCACCCCAGACATCTGGCTGAACCAACATCATTGATAGGGGTGGTTATGTCATTTTAGAAGCACTTGTTTGGACAACTATATATCAAATTGGAATAGTACTGCTATAACAATGGAAACAACCAAAAGATGAGGCAACATTTGAGATTAAGTTAGGTACACTGGTGATTAATATTTTCTTTTACAAGTATTTGAAAAAAGTACTAAACAATCACTACCTTTCCTTACTCAGAAAAAAGAAAAAAATCACAGGGCTGAATAAGAATGAATTTGGGATGACAAAATGGTCCATGAAGATAGGTATATGAAATCCTAATTGGATTTCATATACATAAAGAAAATGTGCTTAGCTGCAATTAAACCTATGTGCTCAGAAAGCCAAGGCATGTGGCATTTACAACTGCCACAGAGTCAATGCTGAATATGATTTATGAAAAAAATATATACATTATAGTAGAGTGATTGGACTGTGTAAGACAAAAAATAAATAAATAAATAAAATAAAATGTTGAAGAAGCCCTCAGCAGACATGACTTGCCCAACATCGAAACTCTGAGGGAGGAAGGGGCCTTCCATAGAGCCGGATGGAGGAACATGCTGGGACCATTGACAGGCATAACGCCTACTACTGGGAGCTGAAGTAAGAAGTAAGAAAATTTGATAAATGAATAACAATAAAAGATATATAAGTAAATAAATAAATAAAGGGCTATGATGACTTTCTTGAGAAATCCCAGCTAGGTTAGTGTGGATCCATACAAGAAAGAGATAAGGGTTCATCCACAGAAACCATGAGTAAGGCCTATTGGCTGAACACAACAATGTTGAATTTGACCTCTACAGTGCTTTAGCAGTAGAAGAGCAAATTCTGACAAGCAAAATGGAATATAGTGATGTAACACAAATGGCAAATATCTGCCTTATGTTTGATGAAAATACTGTTAGACACATGAATATCATAGTTGGATATACAGAAAAAATATGAGAAAATGAAAATGAGATCACTGTATACATAGAGGATCCGCACAGCACATTGCATTCACATTGCATTATCTTCTATGCATTGCAATTCTAAGAGAACAATGTATTCACACTATTGAAAAAAATCCTAGCATGTTATGTACTACATTACTGTTCAAAATATGTTTTGAACCCACACCATGCAGCAACCACAGAGCAAAATGTTCTGTGATTTTGTTTCAGAATTATCTGTACAGTAATATTGTCATGAAGATCAAACTCTGATCTAACACTCATGTCCAGAAAAATTAACCCCCTGACCCACTGTAATAATAATTGTTGTCTTGATTTTCACTAAATAGAAACCCACAGCCTCACAGTAATTAACAGTTATCCTTGGGTCCTTCCATGGATCTCCCTAAGAAGAAATATTGGAGTACTGTCAGTGCTGTATTGGTATTGGTCTGTTTATGTTGCTGATAGGGAAGCAGTCACCAGTTGCTTGTTCTCCTTATGTGATAAAGAGGAGGGGAGATATTCGAAGCTGACAAAAAGACCCATATGCCTGAACCAGAGTTCAGGACTACATCTCAAGACAGAGATAAAGGAGTTGACAGACACTGAAGACAAGTGACTTGGATATAGTTATTTCTGGTGGCTATCTTGCAAGAGCATCATTGACAGGTATATATATATATACATATATATATATATATATATATATATATATATATATATATATATATATATATATATATATATATATATATATATATATACACACACATCCACAGGGGGTCCTTGAGTTATGATGGACTTCCGTTCCTATGCAACGTCAAAAACTGATTTTTGGCATAGGTCAGAACCAGACTAAGCAAGAACCTTCCATGATGATTGCTTTTTTTTCTTTAGTTCACTGCCATCAGAAGAGTCTATCTTATGGTTTGGAGTCATAATGAAGGGGAAACCGCCACCCAAAAAGATGGATCAATAAAAAAAAAAAAAAAAAAAATATATATATATATATATATATATATATATATATATATATATATATATATATATATATATGATATACATATATATATATATATATATATATATATAATATATAAATACATATATATATATATATACATATATATATATACATATGCACATTCGGCACTACAAAGCTTCTTGAGTAGACTTTCAAGTCTTCTGCACATTAATTTTTGGTTTAGGAAAGATGGAATAATACACTGCCAGTAGGCTAAGTTCCTAATGTCTACTGGCAATCTATTATTCTGTCTTTCCTATGACCAAAAATCAACATTTAGAAGACTTTAAAGTCTACTCAAGAAGCTACAAAGCCTCTTGAGTAGACTTTCAAATCTTCTGAACATTAATTTTTGGTTTAGGAAAGACAGAATAATACATTGCCAGTAGACTAAGTTCCTAATGTTTACTGGCAATCTATTATTCTGTCTTATGACTGAAAATCAACATTTAGAAGAATTGAAAGTCTACTCAAGAAGCTTTGTAGCGCCAAATACGCAGTTGATTTTAGCAAAACGTTTAAAAGAAAACCTGGTGCCAAGATTTATCAATATATATATATAAATATATATATACATATATATATATATATGCATATATATATATATATATGTATATATATATAATATATGAGGAAACTAATGATAATTAGTCATTCAAAATTGCACTTCCTTCCTCAGTCTGTCATTGCATGGCAATGTATTCCTTCTCTGGCCTTACCAACTAGTTCTTTGTATTAAGAAAAATAAATTAATAAATATAAAGATTGAAAAAATAAATAAAAGCATCAACAAAGGGGAATGTACAGGGACAGACACTGCTAGTGTCATAACCATGAATTGGTGGAAGTCGAGACCATTGTAAACCGAGGACTCCTTCTATATGTATATGTATATATATATATATATATATATATATATATATATATATATATATGAATATATATATATATATATATATATATATATATATATATATATATTTATATATATATATAAACATACATACATACATACATTCACAGACAAATCCCTACCTTGGGACACGAGAACCACACATGACTGCATTTAGTCACCATGCAATAATACCAACATAAAATAGACCTGATCATAGAAACAAACTGCCTCAAATGCAACCATCACAGAGACAACACTAAGCACCACATTCTTTGCTGCTCCACCCTAGCCATACCTAGACAACACAATATTTTTTCCTTGAGTGACTTATGGGCCAATCTATTGACTGTTACTAGTTACCTAGGAGCTGTGGATCTTCAAAATAGTTCTGGGGGAACAGATTAATTGATAAATTTATATACATATAAATATATATATATATATATATACATATATGTATACATATATATATATAGGTATATTTATATATATATATGTATATATATGTATATATATATATGTATATATATATATGTATATATATATATGTATATATATATGTATATATATATATGTATATGTATATATATATATATATATATATGTATATACATATATATATATACATATGTATATATATATGTATATATATATATATATATATATATATATATATGTGTATATGTATATATATATATATATATACACACACATATAGATGATATGTATATTTACCTAATTATATTTACATATCTTTTTTCAAATAACTGTAATGTACAGTAATAGAGCTACATTTGTGAGTTCCCTTCCTTTTCTCCATCTATTGAATTGACTTCCAATTAATTTATTTTTTATGATTGGCCATTCTGTTTTTGTTTTAGGTCACTCCAGAAAATCAAAGTAGCTGTATTTCCTCTTTTTCATTTTTTCTATTTGCCTTTTTCACTCTCCCATTCCAAACAAGATCTTCCTTGTGAATTCTTTCTATTTTTTTCACTGTTCTGAACAGCTATTTGTGTTTACTGTATATGTATATAATGCCAGGACAGGATTACCTATCCACTTGCATTCTGAAAAGATAAAAATCTCATGGCAGTAACCCAACATTTCTTCTATAATGCCATGGGTTTTCCAGTCAGAGGAACTCCCGCTATCAATTGAATGAATGACTACCAACTATATGATTATCAGTTACAAAATTATTAATTTTACTGTTTAATATACCTCCCATCAAAATTTATGAGTAAATCTTGCTTACATCTACCTCAGACAAATGCCTCTATTTCTTTTTCTATTTGTACACAATACTATGTTGAAGAATCTATTGGGTGCTTCTTTGATACCTTTCACTCATTTGTGCCTTGAGTTCTCCCTCAGTTAATTAGAATTATTTGACATCAGCTAGAATAAAATCTCCTAAGTTCAGTATGACTATAATTGGATTACATTTTTCAACAGTAAATATTGTTACTTGTTTTACAATAAAAATGCATGCTGTAGTTATTCATACAGCTCACTGTCTGCCTGCCAAGAAGACTGGAGATGGTAAAGGTCAGCAAAGCTACAAGAGTGCCAACTAATGTATTTTCCTTGTCTTTGGTACACTAAAACTTTACTCATTTCCCTCAGAAAATTTCTCTATGGACTTTTAACTTTTTTATACAATTGGATGTAAAATTAACTTTCACATGAGCACACTTTGAATGAGAAATGTTCTCAATGGAGAAAAGTGTTGAAGTATACATTACTTATAATTTCATGTATGATTTAACAACCAGTCCATGATATTATTCAAAAAGATATTGTCACAAAGCTGTGGGAGGAAGGTCTAAGTGTTTGTATAGTATTTTAGAGTACATGTTATTTTCATATAATTTGGGTATCTGAGACAATGCAATGTGAGTGACCAGTGTACATGATGTTGTATGAGTATTACAACAATCATATTCACAGTTGATTGTGTACATATAGTAAAAGGAATATAGGAGTGATAATTGATGAATAAAATTTCCTGTCAGTTATGTTGACCATGAGTGTTTCTACATTTTTTTTACACAATGGTGTGAGACTTAAGCTACTTTCTATGCTGAAACACAGAAAACAAGGCTCCACCATCAATCTGTGTGTGGCAAGTTTTCATCTAATTTGTGCTTTGAGAATTATATACAACCTTAATAATTCACTTATTTTTACCAATATCCAGTAATCTGTAGGAAGCAGTAGTCTGTGTATTTGCTTTGAGAATGGAGATAATTTAGATGACTCATTACCCATATGAAATAATTCTAACAAAATAACATCAAATTAGATTCCACCAATGACAGCCTTCACTATATTTTCAATGGTAAATAATTCATATTCCTTATCATTCTTGAATTATGAAATTTACAATCTGTCTCTAATACATGGATTTTACTTATACAGTATATTCTTTTTTGTACAGATGTGTGCTACTACAGAATACTAATGAAAGTGACACTTCTTCCCTTTTTTTTCAGAGAATTAATGTCACTCTTGTATTTACCAAATTATAATTCACCAGCACTTGAAAATAATGTACGATCAATGGTGAGTACTTGCAAATAGTGGTCCTGCAAGATGGATATAAGAGAAAATCATCTCCCTGGCACTCATCTTAAAAACCTAACCTAACCCCCTCAACTCAAAGAGGCTGACACTGTCTCTGGATTGGACCAAGGATCTCTATCAGCATTTCTTCCACTTTTTCTTACAAGGAAAGTTGACAACCAATGATTACTCCCATCCTTTTGCAAGTCAGTAAACATCCCCACAACAATACAATACAGACAACAGTCCAATGTTTCTTCCCAGAGAAATCTTTGGGAGGGCCCATGGACCATTGCCAGCCACTGTGGGCCTTTCAGTTTCAAGTCAATGAAACCTGAGTCAACAATTATTATTACAGTACAACATGCTGCCATGAACAGTAATTATGTACTTGTCTTAATCATATATTTTGTAATATTACTTAGTATGCATTACAACACAGAACCAAAGTACAGTACATTGCCTCCTGTGTTGTAAAACATTTTGTCAATCTAAAATCCATTCCAATATATACATTTGCAAAGCAATTCTTCAGTATGTACTCGTAAGGAGCATGAAAGAGTACAATAAAATAGGACCACATGTGCACAGCTACTTTTTTTCAGATAGTTGTCTGGTCTACAGAGGATCTCTTCCACTGAATAAGGACTGCTACAATGTGACAACCTGAGATTTTCCCCTAGATTTTGGTCACATAAGCTTTCTCAGATTCCAAGCACCAATAAGAAAATTTTCAGAATCCTTCTCCGTATATACAGTGAGTACATACAAGTGTGTGCTCTTTCTGACAGTGTATTAAATAGCTGCCAATTTCAAAGATCACATTTTATAAAAGCAGCAAGACAATAGATCTATTTATGAGCCTTCTTTCCTGCATGTCTCAAAATGTGTCGTTTTAAATGATCATTCTTAGAAAATGCTCTTTCACAGAATGTGCACTTGTACGGCTTTTCACCTGTATGTTTCCTAGTATGCTCTTTCAGACGATCACTCTTAGAAAAAGCAGCCTCACAAAACATACACTCATAAGGCTTTTCTCCTGTATGTGACCTTATGTGCCGCTTCAGATGATCACTGTTGTTAAATGCAGACTCACAGTATGTGCACTTGTATGGTCTTTCTCCCGTATGTGTTCTAATATGTCTCTTAAGGTGATCACTATTGTTAAATGCAGATTCGCAATAAGTACACTTGTACGGTCTTTCTCCTGTGTGTATTCGAATGTGTCGCTTCAGATGATCATTCTTTGTAAATGCTCTCTCACAATATGTACACTTGTATGGTTTATCCCTTGAGTGTGTCAAGAGGTGCTGACTTAAGTTTCTCTTTGAAGAACACACAATATTACAGATTAAACATTTGAAGTAGCCGTCTGCCTCATGATCCATTATATGTTGCATATGTTGAGCATGAGTAATGAATTGGGACTCTGTAGGATGACATCCATATTGTTCTTCCCCAATTTGAGTTACATTTCCACTCTGCTCAGCCTCCCTACTTGTGTTGATGCTTGGCTTGTAGCTGTCCTCCACACTTCCAGTTCTCAATACCTCATTCATACTTGACAATGATGCCATTATTTTGCAACAATATTCTGCAGCAAGTCAACCTGCAATGAAAGGTTATAAATCAAGTTGAAAGCTTTATTATGTATTTTCCTTTCACTGTTGAAAAGAGCTGAAATTATGCTACACAAAAACCAGGTTATCAGGAATATTTCACTTAAACAATATGAAAAAAAAAAGATGAAAAGTATGGGACCCTGGATCCAGTGAATTCCTTGTCTATTACTGCATTCTCTAATTGAATAGACTACTGGAAGGCAGGGACCAACGCCAGGTACCTGCGTGTGGTGGTCCTGTAAGATGGACAGGAAAACTGCCCATTTTCAAGACCCATCATCCCCCTCACTTCCATGAGGAGATGTAGCCCTGAGGAGCTGATACTTGGTCTCCAGACTGGGTCCAAGATCTCTCTCAATTAACTTCAACTGTACTACACTTTTTCATACATGGGGAACTGATAACCAGTGACTATTTTCCTCTTTCTCCTACTTTTAGCCAGTGATATAGAAACAGTCCCACACTGATATAATACAAACAGCAGTCAAAATGTTCTTCCCTGAGAGATCTGTGGGTAGTTCTAAGAACCAGCTAGCCACTGCAGGGCTGCAGGTTTTCCATTAAGTGAATCTCAAGGCTACAAGTGATTGACTATAAGGCAAAATTTGTGTAAGTGCCAATGTTATCTTTTATATCAAAAGGATTAAACTGA
Source organism: Oratosquilla oratoria (assembly GCF_046742065.1). Classification (NCBI taxonomy): domain Eukaryota; kingdom Metazoa; phylum Arthropoda; class Malacostraca; order Stomatopoda; family Squillidae; genus Oratosquilla; species Oratosquilla oratoria. Next base: position 38,175,943 of record NC_134788.1, read on the forward strand.
AGGAAACTGTTTCTATGTCATGAGACAGCCATTTTTGCAATACTGCATGAAACACGTACTTGAAAAAGAGAAAAACTATAACATACCCAATTATGATCTTTCTTCTTCTTGTGTGTAAAAAAATTTCAGTGTTATATTCTTCACTTGTGACCAACAGATGCTGTCAACATTAATGCCCAACCTTACTAGCTGCAAAGTTAATCAATTTTCAGATCCATCCAAGCTGCCTGGGCAATGATGAAATACAGTAAAATTTCTTGGTTGTAACAATTTGGTGCTCCTTGTAAAAGAAGACACCAAATGCAAAAAAAAAATCTAAACTTACTAATGATAATGTCAATATTATAATGTAATTAGAAGTAGGAAAAATGCTGGCACTTGTGGCCACAATTTGATTAGGTCTGAACTTCAAATTTAGCCTTGAGATGTTTGTATCTATTACCATACATGATAATCCAATTTTAGGGTATGAAATATGTATTTGGGACAATTCATTGGTTAGTAATAGACTTTTCCTGACTAACACTGTTTTTCATAAAACAATGATCCTAAAGAGAAAATGGAGGCAGAGGCAGACCAAATTGAGTAAGAAGTAAATAAAAAAAATGCAGACATAGAGATCTGGGAAGTAACCTGGAGTCAATAGAATATCAAGAAAGTTACTGAATAAAGGAGGTGTAGCAGAATGGATGCATCCAGAGTATTCTCCTGCCAACTGTAGTTAGGAGGGTAAAGTCCCAGAAGTTTGAAGGACAGCATGTGTGGTACCAGTTTACAAAGATCCAGGTGACTAAAAAGAATGTAAGAATTGCAGAACTTAACTCCTGACTATACTAGGAAATATATGGAAGGATGATGATAGGATAAGGTAGCTCAGCAGAGGGTAGGGGAGCAGGGTGGACTTGATGCTCCTGAACCATATAGGTTAAGTAATTGTTACTGGTATAAGTGTGAGGAACTATTGTATGGCCTTCAAAATAGAATATATATGAGAGCCACATGGAGATTTTTGAAGGTGTATGAAATCTGAGGAACAGTGTTTAAGGGATGATGCATATGTATGAGAGCAGAAAGATGTGTGAGGTCTATATACACATGTGACAGAATGGTATAAAGTGGTGGCAGGGAATACAAGGATTTGTAACGCCACCAAAGATGTTCATTACTGACAATGAGTTATAGAAAATAAGTCAGGACTTTGCATACAGGAACAATATTCGGGAAGGGGGTGGAAAACTGGCAACTAAATCATATACTCTTTGATGTAAAGTTATCCTGATGAAAAAGAGTGTGTGCATGTATTAATGTAACTGGGTTTACTGTGGATGGGCTATGTCTTGTTACACTGCTTTATGACTCAGGTAGTAGGTGGTAGACAGGGATGACCTTCAGCCTTAAGGAGCTAAGATGAAAGGGAAACAAAAAGGTGATAGATGGGAGGGAGTGCATGCCTTGTCTGGCTACCTCCCTTATAAGAAGCATGTGGTTCATAGGCAGTAATGTACAGGAAAAGTTACTCTCATGGAGTCTCATTTCTGTTCCTCCATTGGTCAAACCAGGTTTTAAATCAATATATATTTTATGACTGAATTATTTCCTGCTTTATGCTATTTGACAAATTGATGAACCTGTACAGAAAGTTGTGTTTCTTAATAACCTTTAAGTGCCTTGTCTTTCTTCGGGTTTATCCTATAACCTTTTGTTGCTCTCCTCTCCCAAATTAAAATAAAGTTTCTGTCTAATTGATTCACTCCTTTTATTGATCTGAATGCAGTATCATATCATTCCTCTCTTTTTCTTCCTTCTAATGAAAGAAGGTAATTTTTTTCTCAATTATCTATATAAGGTTTGCCAGCTAGCTGGGAACCATTTTAGTTGCTACCCTTTGTATTCCTTCAGTCTTTTAGCATGCAAATCTTCTTCCTTAAGATGACATGACACATTTTGCCTAGACATATTGACTGCCATAGTCTCACTGATCTCACAGGAAATTGCTGCAGCTGTTGCAAAGTCATCCTTCTTCATGATACAGAAAATGGCTCAATCTTGCTTTACCATGGTTTTTCTTGGCCTACCAATGAGTTTTCCTGCCTTACATGTACCAGTCTTGTCATACTTCTTCAAAATGTCATTCACTACACTTTTGGGACGTTTGACGATCTCAGCAATGACTCTAATTGAGAGTTTGTCTTGGTAATGCAATTTCACAATTAGTTCTTTCACAGAGAAGTAATAGTATTTCGAGGCATGTTCACTGTAGAAGGGCTGGGCCTGTACTGAAGTTACGTTCCAATAATGTGAATAAAGTAAATTGTTATGTAGATGATAGGCAATTAAGTGAATTACTACAGGTAAATTAAAGTGTCCGGATCATTTTGAACACATACTTTTTAAGACTGAATTGCAAATATACTAATAACCTTCACCCTATGTTTTCCTATTCCTTCAAATTTTGTCTAGAGGTAACCAATCCTTGTAGGTTGCCATATTCCGATTTTTAAAATCTGGTCTTAAAATCTCAAGGACGATATTAGTAACTTTAATATGAAATTACAAGTGTCCAAAACATTTGGATTCTACTGTGTATATATATAATATATATATATATATATATATATATATATATATATATATATGTATATATACATATATTTATACATACATATATATATAAATATATATTATATATATATATACACATATATATATATATATACATATATATATATATATGTACATACATATATATATATATATATATATATATATATATGTATATATATATATATATATATATATATATATATTCATATATATATACCATAAGGGTTTTACTCCTTTATGTGGGGAAAGGCTGAGTTGAACTTAGGGTAATCATTATCATTACTTGATGTACACAACCCTTCCAGCTATCTCTTTCTTGTTGCAACCAATTACCCTTAAGTACAAAATTCACAGATTTGAGCCACATGACTAATTTCTGAGCCTGATTTTTTTCTCCCAAGATGTCCATCTCCTTTTGATATCTGATCCATCTTTTTTCATAATTCTCTCAAATAACTTAACTAGTATGTTGCCAAATGGACAATGGTCTATAATTCAGGGGTTGCTTCTTATTCCTTTTCCTTTGCAAAATGATATCACATTGACCCTCTTCCAATCCTATGGCACTAACCTTTCTTCTAATGGACATGCAATTAAGTGTGAATCTTGTTCTTAAGTTCTCAGCATTCCATAATTAACATAATTACCTTGCTGACTTTTAGATGAATGACTCAGATACTTTACATCCCATCTTTTTACTTACCATTAGTTCAAAACCTAATGGTTGCCTTGAACTCTGTATGTTGGGGTACAGATTTGCATCTACATATAACCATGTGTGTATGCCTCTGCTTGCAATGTGGACATGTATGCTTACTCAAGCAATAAGTACATGCAGTAAGTACCCAGATGTCTCCACAAAAAAACAAAAAAAATACAAATAGATGGTCAGAAACAGTGTGAATGCATGTGCATTTGTTCTGTAATTTTGTGGCCTCATGTGATTTTCATAGTTAATGTTGCACCATCCTCCCCTACTCTCACTCTTTCTCCCTTTTTTGCGCCCATCACATTTTACACTTATCATATGGGCCTCTAAGAGTCCTGGTGACAATTTGCTCCAGCTGTTATCTTTTCTTAACCACTTCAGTACGATGACGCCTATGTAGGCTTCATGAGGCACAAGTGGGTACACGAGTTTGCCGGAGCTGGCGTCTGATTACATATTTTTTGTAGTTGTACATGAGTTACCCCTGGATTCTGTGAATTGGTTTGATCATATTTTCTGTTTATTATTACTCACAGTAAAAGAGAACAAGTAATACAGCAGTGACTTTATATTTTTTAATTTGAGTAGTGTGATGCAGCATACATATGGCAGCCAATGCTCCACGTAAGAATTTGACTCGTACTGAAGTGGTTAATGGTAAGTTTTACTTCTGATCATTTTATTTGGGAAACTAAACTTCTCATTAACTGTTCTGCTTGAAAAGCTGAGCTACCTTGGGTTTTCTGGAGTGTAAACTTGTGCCCTGTTGTGCTTCCCACTGATGTCTTTACATAATCAAAAAGCCTAAAATATTTGGTCTCAGATTTGATACATGCAAGACTTCCACCTAAACCTCACAGTGAAAACAAATATAAAACTGAACATACTTAGAACAGTGACGCAGGATTTGGACATCAGAAATAAACAATTATCATTATATAAATACTTCATAAGAACTATGGTAATGTACATTTAACTATGCATCCACAGTGTATGCAATAGTTCAGAAAAACAGAAATATCTTAAAGATAACACAAAATAAAGCTCTAAGAATAATAACTGGCTACACTAAAACAACAATAGAACATCTACACTCAAAAGCTAAAATCCTTCCTGTATAGCAGCACATGAGAATGATAGGCTCTGCAAGAGTCCTTCAATGTACTCCCCCTTCACATCACATCATACACACTGAGTCAACCAAATGCAACATTTAAATAACTCCAGCAGTATTCTCAAATATTTACAATTACTTAATCCCCAAATACTCCACAATATGTCCATACAAAAATACATTTACACTTAGATCACAAAGCATGCATTCCACAAGACTGCCAAACTATACTTCACTGAACCCCCCAGAGTGCAAGTGTGAGAGTATGTAATTCACTTTGTCAAGTTTTATGAGAACAAGACAAATCAAACTCTTTGTATCCCATGTTTGTATTCATAAACAGTAGTAATAACTGTTTTCCATGAGTTTCTCTGCCTGAAAACCTACAACCATAACACTGATCAGCAACATTCTTCAGGCACTCCCATAACTTCCTCCAAGAAGAAACACCAAACCGTTGTCTTTGTTTTATCAATATGAATCTTTTTCTATGTCACTGGCTAGTATAGTAGGAAGAGGGGAGTGGTAACCAGCTCTCTGTATGTAAAGAGGTGAAGGAAAGATATGGTACTGAAAGAGAGAGATCATGTGTTTGGTCCAGAGACAAATGCCAGTCCCTTAGGACTTCACCCTTATAAAGAAATGAGGATATTGATGGGATTTGAAGATAAGCAGCAAGGAGATGAATATCCCCAACATCCTCCTCCCATTGTTAGTACTTTTAATATACAATAGATAAAACTTATAATTACTTTACAATGTATGATTGTTCCTTCACTCTTTTGCAGATTTTCATCTACTTATTATATTATCACATGCCCCACAGATGGATTAAACATCTGGAAGAAAATAAGATACTGAATCCAAAACAATTTAGCTTTAGAAAAGGAAGATCTTGTGCCACCAACTTCATTTGTTTTTATTCAAGGCTAATAGACATAATACATGAAAGGGGCAGATGGGCGGATTGTGCTTTTATAGATTTACAAAAGGCATTTGATAAGGTATCAAACAAATGACTAATAAGGAAACTTGAAACAACAGGAGGTGTACAAGGAAAATTAATGAAATGGATGGAAGATTTCTTGAATGGGAGAAAAATGAGGGTGGTAGTTGGAGATAGAATCTCGACCTGGGAAGAAATGATAAGTGGAGTCCCACAAGGTTCAGTACTAGCTCCAATAATGTTTGCCATATATATATATATATATATATATATATATATATATATATATATATGTATATATATATATATATATATATATATATATATATACAGTATATATATATATAAATGACATGGATGAAGGTGTGGAATGTTATATAAACTTCTTTGCAGATGACGCAAAACTACTAAAGAAAATAAGTACAGAGAAAGGCTGTTAATCACTTCAGAGAGATCTGGACAAAGTCTAGAAATGGAGCCAAAAGTGAAAAGTGAACTTCAATATCAAGAAATGCAGTATAATGGAGTTTGGAAAAAGTAAAATAGAATATCAGGACAATATAAGGTTGGTGCAAAGGAAGTAAAAAAAAAAGTTAGCTTGGAAAAGGACCTAGGAGTAATTATTAGCAAAGACATGTCACCAGACAAGCATACCAACAAAATAGTCAGAGAAAACTACAATTTACTAAGAACAATATGGGTGGAACTAATAACCCTGAAACAAAGAAGAGAAAGAGGAGATCTACTGGCCATTTACAGAATCATGAAAGGTATGGAAGTCCTTGACAGAGAAGATTTATTAAAGTGGGACAGAAGAAAAACAAGAGAACACGAAAAGAAACTCAAAAAGGATAGTTATAGAAGAGATCTGAAAAAGAATATTTTTTCACAGAGTGACAGATGTCTGGAACAAACTGGACAAAAAAATAGTATATGCAAAAACCATACAAGAATTTAAGAACAAACTAGATGCTGAGAGATACAAAGACAGGTCATTACAAGCATAGCTCCCTTTCTGTATAATACAACTAGGTAAATACACTGGCACACCAGTGCTCAGGTCTCCATCCAGTATTAAAATAGTATTAAGACAGAAATGGCCTGGCCACAAATTCAAACTGACCCACACGCAACCACCACACAGAGGACTCATACTACAATGCACCACACTAAGTCCTACACAATAAAAAATAGCTTCCTTGAGTGACTTGTGGTCCCACACAGAGATTGTTACTGGTTACCTTATGTATGATTACTTGCTTATATTAATATATATATATATATATATATATATATATATATATATATATATATATATATATATATATATATATATATATATATATATACACATAATCAAATGGAACCAATAATAAGTGCCTGCTAGTGGTGGTCCTAAAAGATGTACATACCAGGGGAATGTAAAACTCCAGTTTTATTGTAATACCTTTCAGTATTATTACTATTATTTTTTCAGTCATAGAATTTTGAACATTCATGATTTGCCTAAGTCTCACTGAAGGGTACTTTATATGCTGTACCAATTTCCTATAGTTCTTCCATCCTTATCCAAGCTTTATGGTTATGAATTATAAATTACATCCAACCTCTGAATTAACAATTCTGAATTGCAATTCTTCCTAGCTGAAAATCAACAACCCTTATTCCAATTCACTGTATGGAAAAAAGACCCAAGACTTCATTCAGTTACACATGAAATAAAAGACTCCATTAACCACATATAATTTGCCTTTTTTTTTTTAGCCAATATTCACATTCAGAAGAGAAAGCATATAATCAAATGAGAAACAACATACACATGCACTACTTGATTTGCTAAAAAGATAATACAAAATTAATTGCATGCAGAGCATGAGATTCACTCGCCTTTCACCATATTTCATGCACAATAAATGAATATTCTTATGCAATCTACAAAGAATTCCTACACTAATACCCTCTAGTGCTGATGCAGATCAATATGAGTTCCTGCATGAATACTCTATTATGTAATCCATCTATCATAGGAAATATTTGATGTGTTACTCCTTAGAAATGTACTATACCAACTAAATCTCTAGAAATAAAGAATTACTTATGTACTGTTATCTTTTTTAATATATTTCCCTTGACTTTTCTGTTCTCCATTCATACAGTGTCTTTTGTCTTACACTAAAATTCACTAATTATATCCAATAACAAAACTATCTCAAATTATTATCTAATGTATTATAACATACTTTTCCATATATTGAGAATCCACTTCCAAAGGTAAATCCATTAACCAGTATGCGTCTTCATGTGCAGCAAGAGAGAATCTGAGCGAGTAAACACAGCGTTACACTGAGTGCACACATGAGGTGTTTTCTCTGTAGGTATGCGGCTGGGATTCTTTAAAGGACTTCTTTCAGGTAATCCAGTACCCCAAGGTGTGTAGAGGGTAGGTGGTTCATTAGCATGTGGCCACACTGGTCTCCTCATATATGAAAACTGAGTAAATGCAGCATCACAGAGGCGGTATTTTTCTGGGTTTTCGCCCATGTGTTTCATGAGGTGACGCTTCAGGTGGTCACTCTTTGTGAATGCAGCATCGCAATGTGTACACTTGTGGGGCTTCTCTCCTGTATGTGACCTGGTGTGGCGATTGAGGTGGTCAGTATTGGCAAATGCCGCATCACAATACTTGCATTTGTGTGGCTTTTCCCCAGTGTGCCGCATAATGTGCCGCTTTAAGTGATCATTTTTTGTAAATGCCGATTCACAGTAAGTACATTTGTAAGGCTTTTCCCCTGTGTGTGTCATAATGTGCTGCTTCAAGTGGTGCCTCTTGCTGAAGGCAGAATCACAATACGTACATTCATGTGGCTTTTCGCCAGTATGTGTTCGAATGTGCTCTTTGAGACGATCGCTCTTTGCGAACGCTGATGGACAATATGTACATTTGTATGGCTTTTCTCCAGTGTGTGTTCGAATGTGTTCCTTTAGCCGTTCGCTCTTGGAGAAGGCTGATTTACAATACATACATTTGTGTGGCTTCTCTCCCGTATGTGTTCTAATGTGCTCTTTTAGACGATCACTCTTTGAGAAGGCCGAAGTACAATATGTACATTTGTGAGGCTTCTCTCCTGTATGTGATCTGATGTGTCGCTTCAGATGATCACTATTGTTAAATGCCGAGGGACAGTACGTACACTTGTAAGGCTTTTCTCCTGTGTGAGTGCGAATGTGCCGTTTCAAGTGATCATTTTTTGTAAATGCACTTGGACAATAAGTACATTTGTAGGGCTTTTCTCTTGAGTGCGTCAAGAGGTGCTGGCTCAAAGTTCTCTTTGAGGAACATACAACATTACATATTAGACATTTGAATATACTCTCTGTCTCATGATTCATGACATGTTGTATGAGCTGGTTATGTCCTAAGAAAGAGGCATGTGCAGGAGGATAGACAAACTGTTCTCCAGCTTGTGGTACAGCTGCCCTTAGTTCAGCCTCCCTACTCAAGGTGATTCTTTGCTTGTAGGCGTCCTCCATACTTCCAGTTCTCAACATCTCATTCACACTTGACATTGATGCCATTTTTTTTGCATTTGTGCACTCTCCACCAAGTCAACCTGCAACAAAAGGCCATAAATGAAGCTAAAACAGGCATCTCATTTTCAAATTTAACATAATCAAAAATAAAAAAAATATGAAAAATGGTCAAGCTTAGTTTCATAGATATAAACCAGGTTGAGACAATCCAGGTTTGGATTACCGAAACTCGTATTCAGTGGTGTGAAGGTGCCTAGGTCTCATCTTAATCCCAACCTATAAAGAAAAGTCTGCCCAAAACTATATTTTTATGTACTTCTTCAGCTCTATACAATGTTTGTGATGCAGCTATAGCATAATGCAGCCATGGCCTACAGTTAATATTCTCTACCAAAATTGTTTGCATTGTAGGAACATCTTAAGATGCCATAATTCCTTCAGTTAATTAAAAGTCATTCTCTCACAATTGCTCTTATACTTTGCTATTAGTAATTATCTTCAATATCTCCTTTATATTTGGCCACCAGCCTATTATACCTTAACCAATTTATGTCTTCAATTTTATACAATTTTTAGTCCTACTTTGTAAAGACGACAATAAGAACACTTATTCTTTTTGTAGTGTGGTCCAATTATAAGTACTGCTATAATTTCATGTAAGTACATATATTTCAACTTATTTTCCATTTTAGTTCACTATGAACTTTAGTATTTTCTTTTTTATGGATAAAAAAAAGCAATGATCACTCTAGTATATGAGACATTGCCCATCAGATAGGAAAAGGTACAAGTTTGTCACAAATTGCTTCCAAAGTCTGACACCAATTAATCATGTGTAGAACTTTTATTGTATTTTATCTTTTAACACCAATTTTAAGCACAAAATATATAAAGAGTGTATATACACTAATGATATAATTATCAAAATTAAAAATTCTTATACTGAGATGCTATAACAGTAATAAGCTGGTAACTAGTGAGATCTGCCAGACTATGTGAGCTATTTGCAATAGATTTTCCAAATTAATTTTCAACTTTAAATAATAAAAGAGATTTCCTCATAAACATTAACAGTAAATGTTACCATGTTAAACTGGCCCTTCCCCCCAAAAAATAAAACTTCAAATAGCAAACTAAATACATTAGCTACACAAAGACATTATTAGGTTACGTCATGGGCTCTCTCCTTTTACACACACACACACACACACACACTTGACAGTACAGTGGTACTAATCTCAATTGCTAATTCAGCATTCTAAGTTTTAGTTCTGTCCAGGGCTGAAAAATAAGCATCACTGCACTGTGAGCTGGAAAGGAGTTGTGTGTGCGTGTGTGTGGGGGGGGGGGTCACACCTTTATCCATAGACTGAGCTATATAAGCTCTGAGCTCTCATCCAGAAGAGTAATAGCTGTCAATTGTGAGTCTAACATGTAGTAAAAAACTGTGGTGAATCACACATACACACACACACATACAGTTTGAATTTAAAATAAGGTATGATAATTAAAAACTAAGACAGGACCTTATGAGCATAGTTCATTCCCGTATACTACAGTTAGGTATACACACATACAGAATTTCCAGCCTTTGTCTGAATTCCAACATAAGCATGCAACATACTGACATTTTAAGAACCTACATCTTAATTTCCAGTGATGAAAAGAGGAGAGCAGCTTTAGAGTGAGAGGAAAATGAAGAACTGGAAATGTATAGCTAGGTCATGCAGAAACTTACAAAAGATGAAGAAAACAAAATAAAAATACACATTGCAATTGGTCTGAAAATAATAAAGATATTATGAAAAATTCCCTACCTGTGTATCTGAAATACAAAATTTACAGTGTATTATCCCAGCTAAAATCTACAGATTTAAAACTTAGAAACTGAACAAAATAAATCAAATTAAGCTAAAGAGTGCACCCAGCAAAAGAGAGACCAATACTAGGAATACCACTGAAAAACTGAAGAAGGTAAGCTGGATAACTGGTAAGAGAGTAGCCTGAAGGGAGGGGTATTGCAGAAGTGATAAAGAAGTGGAACATAAATGGGCAAGTAGTCAGAAAGGAGGATAATGGATGGAGCAATTATGTTACTGTCTAGACACCACAGCAAGCATGGAAGTGGGAATAGGGACAGACTGAATTTTGTCATTGATAACTCACCAGTGATGAAATACAATCAGCCTAGTCTCCCACTTCCAGAAGGTAGAGAGAGAAAATAGCAAACTTTGCAGGAATGACATGACATGAGGTTGGCACAACTTCATAACTCACAGAAGAGGTCTTTGTTCAGCAGTTTGCAAAGAAGAATATTCAAATACTGTACACTGCTGGGAAGACCAAGAGGACAGGCTGAGAGCCTAGAGCAAAAAGGATATCAAGAGGTTCATGTTCCCAAACAAAATAGGTATGAAGGAAAACATAATGACAGTTTAAGAATTTTTTCAAGATATTTTCAATATATTTTTTCAAGACATAGACTGAGTGAAGTGGAGGGAAAGAGAGAGAAATAGAAGGGAGGTTTGAGAATAGCTCAGAAAATCATATGAAAACCAAGAAAGCAAACATACTGCACAGGTAGCACAATGTGCACTTGCTCACAAACAGATACAAATATGCAAACAATGAGGACACCTTAAGCATTCTGAGAAGTCAATCAGTATGTTGCTTCAGTTTTCTTTTTCAGTAGGGACCAACAATTGGTACCTGTAAGTTGGACACCAGAGAATTATCTACCAGCTGTAGGTCTTCAAAACCCAGCAACACCCTCACCTCCACCTGGAGGTACAAAACAACAAAGGAGCTAACATTCCATTTCCAGACTGGCCCCTATCTATCTCTACCATTTCCTCTAATTTTTCACATGAGGAGAGCTGACATTTGACTTCTCCCTTTCTCCTGCTACTATATGCCAGTGACACAGAAATAGTCCCATACTATTACAACACAGACAAGTCCAATGTTTCTTCCAAGAGATCTATGAGAGGGTCCAAGGACCATTTCCAGCTGATATGTAGCTGTAGGTTTCTGATTAGTGAAACTACAGTCTCTTCAAGGAAACCCACAGCCCCAAGGTACCAGCAACATCCCTAAGGTTGGCCCATATGTCACCCTAGGGAAGAATTTATTTCTGGTGTCTACACCATGTCAGTTTTGGGCAATATATAAGGTATTCTGTGATCTGTATGGACTGTGTTGCAAGGCAAATTTTGGGTTGATACCATTTCAATGCAGGGTATTGACCTGAACAGACTCAGGCTATATTCATTCTGTTGTGTCTTAGTAAAGTTTTGCCATCATTGAAGTCTTTGGCCTTTTATTCCTTTATTTTAGTATTCTTATTTGATTTTTTGCAGTAGTTAAGGTTCATAAACTCTATAATTACTAGTAGATGTAATTGTTAGGAAGGAACCAATAATTTGCGAATTTTAAGAATTAGCAAGGGGGATATTAGAATATAATCCTTGGTAATTGGCAGGTCCACTATAAAGTCATCTCATGTAAAATCCAACCCACTACTTTTGGCTATAATATTTAGAAATTTTATAGATTTTGTGTACAAGTTGACCCTGGTATTTCTTAAATAATAGGTCAACAATTGTGAGTTAAGGTTTTATCCTGTATATAAAAACAATATATACATAGACTAATGGGCCTTTTCCCCCCTTACAGACAGGGTGGCCAAATTAAAGTATACACCCACCCTATACTTTTCCTACACCTATGTAAAAACCCATTCATTTTTATCATCTTAGCCCCTCATGGATGAAAGGTCATCCCTGTTCCCTGCTACAATGTCCAGGTCAGAGGCAATACAGCAAAAAATAGCATCTCCACAGTGGGGTCCATCAAGGCATTAAAATGCCATCTTCTCAATATGCACAATAATATGATTGGCATTTATAGATGAACATCAGAACTTAGCTGTATATTTAATATGATAAACCAAGCTAGAGTACTATGTTCTCTCTATATTAGGCTATGATAAGCTTTCCATAATCATGCTTCCAAACAATGGTAGGCTAGTGGTAAATTACAATACTAATTTATGTGACATCCTGTAACCTTTGTCCATGATGTGTATAACCTACCGTATATGTACTTTATATAATACTGGTAACTGAAATACTGTATGACTGTACCATTCTAGTATAGTAGGCAGAATGGAAATAGCTATATTTTAGACATTTGAAAGTGGCCATACTTCCTTTTCCTTTTGTCACTTATTATTCTATAAAAAATCTAAATATATATATATTATTCAATATTTGAGCTTATACCTAGCGAGAATTTCATTACTTCAAAGATACTTGACCGCCCTGATTTCAACTTAAAAAGTCTAATATAGTTTTCTACTTTCACGTGATACTGTATATGCTTTATGTCTTCTGTGTGATGACTGCACCAGGGGTAATCCAAGTCTGCAGCCAGGCCTATTCTGTGTTGGTGCTGTTTCAGTACTGTGTGATGGCTGGACTTTTTTTTTTTTGAAAGGGGGGAGCTGCTGTCTTGGAGAGTTGAGCAGAGCACAAATTTTAGAGGTCAGTCTTTGAGTACTTGTTTTGTGATCAGTGTATATGTTTTTGTATGAATGTGTTGTGAGGTACACATGGGTTACTGTAATTGTTCTGAGTAATATGTTGCTGGTGTAGTGTTTTCATTGCATTCATTTGGTTGCACTTATATTATGATCATTGAAATATATGTGGGATTAGAAAATTTTGGTTTCTGAGAGTAAGTGTTCTACTGAGGCAGTTATCCATCCTGTTATTATTATTGTCAAATTTTTACTTTGAGTTTTTGAGGAACATCTTTGTTTCCTGATTATAGGGAACCATGCTGTGGGGGAATGGTTGAACAATATTTTTAATATGTTTGTATACTGCCATTAACACTATAGGGTAATATGGGGGTAACACATACCGTCACTCCTGAGAAAAAACTATCACCCATATGATGACATCACACACTTTGAGGAAGAAGAGCAAGATGCCCCACAACATTATTTTGGTTTGGTGCCTGCTCTCTTTGTGGTTTTCAAGTAAGATTTTTGTTTTTTCAAAGGTTCAATATCAATTTTCTGGCTACTAATATAGTCCCATGATTCTAAATATGTCATGATTTGTTTGTTACACTGCACATTTGAATAGTGAGAATATCCATTATCTATGTGGTTTTAAGTGAAAACAGTTACCAAAGAAATGCATATGGCTCCTTGAGATGTGAAGGAAAACAATTTTGTTGTCAGGGGCCATGTATACCAGAGCAATCTGTACAGGAGAATTTTGGATACAATATTTATTTTACTTATTTCATTTTATTTATTTTATATATTTTATTTATCTATTTATTCATTTTTTCAAAATAAGTGGTAAAACAATATCTACCTATAAACCAAAAACTTTTAGTTTTTCCCTTCTTATAAGGGAGGTAGCTAAGTCAGAGGCACTTGCCTATTCCCACCCATTCCACTCCCCTCCACCACCTATTTCACCTCAGCTCCTCACGGATGACAAGTAATCCCTGCATCCGCCAACTGCCCTGGGTCAAATGCAATGCAGCAAGACACAGTACATCGACAGCAAGGCCGCTTCACTTGATCAGCAACCCCCAACTCTCCGTCCCCTCATGCAGAAAAAGAGAAGACAGGGAGAATCCCTTCGGGCTGTGTCAAAATATTATTCATACATAAGCGCCACCTGTTCCCCCCCCCCCATCCCTCCCTTCCTTGCATAATAGAATCACAGTCATTCTCCACTCATCCTTATCTTCTGCCTTCTCCCATCCTTCCTCAACAGGCATTCCCCTCTTTCTCAATGTTCCCTTATCCCATCCATCCATCTCATCCTCTGTCATCCCCTCAAATTCACTCCCCCCACCTCTGCCTTCTACACCTCTTTTACTAATCTTTTCTCAGTCATGCTTTCCACATGTCCAAACCATCCCAATAATATTTCATCAGCACCATCTGCCATCTCCTTTTCCACACCCACTCTCCTCCTTTCTCACTATCCAACCTAGTAAACCCTACCATATTTCTCAGACATTTCACCTCAAACACATTCAAACTCTTCCTCTCTGCCTCTCTTAAATTCCAAGTCTCTGCCCCATACAATACTTTCAGCACAATCACTCCTTCATACAATCTCCTCTTTGCACCCATTCCCAGTTACCTATTTCTCATAACACTTTTTAATCCCCCAAGGGATTTACTTGCTTCTATCAACCTACAATTTACCTCCACCTCCACTCCTACCTTTCTTGCTACATGCAACCCCAAATACCTAAAACTATCCACTTCCTCCAGTCTATCTCCTTTTAGACTTACTTCCAACTCATTGCCATCCTTTACCCTTGTATATCTCACCACCTTGCTTTTACATTTACCTTCAACTTTCTCCAATCATATATCTTTCCAGACTCTGTCACTAACTTCCTTAATCTTTCCTCCGACCCTGTCACAAGCGCACTGTTGTCAGCAAACAACAACTGGCTCACCTCCCACTTTTCTCCATTTTCTTTAATATCCAGTCCCCTGCCCATTGCCCTTGCCTCTGCCTCCCACACCACCCTGTCCATGTACGTATTGAACAGCCATGGAGACATGACATAGCCCTGATGCAGTCCCACCTTTACCTCAAACCACTCACTCTCTCCATTTCCTACTCTAACACAGGCTCTATAACTCTTGACTGCTCTTAACAGCTTTCCTTCAATCCCATATGTCTGCAATATCCATAAAGGCCCAAAAAGCATCCTTACCTTTTCCCAAAGCTTTCTCACATATCTGCCTTACTACATAAACCTGATCCATGCAGCCCCTATCTTTCCTAAACTCACACTGTTCTTCAATAACTCCCTCTGTTCCTCTCCTAATCCTCTCAATCAAAACCCTCACATAAGCCTTTCCAACTGCGCTCAACAAACTGATCCCTCTGAAACTACTACACTCACATTTGCCCCCTTTTCCCTTGTAAAGTGGAACTATACAGGCACTCCTCCAGTCTCTCTGGCACACTACCTTCCCTTAGACACACATTAAACAACCTCACGAGCCAGTCCACAATTAATCTACCTCCCTTCTTCAGACACTGCATGGCACCCATCTAATCCAGAATCCTTACCTGTTCTTATAATTTTCAGAGCTACTTGCATCTCATCTTTTCTTACTTCTCATCCATTTTCCTCTCCCATCACTGATATTTACTTAGTGCCTCCCATTGCTGCCACCAATGCCTCCCTATCCTCCTCCTCATTCAACAGATCTCTTAAATACTCTTCCCATCTTCCCCTTACAGTCTTCTCTTCTGTCAAGATCTGTCCATCTGTGCCTTTTATCTTTTCTTCTCTACTTGGCTCACCTCCCCCTTCTCTCTTGGAAAATAGTGCCCGAGAAATCAGTGAAACTGTTTTTTTTGTTTTTTTTATCTATTTTTTATCCAAGTGTCATATTGATACATTTTTTACCATATTTTTCTACATTGTAAAGCACTGTCAGTAATTATTTCCAAGTGTGGTAGTGTAATTGTTAGAAATTTTTTCAAAATTTTATGTGGCAGGCTGATCAGGTGTATGGGTCACGCCCTGCTGTTGTTGTTTTTCTATTTCTTTGGCTTCTTCAAATAAATGTTGTTAAGCTCAATGAAATTACATTTTAGATGCAATATGAGGTGTCAATTAAATTGTATGCATACCACACCCAGTATGGGTCCCCCCCCCCCCCAATAAAAGATATTTTCAAATCCTTAAAAAACATATTTGACCTGACTGGGAAACCTTGAGATGGATGCCATACTTGACTAAATAATTGAAGTTGATTTTGCACCTATTGTGCTTTCTCACACCTCAAAAACTTAATATTAATAAACATTTTTCCACTTATAGTACGAGTTGCCCCCACACTACCCTACTTCTTTCTGCTGGCCAAAACCTATGTTTGCTATTGATTTTAGTATATATAATCTCTTCTTTGTAAAAAAAAAAAAATCATTCAAATTGCAATGGGGTCCCAATATATGAATGCTTCACTGTACAAACTAGGTAATAACCAAATTGTTTATAAAGAAAATTTAATTCATGTAACACATGTAAACTTGAATAATTTTCTGCAAGCAGATTATATTGACTATCTAATTTGTATAATTTCCTTATTTGATATGCTTTTATGAGGGTTTGAGTGGAACTTGGAATGGACTCACATACACAATTACCAAATGGAAGCTCTGGAGTAAATTTTGTTCAAATTTAGTCTCTTTTGTACCCTAAACTTGAACTCCAGGAGTAAACAGGAAATAGAAGAAAATAGAAATCATTTTTTGACATAGGTAGGCTTGGAATAAATATTCAACTAATTTATAAGTGAAGTATTTCATGGAAACAGAACTTGGGATTGTGCACCTCATAAAATAATTTTTTAAGTAAAATGGATAATGTGACAACTAGAAGTGTTAGGGGTTTTGTTGCCTAATCTTATTTCAAAATCATGTACAGTAGTGCTAAATCTAATACTGTACCACAGAATGATCATTTGGATTAAAACATAAAGATCTTAAAGCAATTATTTTTTATTGTTTTTCACACAATAAAAATTATTACCTTACACATATAAAAGTGTTGTAGCACAGATTACTTTTGTATCCTTTGGATGTTTTAGCATTACATGAACAAGCACTACAAAAGAATAACTGACTTGCATAAAATACAGACAAGAGCATCTATAAGTTAATACATTGCTGTTCTTTAAATAAGTATTGACGTGCATGTTTACATATGATGTGTTTAAACTGTACCTAGTGCTGATTAGAAAATGGAGAAAAATGCTGTAAGATTTTCTACATTCAAAATGCCATGTTGTTGGATCCAATTGATATTTCTCAGTGATTAATTTTTATTCTTTTCTTCTGTAAACCTACTTTAGTGTTTTTTCTATATTAATAATTGGATGGCATTTTGAAAGGAAGTAATAAACGTCCTCCCAAAGGCACTTGATACACTCTGTTATTAAGTGCCTTATATCAAATAGTCACATTTTCAATGTGGTAAAACCCAATTAGTTAGGTAATGTAGTAATGCTAATTGGCTCATGTTACTCAAGCTGACTACAAATCTTGCTATCTTTTTAGATAGATGTTAAAACTAAATAGCAAAATAAACATAATCTTCTAATGCACTACTCATGGAAAGCAATGGTGATAACAACCACCTGTTTTTAATTTTCAATGTTTGTGGTTAAATGTTCTAACAATGCACTAACTTCTGCATAGTCTAATTCCTGCTACTGAAAGAAAAATCATCTAGTATCCTCCTGTCCTATATTCAGTCGATTGAATGAAAAGCATTACATTATGTGCTGTATTCTACATATAAAATTAGGTAAACAAATACATTACAGTCTGCTTAAGTAACATATGATCAACTTCTTTCTCAAGTTTATCATATGGTATGTAAATAATTTTAAATAAAATAGTTCACAATCATTTTTTGTACTAATGCATTGCATTGGGAAAATTTGATATTCCATAAAAAATATATATCAGTACTTAATCACTAAAATTTTCCCTTTCCTTCAATAAAAGAATTATCTAGTTTTGCACAACTAAGAATATGCCTTCATTTGTACATATCTTTAACAATGCTATATGCATATTTTTGTAGCACATCTTGTTCTGCATCACATCCAGGTAAGTGTCAATTCATAAAGCTGAGTTACCTTTAATGTATTGCAAAATAAATTAGTAATGAAGCATCCTACTTCCGCTGTTGTTTCAACAAAATCTCAAGAAATAGGTTAAGCAACAATCTACCTCCATCATGTGTGCTTTTTGTAAAACTACCTCCATAGAGTGTGTTCATGTGGAGCAGATTATTTGAGTACCACACTATCACAATGTGTACAAGTGTAAACACTTGATCTAACCATACTAGAAGACTTCAGGTGAGTTCCCATTCCTACAGAGCAGAGTTCTGATTGAATGTGGCCGAAACAAGGCAGTATATGGTCTCTGGGATGTCACCTATGTTCTTATCATACTGTCTAATTAAAGACCATTATTTTGAACAGCATCATCTGTGCCTTATCTTTCATATCAGGTCATTACATTATGAAATGTAGCCTCAAAATTTATTCATTTTTGTGCCTTCTTGGTTGTATGTCTCAAAATGTGTCGTTTTAGGTAATTATTTCTTGAAAATGCACCACCGCAGTATGTGCATTTATATGGCTTTTCGCCAGTATGTATCCTGATATGCTCCTTGAGGCGGTCACTCTTTGAAAATGCCGAGTCACAAAAAATACATTCATATGGTTTCTCCCCTGTATGTGACCTTATGTGCCGTTTGAGATGATCGCTGTTGTTAAATGCTGATTCACAGTATGTGCATTTGTATGGTCTTTCTCCTGTGTGCGTGCGAATGTGTCGCTTAAGATGATCATTCTTTGTAAATGAGCTCTCACAGAAGGTACACTTGTATGGTGTAACTCTTGTGTGTGTCAAAAGATGCTGTTTCAAATTCCTCTTCGAAGAACATTCAGTGTTGCAAATCAAACATTTCAAACATGTCTCTGCTTGATCAGCAACCATCTGCTGGATCAGCTGATCATCATCAATGAAAGCATCATCTGAAAGATGACAGTCATACGCTTCTCCAAATGGAACATCATTTTCTACTGGTTCAATCTTCACACTTGAGTTGATGTTTTGCTTGCAGTCGTCTTCCACAATGCCACTCCTCAAAACCTCATTCATACTTGACACTGACGCCATTACAGTATTTTGCAACAGAATACTCTCCAGCAAGTCCACCTGCAAATAAAGGCCATAAATCAAGTTGAAAGCTAAGATGGTACAGTCCATCTGTTATACAATTCAACCCATCCATTCTTTACTTTTTTTGAAAATCAAATTCTAAAAACATTCACTCAAACATGCAGGTTACAAAACTGAAGTTCATTCTAACCCAAAGGTGCATAGTTCTATGGTGTCGAGAATTAAACTCCCTGTGTTATACTAAGAAATCTGTTGTAAACACTTGTCTAAACTTGCATAAACTCAATTTGGCCACTACAATTTAAAGGTGCTTCCATTTTGTTTCTTTTTTCTTCAAACAACTGATCTATCCTTGCTTTATCAACTAAATCACTGTACATACCTATAGATAAGCATTACAAATTAAGTGTAGAAATCTAATAGCACAGAGATAAAATGTCACAGAAGGACAGTGATAATGAAAAAATTATAATCAATGTACTTGCTTTTCTGCAGTTTTATGGTGCATAATTTGCTCAAGCTTGGCAGAATTATTTTTCACATTTTTCTTGTCATAGTGATGCCACATAACTAAATAGATTTGCCTTATATTACCTGGGATAAAACAAGTACTTTACCTTTTTTGGGTAAATATTAAATCTGATATCTTATCTAATCCATTTGCAATTCATGATGAAAATCACATTGGTCTGTATACAGGTCTGAACCCCATGAACTCATCCTACTTCTAACAGCCTAACAGTATATGGTGGGTGTCCAACATTTGTTCCTTCTTTCTGAATGTGATGGCACAAACTCACCAGCTCAGAAATTAACTAAAATTAATAGTAAATCGAGTATTTCTTATATACCAAGCTGCAAAATGAATTAACCTGATAGATCATACAGCAACTATGAATAGCCTTTATATATGTTTTGAATTTTCCCCTCACAATTTGAAGAGTAGAGCTCATATATTGGTCAAGTGTAATGTATATCACAACTTGTGATGCAAATAATTCTGGGCTGGATATTTCCAACCCTCCACTATCACCATAGTCGCATCTAAAATTTGGATACTTTATCACTGTACTGTTGCTGCCCCATATTTATATGTACGGAGAATCATGGTACAATGACAGAGTATACTCATGACATGCCACAGATGAATAACATTTAACACCAAAGCTCTTTAAGGTCAGAGAGAGATTTATGTCACAAATTTACAGGCATATGGCAAAGAAAACTATTTCTCTTTGATGTTTTGCAGGACCACATGTCGGCACCCACCAATGACACCCTAATGGGGCTATGGAATATGAAAAACGCTGCTTTTGCTACTATTTAGGGAATTTATGCCAGCCCAAAGTATGACCCTGGAAGTAGACAGGATGCAGGGATGACCCATCATCCAGGAGGTGCCAAGATAAGAGGGAGGGAGGAGGGTGGAGGGGAGTGGAGTATGTGGGAAATGGAACGGGTGGGAGTGGTTTCTGTGCCTTTTTCTTTGTGGCTACCCCCCATGTAGGGGGAAGAAGCCTTTGGTATATGTATGTATGTATGTACTACTGCAATATGTATGGAATGTTGACTTATTTTAAAGGCTCAGGTTCAACTCTGTTGAGAAGCCAATGTTATATCATATCATATTGCAAGCTTGTGATTTGTAATAAAAAATACAAATATACAATCCACAAACAATATATCTAACCACACACAAACACATTATATAGATAATAGAGGGTCAGGTATATTAAAACATAATTCTTTTTTAAATAAACCTAGAAATTTGGAAGTGTTAAGTGCAATTACCTTTGCATGAAGTTCGGTTGAGTGTACAAAGTTGCTATGAACATTCAATTAAATCTACAGCTTCATAGTTTATGCCCATATATTCTCCTCTAATTTGTATTACAGTTTCATTTCTCTTCAAAATTAGTATCAAGACCCATTAGAATAGCCTTTTATAAAAAAAATATATATATATATATATAAATGTTTAATAATATCTAGTATCTTAGTATTTATTTTCTATTAGATTGCTTTTAGGAAGATGGCCTGTCCTTGTGTATTGGGTAATACTGATTTTCTCATTCTGGCTGCTGCTAAGATATTCTATTGACCTATGTATGACCTCTTCAGTAGCTCATGGAAAGAATTATGGCTACTAACAGACAAGTTTCACACCCTGTCAGTAATTCTCTCAACAGTCACATAAACTAACCACACAACTGGTCTGATTAGAGATATAGTTTGGTAATGTTATAGTATTTCTTTAATTTTTATTTTAAAATTTTCAGTGTTGTTGTTGTTGTTGTTGTCGTTCCCTAGACTGTCTGTCCGAGCAGTCCCGTCTCCCCAAGGAAGGCCACAGCCGAAACTGGGTTTTCCCACAAATCCTTTATAGAGTGTATGTTGTGTTGTTTGCGTGCATGATTGTGTATAATGCAGTCTTCCATTATGTGTTGTATGGTATGGGGTGAAGTGTTACATCCTGGGCAGCTGAATTTTCAGTGTTCATTTCCATGGTTGAAAAAATAATGCATTGCTATAATAACTATGTGAAAAATATTTGGCACAAAGTGAAGATCTATTTATTTATCTAATTATTTATTAATTTATTCTTTTTTTTGGAGGGGGGCTTTTGTGGGTGAATGCATATAACCAGGTTAATGGAAATACATTGTGAACTCTATTGCAGATATACAGAGTAGGGGGAAGTGATGACAAGGTCAAAAGTTTCTACATAAGTAGTAAGGTATGTGGGAGGGTTGGGAATAGAGTGAATGGTTTAAGGTAAATGTGGTGCTGCATCAAGGTTATGTGATGTCATCATAGTTTATCATGTACACATGGATGCAGTAGTGAGGGAGGCAAAGGTGAAAGTGATAGGGAGAAGTATGGAGTTGGTGAGTAAGGGTGGAGGGATGTGGGAAGTAAGCCATTTGTTGATTGCCATTGAAAATGTGCTTGAGGCTGATTTTGAGAGGAGTCAATCAGTTCATGATTGAGTTTGGAAGGATAAGAAGAGAAAGTTGAGATTGTAATGTCAAGATTGGAGGAAATGGAGAACTGCATTTGAGGTCACATGTAACAATAAACAAAGAAGTGAATGTGGAGGTGAATTAACGAGTAAAGGAGGGAGGTAAATCTCATACTTCATAAATCATTCTGAATGACTGAAGTGGTGGGTAGCAAAACAGCTCTGTCTGCCAAGCTAACTGTGAAAGCACAGTACCTTGTTGTATTACTCCAAACCCAAGCAGCATGGCAGGAAACAGAGGTGCTGAGATGGAAGGGGGTGATAAATGGGTTTTAATGTGTATGAAGTGGGTGTATACTTTGACTTGGTTGCTTCCTTATTTTACAGCTTACATCAATGTCTATTTGTATTTACCAGTATATACACAAATTCATGTTTTTCCTATGTTTATGAAACACACACAGACAATATATATATATATATATATAATCATATATATATATACATATATATATATATATTATATATACATATATATATATATAATATATATATATATATATATATATATATATATATATATATACATACATACATACACCAAAGGCTCTTTCCTCCTTACACGGGGGATATACATATATGTGTGTATATATATATATATATATATATGTATATATATATATATATATATATACACATGTATACAGTATATATATATATTTGTACAATACTGAAAGGGTCCCAGTGAACAGATTTACATTTATCAACCACAATTCACTTTAATTCTATGCCATCAACGTAGATTAACTCGAGGAGGCATACATGCAAAAATTGATATGTGGTAAAGCTAAGGAGTCAAACCTTTGCTAGCACATAACAAGTGACAATGACATATATATATATATATATATATATATAATGTGTGTGTGTTTTTCTTTTTCCAGTTTTTTTTTTGTAAGATAGTAGTGGATTTTGTGTCTTTTGTGGAGGTGCACTTTATTCAGCATAGATGTGGAACATGCTGTATTTACCTAATTGTAGTATCCAGGAAAGAATCTATGCTTATATGATACTGTCTCTTATTCTCCACTTATCATATTTAGTTTTAATCTTGTCTATAGTTCCAGCTTAAGCAATTCCAGTTATTTATACTTTTGTATGGAAAACTGTACTTCACATCCTTTTTTTTTTCTTTTTCAACTTGTTCCATGACCTCCCATCCCAAACTTATCAATCTTATCCCAGTCCTTCTGTCACCTGAACATTGCAATCAAGTTGCTTCTTTCTTTTTGTTCCATTAGTGAGAGTAGGTCTTGTGTTTCTAGTCTCTCCTTGTATATTTAATCTATAAGGCTGGGAATTTTTAGGTCACTGCTCTTTGTATTTTCTCCATCTTGTTTATATCTTTCAATTTATATGAGACCATACTGCCACTGCATATTGATTATACTGTTATCTGTATGAAAACAAATGTTAACAAATGGATGTTAATGTAGAAAAACAATGGCAGCCTTTATATGGTATATTTGAAGATATATTCCTACAATACACTACCATACAAGAATTTATATAAAACAAAGTAATAACAAGTAAATTGATATTAAACTCATACATGTAAAGAAAGACAAGATATAAATTATTCTCATAATGACATGCAATTTGCATCATGTAAATTTCTTGTCACAAAAATATATACAAATATGATTGTTCTGAATCAAAACCCCATATATCCCTTAATTCCCCACTGCTTTTGCAGTCCAGATTTCACTCTGAGTTAATAAGCTGCCTCTTTATTCCAACTGTAATATACATTACATAATGAAAGCTACAAGAAAATGCACAAAAGTGTACTCATCAACAAAACCAAGTCATACTGAAGTCACATACTATCTCAAACATATCCGCTAGATTTTTGTTTATAATGTATTTCAGTACTTCAGTACTGCATGAGCTTTATTCTATACTGATAATAAAATATCAAAAACTCTTCTCTCCACGTAATCAGAATTTTAAATTATTATTACTTTTTCCTAATTGTCCATAATCTTGATGTGCCCATATATACATTATTTTCACAAAATTTTGTTTCTGGAGAATTATCTCTTAATCTATTATTACCTTTTTTATTGTGGAGCTTATGTCTTGGTGTATATTCAAATACTTACTGACTTACAAAACTAAGAAATACTGTACAATAATGCTACATTCTGCATATATGCCATGAGGTTTACACATTTATTAAGTAATGTGTATCTACTCTTTTCAGAAACATGAAAAGAGAGTAAGAAACAAAACATAAAAAATCCATATTTTCCAAGCTCTGACTCATGTCAAACTCAGGTTTAAGCAAATGTAACTGGATTGTTTTAGCATCCTAAACAAATTCTAATTTCATATGATTTCACTGCATTTATGATGATTTATACATTATCAAGAAACTTTTTCATAATAATATGATCATACTTATCTACATTAGCTTGGGGAATAATGAATTACCAGTCTACTATTAATACCAAATAATTTTTTCATTTACTATGTTCAACGAGTCACGTGCCTGTCATCAATCTTACTCCAATGGATTATTGTTTGTTTGCTATCATAATGTATATAGACAGAAGTACTATTAATACGTGTAACTACATAAAAAAACTTAGTGAGACCTGAGGACTTAATCATCGCTGTGTGTCTTCATGTGAAGTATAAAAGCATCAGGCCTGGAAAACACTGCACCACAGAGAGTGCATATATGAGGTGTTTTGTCTGTTGGCACTTTAGTGTTACCCTTCACTTGAACTCTCTCTGGAAATGCTGCATTCCATGGTGTATAGACCGAGGCCATTTCTCCTGTAGGTGGCCAAACAGGCCTCAGGTATGAAAACTGGGAAAATGCAGCATCACAGAGGCGGTATTTTTCTGGGTTTTCGCCCATGTGTTTCATGAGGTGACGCTTCAGGTGGTCACTCTTTGTGAATGCAGCATCGCAATGTGTACATTTGTGGGGCTTCTCTCCTGTATGTGACCTGGTGTGGCGATTGAGGTGGTCAGTATTGGCAAATGCCGCATCACAATACGTGCATTTGTGAGGTTTTTCGCCAGTGTGCCGCATAGTGTGTCGCTTCAGGTGATCATTCTTTGAGAATGCACTCTCACAGTATGTGCATTTGTAAGGCTTTTCGCCTGTGTGCGTCATAATGTGCTGCTTCAAGTGGTGCCTCTTGCTGAAGGCAGAATCACAATACGTGCACTCGTGTGGTTTTTCGCCAGTATGCGTACGAATGTGCTCTTTGAGACGATCGCTCTTTGCGAACGCTGACGGACAATACGTGCATTTGTAGGGCTTTTCTCCCGTATGTGTTCTTATATGCTCCTTGAGGCGATCACTCTTGGCAAATGCAGATTTACAGTATGTACATTTGAATGGCTTCTCTCCTGTATGGGTTCGAATGTGTTCCTTCAGCCTTTCGCTCTTCGAAAATGCCGACTCGCAGTACATGCATTTGTGAGGTTTCTCTCCTGTATGTGTCCGTATGTGTTCTTTGAGACGGTCGCTCTTCGAGAATGCCGCCTCGCAGTAAGTGCATTTATGGGGCTTCTCTCCAGTGTGCGACCTAATGTGACGCTTTAGGTGATCGCTGTTGTTAAATGCCGATGGACAGTAAGTACACTTGTATGGCTTTTCTCCCGTATGGGTTCGTATATGCCGCTTCAGGTGATCGTTCTTTGTGAACGAACTCTCACAATATGTGCACTTGAAGGGTTTATCTTTCGAGTGAGTCAAGAGGTGCTGACTCAAATTTCTCTTTGAGGAACATACAACATTACATATCAAACATTTAAAAACTTTTTCAGGCTCTTGGTTTAATACATGATGCATGAGCTGAGGATGCCCTAAAAAAGGTATATGTGGTGGAGGGTAGACAAACTGCTCTCCAACTTGAGTAATATTTCCCTCCCTAGTCAAGGTGATTCTTTGCTTGCAGGCGTCCTCCATACTTCCAGTTCTGAACACCTCATTCACACTTGACACTGATGCCATTTTTTTGCAATTGTGTACTCCCACCAAGTCAACCTGGAACAAAAGGCCACAAATCAAGTTGAAAGCTAAAATATTCATCTCACTTTCAAAGTTACGATGACCTAAAAGAGAAATTTCTTGATAAAATCATTTCATTTGTGGAAGTATAAAACTAAAGTGTCAAGTGTATCTGGGATGCCAAAATCAATGAAGAGTGATGGGGCCTTTTATCTATTCATTTTTCTTTCTTTATATCAATTCTATTTATTAGTTGTTCTTTTTTATCATTATCATTCCACTGGGTCTACATATAGGAGTGTTCAATGGTTAAAGTTTAGTTTCTAAGGAAATATATATATATATATATATATATATATATATATATGGTGAGAAATGTAGTAACACATTTGTAAATCACAACTAACACCACAGTCAGACAAAAGAAAGAGTTGAGTAAGCAAAACTATATATTTCAATTGCTGACTGCAATCCTCTTCAGTAGTACAAAGTGGATGGAGGACGCTATCTTAAATAGCAACTTCTTACAAAGGAAAGGAAACTTGGAAAAGAATAAATGTCACTACTCCAACCCTGATCTGAGGATAATGTGACCCAACCTCACATCATCCTCAGGTCAAATAGGGTTGGGGTAGTGACATTTATTCTTTTCCAAGTTCCCTTTCCTTTGTAAGAGGCTGCTATTTAAGAAAGCATCCTCCTTCCACTTTGTACTACTGAAGAGGATTACAGTTAGCAATCGAAATATATAGTTTCGCTTACTCAACTCTTTCTTTCATCCGACTGTGGTGATAGTTGTGATATATACATATACATACATATATATATATATATATATATATATATACATATATATATATATATATATATATATATATATATATATATATATATATATATATGATCATTTTTATGACCGTCGCATGTGGGACTCGATCCTACTGCTCAGGGGCAGTCAAGACAACTGTGCAGTGCTTTAACCCTCTTGACTACTGAGGCTTAAAAGTCTCGGAACTCGGAGCCATACCGGTCCCAGTGTTTAGGAAAGATCACTCTCTGCAACCCCATTTCCGTATCTCTGGAACCAGTATGGCTCTGAGTTTTGAGACTTTTAAGTCTCTAGCTGAGAGGGTTGAAGCACTGCACAGTTGTCTTAATGATCCATGTGCTGTAGGTTCGAGCCCTACATGCGACATCCATAAAAATCTAATTGATGTAGCTGTCCACTAGCAAATTTCTTATATATATATATATATATATATATATATATATATATATACATATATAAACATATATATACATATATATATGTGTATACACACACATACAATGTATATTCATACATATATTTACACATACATACATCACAACAAAGTTATGTTGTAGCACATTTGTAAAATAATACTGATGACCCAATTTCGGAGAAGAATAAGCAAAAGTATAAAGATCTATATATTTCGATCACTATGATCCTCTTCAGCAGATGTGAAGAGGATCACAGTTAGTGATCGAAATATACAGATCTTTATACTTCGCTTATTATTCTCTGAAAGTGGGTCATCAGTATTACATACATACTGAAGGTTAGGAAACAACAGTTTCCCATACAGATGTATAAAGCCCTGGAATAGCCTAGAGGAAGATATAATACAGGCTGGAACTATGAATTTAAAATGAGGTATGATAATAAAGAATCAAGAAACAAGACCCCATGAGCATAGCTACCTTTCTGTATACTACTAGGTAAACATGCACACACACACACACACACACACAGTGAAACAGTGAATGCCAGAACTATACACGAGCTCAAAAATAGATTGGATGTGGAGAGATACGAATACGGGTCACAACAAGCATAGCTCCCGTCCCGTAAAATACAACTAGGTAAATATACACATTTCTGCCTAATTAATCAAGACATACAAATTCATTTATAACTAAAATTATATTCCTTTCTAATGTGGAAAATACAGACTCATGTTTACAAAGGAGTCCCATGTTGACATTTGACTATTCTGCTCAACATGTAAACCTGCTTCATAGTGGACCCCCTCAACAAAGCAGTATACTGGCAATGTTCCCTCTAATTTTTTGCTGTGAGTATTTACCTAGTTGTATCTTACGGGAAAGGGGAGCTAAGCTCGTGGTGTCCCGTCTTTGTATCTCTCCATATCCAGTTTGCTCTTAAATTTTTGTATTGTTTTTGCACACACTGTTTTTTTCATCCAATGTGTTCCATACATTTACCACTCTGTGGAGAAGGCTGTTCTTTTTTCAGGTCTCTTCTATAACTACTTGTGTGCAATTTTTGCCTTCTCTGAAAAGTATGTGTGCACCCATGAAAGTCACCATCTGACCATATAAGCAAATATGCACAATTTGTAAGTTTGTATTACATATTACCTCCACTAAAGCAATTATTGGTTTGACGGTGGACAAGTTACCATATTTTTGGAGAATTTATAAGTTGATGTTTGGGTGAAACTTCTCTATTGAATGGATTTTAATATAAATTGAAAACCTTGTATGCACACTTTTTTTTTTTATGGGCGCTAGTTGTAAAACATGTGCACATACATATGCACAGCTTAGAGGGAATGTTGTTTACTGGTATACTTCACATTTTTGCTACATCTACAACTGAACAAGTTGCTATAACCATGGGAAAGGCCCAGGGGTGAAAATGGCCTTGATTGATCAAAACTTGTCTATTGGTCTCTCCTCACTGTCCCATTCTATTCCCTAGATAATGCAATGTTTCTTCCCTAAGTGACTTATGGGGCAATCCAGTGGCTGCTGTTGGATCTCCTGAAAAAGAGACCTGAGACAATAGACAATCACTTTCCCCTCCCTACTCAAATTCAAGAATCTAAAATTGAATTTGTATCTAATTTTCACAATGCAAATATTGGTATTCACTTAAAATTTCTGGTTGCTGATGTGACAAAAGCTTAATTGGCACAAATCTGCATTTATTAGATGTTATTTATAAATCTATGCAAAGCTCAAAACATTCTGACAGTATGGCCAAAAGAGTAAATCTGATAATGTGTAACAATTTCAGAGAAAATAATCTCCTGTCAAAATATCTCTTAATTCTAATTTTTCAAAGAGCTCACTTTAATTCCATATAAATTTTATCATGTGTAACAACTTCAGAGAAAATATTCTTCTGTCAAAATATCTCTTAACTCTAATGGTTCAAAGACCTCACTTTGATTCCACATTTTTACAAGGCTGATATTTACATACATCTGTGGTATTTTCACTAAATTGTAAGTATGTATTCACCTAAATTGTGATGTACAGGAAATGAGCTACATTCATGGATCCTGTCTTTTTGTCTCCATCTGTCAAACTGGTCTTTGAATTATCATTTTTTTTTTTTTTTTTTTTTATTGGATTATTCCAAAGGTTGATGCATCTGCATGGAAAGTTATGTTTTTGTATATATTCATGTATACAAATCATCCTACACTGCCCAGAGAATGCAATATCTCTTCTCTAAATGACCTGTGGGCCAATGTTGCTGGTTACTTGGGAGCTGTGGGTCTCCGGCAAGAGAGACCTCTTTCTCTTCAATCTTTCTAAGTTGGTAGACCCAGTGATTTAAAGTCTCTCCTCATATGGTTTATCTGCCAGGCTGGGGACCAGTTTGGTTGCTACCCTTTGTATTCTCTCTGTCTTGCTTATATCCTTCATTCTGTGTGGGGACCATACCACTGACACATATTCTAATCTTGGATGGATCAGGTTTTATATGAGTTTCTTCATCATGTGTGTGTGACATGGGTGAGTACTTCATTACATTTAGCTAACTGTGGTACACAAAAAAGGGAACAACCCTCATGGGGTCCTGGCTTAAGTATTTTCCAATTATCATAACTGTCGTACACAAAAAAAGGAACAACCCTCATGGGGTCCTGGCTCTTACTCTCCAATTATCATCATCATGCCTTATTTTAAATTCATACATGATTCCAGCCCTTGCTATATCACCCAAGGAGAGCTTCTAACCAGTGGCTGCTCCCCTCCTACTACAGGAATACCTCACTGTACAACCGAGTTGTGTTCCCAGCTGACTGGTCGCAATGCGAAAATTAGTATATCGAGGTTAAGGGTTTAACATGTAAATAGGGGGTTGTGTTCATGAGCCCTGTCAACCCCATCCCTCCTCAATTTTTGCCTCCTGGAGCTTTCACATACACCCAAAATTTGTTTTACCTACTTTATAGCACTCAGTTGTATAGTGAGGTATTCCTGTACTTTCAGCTGCTGAGAAATAGAACCAAATCAGTACAACACAGAATACAGTCCAAAGTTTCTTTCCAGAAATGTGGGAGGTCTCAATATTTTTTTTCAGCTGTTGTGGAGCTGCAGTTTTTCCACTTAAGTGAAATTCAAGGTAACAATTATCTTCATTATTATTATTATCATCATCATTATTATACTATTATCATCATTATTATTAGCACAACCAATTAAATGCAATAAAAAACTACACCAGCAGCATACTACTCACGTCTACAACAATTTACCACCTGCACAGCACAATACATTCACACACAAAATATGTCCCCCCACTCAGATCACAAAACAAGATTTCAAGACTGACTCCATCAAATCCCTCCAAACATAAGTTCCCAAGGAAACCACCTCCCAGTCAAAGCAAGAACCGCACTAGCACACCTGTGTTCAGGCCAACATCCAGGAATACCAATACTGAATAGGCCTGGCCACAGAAACAAACAGTCCCAGGCGCAACCATCACAAGAGGACACTGAACACCTTATCTTACAGTTCCACCTTAGCCATATCCAATGCAATAGTGTTTCCTTTGGTGACTATATGCCAATCAAGTGGCTGTTGACAGTTATCTGTGAGCTGTGGGTCTTCCAAGAGAGACCTGGGGCAACAGACTGATTGACTGACTTGTTGATGTGTCATATATTCAGTAGAGTAGCTCTTTCTCTTGTTGTTAGCTTTCAGTTTGCTTTTTAACTTTTCTTTTTTATGAGGGTGGTTACCTCTGGTGTATAGCTGGGGTTATTCAATAATAGTTTCCTCAAATTCCATTAACTAGAAAATCCACATCCCCACAGTAGCTGGCACTGGTCCTCAAGGCTTCCTATAGATCTCTCCAAGAAGAAACTTTGGACTGTTGTCTGTATTGTGTATTACTGTGAAACCATTTCTATGTCACCAACTGAAGAGGTAGAGTGGGGGGGGGGGGAGCTGTTGCAGGGTATCAGCTCTACATGTGTGAAAAAGTGTAAAAAATACAGCCGAGTTCATCATGAGACCTTAGGCTCAGTCCAGACACCAATCACCAACCGCTTGGGACTGCACCTATTGATGTAGGTGAGGGGGTTAACAGGTTTTGGAAATGGGCAGCTTTGGTGTCCATCTTGAAGGACCATCACATGCAGGTAACCATTATCATTTATAAGAATGAAGAAGACTGCAAGAAACCATAAGGACTACACTAGGCAGTTTAAAGTTGGAGTTGCATTTTTTTTTTTTTCGTAGTCTCTTGGAATATGTTTCATGTGGGCCTTCCGTATGGTCTCTAAGATCTCTTTTACTGCCTTCTCTATGGGTGAAATTAGATTGTTGTAAGTCTATTTTTTTTCTTCATGTAATCTTGCTACTCTTTCTTGTAGTTTGTGTATATCATCTTTTATTGTATATTTAATTTTTTGTCTTCAAGTTCTATGATGATCTTTATGGGGAAGAAGTCTGGGAGATCATAAGTGGTTTTCTAGGTTGTTTGTAGTTAGAGTGAGAATAAACAAATTGTGTCTAGGGATGTTGTTGGTTGGTTGTGTTGGGAAGGTTGTCTGGTGAAGTGTTTGCTGGAATTTGTTATGTTGGAGAATTGTTCTAGCATTCTGATTCCTTTTTTGGTCCCCTGTGTGTGTAGCACACTAAGCAGTGTGTATTGAAGTCACTTGCTAGTATGTGGTTTGTAAGTGCAATGTGAGATTGGAGTCAGACAGGTCGTAACCTGGGGATGTATGTGTGTGTGTGGGGTCAATGAAGATGTCTTTGATGTATGTTTTCTTTGTGTTTGGATTGTTATTATTTCTGTGAGATGTCTGCATGTGATTTTGTTTCTTTTGCTTTGCTGGAGAATAGTATGCTATTGTGTTCTGAGTCTACCTTTGGGTGAGCTTTATCTTCCTGATTGTGGTGTCATCAGTGAATGAGGATAGTGTGGTTTAGGGCATTAGTCTGGTTCCCTGTATAAGTCCTACATGTATGTTGTGCCCGTACAGGAATTTGTGTTTCTGTCATCTGCTGGAGGGGAGCAATCATCAGCTGTTCTTATGTGATATAGTGAAGTAAATGCAGTTGATTCAGATCTATGTTAGGTACAGTCTAAAAACAGTGTCAGCCCCTCGGGGCTGCACCTCCAGATAAAGGCGGTAGTGTTGATAGCTTTACAGTATGGGCAGCATATGGGTGATTCTTTCTAATGTCCATTTAACTACACCACTTGTTGGTCCCTACATACAGTATAAACAGACTCTTGACAAAGTGAATAATATATAAGTTATATATGAAGTCAATTCAGATACTTTAGAAGATGGGGTGAAAACAAATGAAAATAAAATATGGTTTACATATTTAGTATAGAAAATATATAACTGAATAACAAAAATAATGATGATATAATTCTGACATGAAGCTTAAACACAAAATCACAAAAATTAAAATAACATGTATTTGTTAAAGCAAAGGAAAACAATGTCTATACCATATGAATCATTAACTATGACACATGAATAAACTGATCACATACTGAGATAGTATATATAAATGTAAAAACATTCTTCTTTGGACATTAAAAGTTATTATGATAAGGAAACTTTAAGAAAATTTAAGTTTACTAATTGATGAATTCCCAATTGGATTAAGTATGAAGAATAAATTCCCATTTCAATTGAATACATTTTATTTTACACATTAAAACTGGTGCCACATATTCCACCATGTGGCATTCTACTTATGTATTATCATATGGAACATAAACCATAAATTTCTGTTATAAGGTCATCCTGATGAACTCCATACAAAACACCATGCTAAGAGCATTCATAACCTACATTATCATTGTGCTTACAGTTATGTTTCTACAGAAGACACTAAAAGCATCCTCGAACTGAGGAAACAGAACTTACTTATAAAGTGAAACATGATTGTAATCTCTTACACATGGCAGCATATTTTACAGATTTCATTTCTAATAAACACTAGACAATTTAATTTGTTGAAGTGAGAGCCCAAATTTGAAAGAGATCTTGACAAATTGAGACAACTTCCCATCAAATAAAATAATTTTGTGTCAGCTATGACAAAATCTACAAAATATGTTACTGGTGAAGTGATTAAAAGAAGTGAGGTACAGACTAATGACCCATATGCTTTTTTCCAGTAGGCAAATTCTCTTAAAGCCAATCCTTAATTTTCTGTAGGATTTGGTATAATTTCAAATGTAAAAATTTTCATTATATGTACACTGACTGGAAGGCAGTTTACTTATGAAATGGCTTAAAAAGCCAAGCCACATAAAAAATGAGTTATATTAATTTCTAGTATGAACTACTAGTAAATTAATGTTACACAGTTCTAATTAATCCACCAGGGTTACATCATATTGAATATCTTGTGCTTGTGTGTCCACAAGGTTCCTTAAACTTTACAATTGAGTATTTTATATTTATCTAACTGTAGATAAACACAAGTAGGTAATTACAAAATACTAAATCATAAAGTACATCAATAAACGTGCCTCCAAGTGAGAAATTTTCTCTGTACTTAACCTAGGATGAATTATTAATTTTTGTCCATCAATGTGTATCATATTTGGTTTAAATTTCAACTACCCACATCAGTTCTTAATTCAAATTCTACTGTGATTTACAAGTGACAAGTCTCATCCTGTTTTACTTTGCTATTTCTGCTCACAAAGCTATAGTATTTTCTAGATTGTGTTTCCGTGAAGAGTCAGATAGTATGCATACCACAGCACCAATCTAATGCATGCACAGGGATCTTGCTTTACTCAAATCTAGATTCTCAGACATCTGTCACTGAATCTAGAAATCATATATTCTTCTGAAGTGGTTCTTCCAGCATGTGGGCATCTTTCCTGATATGAAGTATGATAATGACTAACAATACAGGTAACTCTCCAATTACTCAGATTCTATTCATGTGAATTCTTCGTTATGTGGCATAAAAAAATAAGGTACTTTTACAGCCTACATCAGAATTTTGAACTGTGCACCAAGCCTCCACATAAGCTCTTCCAAACCATTTATTGACAGATGTCATGATGGCATAGTAAGGAGGGCATGAGGAAGAAGGTGAAGACAAAGAGGAAGGCTGGAAATGACACAAGGATTAAAGAAATAGTTAGACTATATATCCATTTTTTCTATGTGTAGGATTGCTGTTTTGTGTCCATTGCTGTTTAATCGTGTAAGAGATTCTTTTTATAGCTTTTCTTATTTTCTTCATTGTTAGTGACATTTGTGTTCAGTTCTGTATACAATATTTTGTATATGTATAGTAAGCAGTCTGAGTAAATTACATGCAGAAATTTTGTTAACATTTTGCATCTTTTGTACTGTTTTATAATTGCATGTTTGAGAAAATAGTTCTTTGATAGGATCTCCCCCAGTAGGGTCCACTTTTACCAAATTTTCAAACTTATCCCCCCTCCCCTGCCCCACATTTAAATTATATCAGTTGGAAGAAATTCTTTTTATGTGAATTCTAATTGTGTGACATCTTCCCAAACCTAACCTTTACATAAAAGGCGAGTTACCTGTACCATTATTTTGTCTTTACATATCCTCATATAATTTTTTCTTTTATATCATCATAATATACTTAGTATTCTTAAATCAGCAAAAGAACCACTCAGCCACCAGGGGTCATTTGTAGACAAAAGCCATAGCAATAATACCGTGGGTCTATTTGTGAGCTTTCTTGGTTGTGTGCTTCATAATATGTCTCTTCAGATGGTCATTTTTAGGAAATGCAGAATCACACATTGTACACTTGTAGGGCTTTTCCCCTGTGTGTTTCCTTATGTGTTCTTTCAGACGATCACTCTTTGAAAACGTGGCATCACAAAATATACATTCATAGGGCCTTTCCCCTGTATGTGATCTTATGTGCCGCTTTAGATGATCACTGTTGTTAAATGCAGATTCACAGTGTGGGCAAGCATAGGGCCTCTCTCCAGTATGTATCCGAATGTGCCGTTTCAAATGGTCGTTCCTCGTAAATGAACTCTCGCAGTACGTGCATTTAAATGGCCTATAATAATTCTCCTCCTCCTGAGCTACCATCTGTTGATTGTCATCAGCCATAGAAGCATCATTCTCTTCCTTGACAATCTCAGTTACTTGATTTACGTCTCCCCCCTGCTCTGCCTCTCTACTTGAGTTGACGTTCTGCTTGTAGCCGTCTTGCATACCTCCACCTTCCAACACCTCATTAACACTTGATAATGATTCCATTTTTTTATCTTTTCAAGTGAATACTCTCCACCAAGTCAACCTGCAATGAAAGGCCATAAATCAAG
This sequence comes from Oratosquilla oratoria, assembly GCF_046742065.1. Taxonomy (NCBI): domain Eukaryota; kingdom Metazoa; phylum Arthropoda; class Malacostraca; order Stomatopoda; family Squillidae; genus Oratosquilla; species Oratosquilla oratoria. Next base: position 38,212,215 of record NC_134788.1, read on the forward strand.
TTGAAAGTTATTCTGTGTATCTTTCCTTCATTGTTTAGAGTAACCTAAAACTAAGATATGTGAATGACTTAATACATATTTTCTTGGAAAAAAGTAATAAAGAAAAAAATCCACACTCATGGAATTAGAAAAAAAGAATTACATCAAATGCAGTGCACGTACCCATTTTCCTGGTTCTGGCTTGTTCCTGTGGTATATCCTTGATGGTTAGTACTCACAAACTCAAAGTGCTACCAACAATAGCTATATGAAAATGTAAATGTTCTCCTTTGTATCTGAGGTACATAGTTGTAGAAAAATTAGAAAACAAAATTGTATATAATTAAGATGTATGCACAGTTCAACTGAGGCTCAGTTAATGTATTATATATATTTCTCAATCAGTCAATATGTTGCCTCAGGTGATTCACCATGGTCTTGGACCACATGTTGGACTCGTGATCGACAACTTTTACCCTCCTGGATGAGAGGTCACAGTTTATATATATATATATATATATATATATATATATATCACCTATTTTGGGTAATGCTATGACCTTACACACACACACACACACACACATCCAACTCCCCACCCACAAGAGTAGGAGACCCATCATTCCCAGGTAACTCAAGTAATGAATCATTCATCCTTAACACACCTGTACCCACATTTTTCTTTAGGTCACATTACCCAACATTTACCGAGCAATCCTCTTTTAAACCTCCACAAGGATGGCAGTCTCTTTTTACCTTATTCTAAGAACTACAATTTGAAATAAATAAAAACAAATCCCAGGTGTACTGAATCTTACAATGACCATTCATAACCCATTTATTATATCAACCCCCCTCCCTCCCCTACATGTGATCAAAATTCTCTATGATAGTTGACACAAAATCTCCAAGGGGCGCTCATGCCTTAGGGGTTCATTGAATTTTAACCCCCTCATTTATCTATTTATTTTTAAATTTCTATAATAATACACTGGCAACTCTTGCCATTTTTGGCTTCAGTCACAGATCGTATTTTAGTCTTCCTCCAAATTTCATAAAAGCCTCTGTCTCTTATTCCTCTTAATCCCTACACGATGGTGATGCACCTGCCAAACAATTCTATTCAGCTCAGGATACACTACCTTAGCATAGAGGTTCTAACTACTTTGAACCTTTCATTGCAACAATGCACTTCACTTTGGGTACACTGTTGTAGTAAAGAGGTTGATCATTTTGCATCATCGAGAGAATCCAATATTTTTTTTTTCTGAGGTCATATATGCTAAAAATATAAATAATGGTAGCACCAACCCTTGCAGTGCTCATTCAAGAATTTACCCTTGATCACTCCCATTTCCCCTGGATTCCAAACTCATGTAAGGTACTTTATGGAAAGTTTTGCTTAAACATGAACAAATGTAGTATGTCCATTCATTTCTCTTGCAAGATATCAGTGACCATGTCTAAGAAAATCAATACATTTCAAACACATAAGTCTCCCCATGTAGAATGTGAATTCTTTTAAATTCTCATATCCCATATGTGTAATAAATTTTTTTTTTTTTTTTTTTTTTACCTAAACTTCACACTTGCCTTGTACCTACTTTGATTCAAGTCTGATCCCTGACATTGTCCTTACCCATATGAATACAAAGGACTACATCTAAGTGCCTTATGTGGAAGTTCCTCATATTTCTATTCTTTCAAATAACTTTCCAACTACACTTGTGAGTGACACTGGTCTGTGACTGGATCTTCCTTAATTTGTTTCTTCAATATGATAGAATGTTTACCCCATTCCAGTGAGAAGGAGAATTGCTGCCCTGGCTATAACAAGGCCATAAGTACATATGGGTGGAGATTCAAAAGGTTAGATTAGAACCTAATTATGGAAGTAATAGCTTTGGCCATTCTTATATCAGATAGTTCCGAATATTCAGGAATAAAAAATAATAAACTATCAAAGCAGCAAAATATTATAATATACTGACCAAATCTGGTGAATTCTGCTTTCTAAATCTGTTTCAGTACAATATGGATTAAAACAATGTGCAAACTTAGACAATACTTTTATTGTTTCTTACAAGACAAGCCTGCTAATATAGTAAGCATATATATGCACACAAAAAATACAAGTACATGTAAATACTGCATACAAGTGCACACATGAAATGTATTATATGCATGCACACACGCATCCACACCTGTATGCACACACACACACAGACATATTACATAATTGAAAAGGAAGAAAATATATATATAATATATATATATATATATATATATATATATATATATCACTGGTGAGAAATGTAGTAACACATTTGTAAATCACAATTAACACCACAGTTGGACAAAAGAGAGTTGAGTAAGCGAAACTATATATTTCGATTGCTAACAGCAATCCTCTTCAGTAGTACAAAGTGGAAGAAGGATGCTATCTTAAATGGCAACCTCTTACAAAGGAAAGGGAATTTGGAAAAGAAAAAATTTCACTACCCCAACCCAGGTCACATTGGGTTGGCATAGTGACATCCATTCTTCTCTAAGTTCCTTTTCCTTTGTAAGAAGTTGCTATTTAAGATAGCATCCTCCTTCCACTTTGTACTACTGAAGAGGATTGCAGTTAGCAATCGAAATATATAGTTTTGCTTGCTCAACTCTTTCTTTCATCCAACTGTGGTGTTAGTTGTGATATATATGTGTGTGTATATATATATATATATATATATATATATATATATATATATATTTATATATATATATATATATAAAATAGAATGCCAGATCTACCCTACAAGATAATATGCAGCAGCAATGAGGTCTCCATATGAAAGTGACAATTGAAAATAATCAGACAGCAACTAATTTAGTTCCTAGCATTGCAGATGAAATATATGAAGAAAGTAAAAACAACTAGTTCTGCCACTGTTGACAGAAGAGGAAGAGGCGGGTTGACAGTAGTGTTCAGGTCATTACAGGAAGTAAATAAAACTGACAGAGATCTCAAGGTTTGGAACAAGAGAGTATTATCACATCATTGAAACAAACTGAAGACCTGTGTAAAGGATATCGATAAACAGTTTTCCACATAGCCCTTGCTAAAAGCACGAGCAAATTCAAAACGAAGTATGACAGTTGGAGGAAAACAAGACCCAATGACGTAGAAGCTTCAAAGCCACGCTTTGCATGGACTATTTGTTCCTACAGTAAGGTTTCCAATGACTTCAGCCCTTATATCTAAGAGCTTAGAATAATTAAGGGAATAAATTGAAATGAATATACAATTATTGAAGAAAATTCAACTAGTGGAAAGAGAATCTATTCATTCAGGGGCATGGGGATGCTGCAGAGATGCATAAAATTGCTTTGTGGCAGCCAAAATAAAACAGAAAGTGATGGACAGTAAGGAAAGGGCTGATATGGTATAGCCCATTTGTCACCAATATTCTTTCTTTCTCGACCAAGAAAACTCCCAGCAGTACCTGTTATGGAAAATGAGAAGGCAATTTGTGGAAACCCAACTTCAAAGGACAAAAGAAAATCCACCCATCTTATGGCAGCTAGGACTTTTTGAAATTTTAAAGTTGCCAAGTATCCGTTCTGTCACCACCACCAACATCACAGCCCCAATGCCGCCTACCCACGTGATTCTAACCACTGTTTGTGAGTCTTAGAATTTTTTGCACACACAAAAATAAACACACATACATTTGTTTATAATCATAATGTATGTATGATCAGCCTTCAAAGTTCACTACAAGACCACCTTCCTAACCCCTTGGAGGGCCCCCTGGGATGACACAGCCTTTATACTTCACCAGGGTGGATTAATGTGGTTTGGTATAGTGTCATGGATGGAGTGCATGTGATGTGTCAAGCATATTGGCATGGCTGTAGTTATAAACAGACTCAGTACTGCTCCACAAGGATTCTTAATCTGTGCATTGCAACTAGGTATATATATATATATATATATACACATGTATGTTGTAAATACAGTACCTCTCATTAACGGACATTAATTAGCTGTGTTTGCAGTGTTTTTGCTGTTTTCGGTGTTTTTGGTGCTGTTCTTTAGTGCTGTGCAATCACTATGCCACCCAAAAACCACTCCAAATCAACGGATTATTCACATCAACGGACACCATTACCCCCCTTTTAGTCCATTAATGAGAGGTAGTACTGTATACTGTACAATAATTATAATATCCAGGTATATCATATATAGGTATATATACACATGTATACTAGAAATATATTGTATTTACCTAATTGTAATATACAGGATAAGAACCACATTTGTGGAGTCTCGTTTCTGTGCCGCCATAAGCCAATTTAAAATGGTGAAGACATTGGGACAAGACCCTATGAGCACACTTATTACGTGTACTTTACAATTAAGTTCATATAATTTGGTAAATACAAGCAAGTGCACATATTTCCTCTTTATTTAAAGTAATTCTTCCCCAAAACCATAGGAGTGTTGGAGGACTAAAGGTGGCAGTACACAAGGCAAGCATGCTACTTCTTTTTGCTACTTTGAGCAGAAACAACTTCGGCTACAATATTCTAGACTTCAGGAAGAACTTCTCGACAATGTGTCTAACATCTGTATAGGTTCAACATACACTGAGCTTCTTACTAGATATTGCAAGAGTCATCTCACATTTGGAAATTTGAAAAACGAGACCATAACTGAAGTTGTTTCTACTCAAATGAAATAGCAAAAGCAAGTAGCATGCTAGTGAGAAATGTCAAGTGTGATGTCACCTTCAGTGTTCATTACAAAACGTATGAATCGAAGTTTCTTTCATCCTTTATATCATCTTTCACCAAGCAGTAATTAGGCACAACAGAAAAACATTCTCGCTCCTTTCACTCCCATCACACTTGTCCATTTCATACCTTTCTGCTTAAACCATGCAAAAAATAAATAAACAAAAAATAATAATCATAATAAAATAAAATCTTCCTCTAACAATAGTAAGTCTGGTTATCCTCAGTGATACCTTTCTGCTTAAACCATGCAAAAAATAAATAAATAAAAAATAATAACGATAATAAAATAAAATCTTCCTCTAACAATAGTAAGTCTGGTTATCCTCAGTGATACCTTTCTGCTTAACCCATGCAAAAAATAAATAAATAAATAAAAAATAATAATAATAGTAAAATAAAATCTTCCTCTAATAGCAGTAAGTCTGGTTCATCCCCAGTGTACTCTTCAACTATCATTTCACTTGCATTTACCTTTGTAGTTGTAAGGTACAGAAAAGAGCTACACTTGTGGGCCTTATTATTATCATCATTACTTTATTTTCTTTGTCTCTTGAACACTCAAAGCTGTATTTGATTCAATTCAGCATTTTGTCTTTTTTGAGGCAAGAACAGAATACAGTGCAGTAATTATATTGAATTATTTATTAAATTAATTATAAATGTTTTGCTCTCATATTTGGATGTACAATATTTTGACACAAACCATTGTATATGCTAAGGTATTACGCTACATAATGTTTGTTCATATACACCCACTGTAGGGATTTACAAAACTCACAAATGTCCTCTCAGTACATAATCTGTTTATAGGCTGAGGACTCTATACTTGGTTTCCTTCATCCCTGGGTGGTCACCAACATATAACCAATAAAAAGGTGATCTACACCCACACTTCAAGTTCAAAACATCTTAAATGTACATATTGAAAATAAGGGGGAAAATAAAAGAGGTGACAGAGAAACAAAAATCTAAGAACTGATTCCCTCCTTTGCAAAATGGTCATAGCATAGTGCACTTGTTCATGGCAAAGTCCCAGGTTCAAGTCCTTCTTGTTTCAAAATATAAATTCAACAGACATACAACTAAGGGGAAATACACTTGTAAAGATACAAAACAACCTAAAACTGAGTGAAAAAGGTGATAAAAAAAAAAAAAAAAAAAAATTGTGTGTGCTTGGTGCCGACATCTGTGTTATTCTTTTGACCTCTCAGTTGAATATAATCCCTTGACACCATTTAGGGTACTGTGATGCCACTTGGCTTTTGTGAAAATAAATTTCAAAGGGTGTTACTACCCCCCACTAAAGTGTTAAGCAAAGTTTCAAGCCCATTACTCTAATGACATCATCTCCTTATCAGAACAGAACCACTTGATCTCCTCAGAATAAAATCTGTAATAGGTGTGACCATACCAAACCCTCCTCCTCCCAAAGCTTCAATACATCTTGCAACTGCCTAACCCATATAGGATACAGACTGTACATTTTATGATCATGGCAGTCAGTATTTTAGGGACTTAGCGACATCCCTAGAGACCAAATCATTCCTCTTTTATGAATGGGGACTAATATCTACTCAAAAAGAACGTTGATCACGTTTCATTTCTACCATCCCTCCATTTTGCTAACTTCCTCAATTTTTTTCTTTTCCACTTCTGCCTTTTCAGCAAGATGTTGTGCCCAAGGACAATAGCATGTCTGCACATAATGCTATGGCAATCCAAGCAATAGGAAAAAAAAAATTAGAAGAGATTATATTCTAATAATTCTTTGCCTTGAGCTATGACCTACAAAAACCACCTATGAATTATTCAATGGCAAGTGAAACAATTACTAATATCAGTGAGAAAGATCTGGGAGTGTTTGTCATGAGAATACAAAAAGCATCAAAATTTGTTTCAAGCCTTGCAGATAAACTATATAGAGAGATCAAATATAGTGGATGTGCTATCATTAAAAGAAGATTAAGAGGTGACACCAATACAATGTTCAATTCAATGAAGAGAGTGGATAATTGAGATTATTGAAGGGAGTAGATAAAACTGACAGATAATTTCTCATATCTCTTAATCTGGGATGGAAAGAGCATTTTAAGGTCTTAAAGACATGAAGAAATACAATTTCCCAGGGTGATGGATCAACTCCTAGAATAGCTTAAAACCATGAACAAATCTATAGCTAAATATGAGAGCCAGAGAGACAGAAAAAAAAAAAAAAAAAAAAAAAAGGAGAGAGAGAGAGAGAGATGGGACACAACATGTATAGTTCCATTCCTGTATATTACAAGTGAGTAAATATAATTAGGTAAATACACACATGTCCAAAATAAAGAACATACACATTTACACAATGTACTTCTTTATACTGTATATTTACATCTTATCACACTGCACTATCTTATGTACAGGAGGGATGAGAAGTATATGAATAGAAATGAAATTTAGCAAACGAAAACAATTATGAAAAAGAAGAAACGGATGCCATTCTATGCAGTTTCTGTTGAAAGGTTTCATGTTGGCAAGGTAAAATTACTTAAAAATTGAGGCAACTATGATACTCTTTCAAGTCACATATAACAAGAAACTATCATTCACAAACTTTCTGCCTTCACCTTCACAATTTAGCTTTCCTAATTTGTATAACAGTGCTTCATTACTGTGTACCTAAATTCTAGAGTTCTCATATAGTGTAGGATACATAATTCTTAAAAAAAACTAAGATATACTAAATACCCATTTCACAAGGATCACAAATTCCATGATTTTCTGGACACAATTTTTTTCAGTTACCGGTTTCCAAGGAACTTTGTTTTCAAATTCATAAGCCTGCATGAAATCCACACATCTAGTATCATGAAAAAATAGTTATAATCACAATCCCTGATGGTTATATCCTGAACTCCCCTTTACTACTATTAAGTTAAACAATAAACTTTTTTATTTATAGTGACATGTACTTGATCCATTTGTTGTCTTGACATAGTTTTTAAATTTTATTAAAGTTGTGCCAGAAAGTTTCATTCAACTGTGAGGAGGACCTCATACTGATGGAGTTAACCTCTTTGATATGACGACACACTTCTCAGAGTTTGTTCTGGTGAATACCAGATGTTTTTATTCAGTCGAGAAGAGGATCTCATCCCAAAGGGATTAAATGCCAGTGCCCAGTACCTTAATATAAAATATGCTAAACAGGTTAAAGATTAATTCAATTTCCAATACTTCTAGACACCTTCATAAAAAATTTCAGTTAACAGCTGTACAGTGCCAAAATATTCAAGCACTACATATGATTAAATCTGAATAATGAATACTGTCATGAGTTTCATTATTTCATGCACATTTCATCTGTGCTAGAATACACTAATTCATTAAATTAGACTGCCTTTAAATGATGCTTAATTTGCATAATTTATGATTACATAGAATCATTAACTTATGGTTCACCTACATATAATCGGAAGCATAAGTTTCCTCCTAATGTAAAGCTGCCTGCACAATATATTACAAGTCTTGTTTCAGGTTAAATTACTGTGAATTTTCACATTATAGGAACCCAAACCATGAGTCAGGTACCTAGCCTGGCACCTACACATTAGAATGTATTTTCATGTGAAGAGTGAGGGCATCTGATTCCGTAAACAATGCTCCGCACTGAGTGCACACATAATGTGTCTTGTCGGCCGGAATTTTGCCGTGATTCTTAATCTGAATTCTGTCGGGAAATCCCGACTCCCAAGGAACATAGATTGGAGTTTCTCCAGTATGTGGCCAAACTGGCCTCCTCAGATATGAAAGCTGAGTAAGCGGAACCTCAGCAATTTTGCATTTTTCTGGGTTCTCCGTCATATGTTTCATAAGATGCCGTTTCAGGTGATCGCCTTTTGTAAATGCAGCACTGCATTGTGTACATTTGTGGGGCTTCTCTCCCGTGTGTGACCTGGTGTGCCGATTTAGGTGGTCAGTATTAGAGAATGCAGCATCGCAGTATTTGCACTTGTGCGGCTTTTCCCCAGTGTGCCGCATGGTGTGCCGCTTCAGGTGATCGTTCTTGGAAAATGCACTTTCGCAGTACGTACATTTGTAAGGCTTTTCACCCGTGTGCGTCATAATGTGTTGCTTCAGGTGATGCCGCTTGCTGAAGGCCGAGCTGCAATAAGTGCATTCATGTGGTTTTTCACCCGTATGAGTTCGAATGTGTTCCTTAAGGCGTTCACTCTTGGCAAATGCTGACGGACAATACATACATTTATACGGCTTTTCTCCTGTATGCGTCCGGATGTGCTCCTTGAGACGATCACTCTTCGAGAATGCTCTCTCGCAATAAGTACATTTGTGAGGCTTTTCGCCCGTGTGAGACCTTATATGTCGCTTTAAGTGATCACTGTTGTTAAAAGCCGACTCGCAATATGTGCACTTGTATGGTCTTTCTCCAGTATGAGTGCGAATGTGTCGCTTTAGGTGATCGTTCTTTGTGAACGAACTTTCACAGAACGTACACTTGTACGGTTTATCCTTCGAATGTGTCCACAAGTGCTGCCTCAGGTTTCTTTTCGAAGAACAAACGATATTACATATCAAACATTTGAAAACTTTTTCCGCCTCCTGGCTTAGCACGTGCTGCACAAGTTGGTTGTGGCCTATGAAAGGATTATTGGCCGGAGGACAGACAAGCTGTTCTCCAACCTGGGTTACGTTTGCCCTTAGCTCGGCCTCCCTACTCATGTTGATTCTTTGCTGGTAGGCGTCCTCCATATTTCCACTTCTTAACATCTCATTCATACTTGACAATGACGCCATTTTTATTTTTGCTACTGTGTACTCTCCACCAAGTCAACCTGCAATAAAAGGCCATAATGAAATTGAAAGCTGAAATTTTACTCACTTTCAATATTAATATGACCTAGAACAAAAATCATATAAACTAACCCATCAGGTACAAAACAGGTTACACCATCGAAGATGATAACCTGAGCTAAAATTCCAAATTCAATGCCATTTCAGCATGGTAAACTTCAAGTTATACCATGAAACAATACTACACCATGTGTGGAAGAGTATTATGCATTAGTTCACAAATATAGAATGAAAATAATAATGATGACACTGATGATGATAATGAGAATAACCAATAATACTAATAATACTAATAATAATAATAATAACAATGATAATAATGAATAATAACAATAATGATAATGATGCTAAATAATAACAATGATAATAATAATTATAATAATAATAATAATAAAACAACAACAATATTAATAATGATAACAATGAATCAATTTCATACCAGGTCTTCCTTGCAGAAGACCCGCATCTCTCAGGCCACTGAATTGGTCCACAAGTCACTCCAAAAAGAAATATGGTATTGTTATCTAGGTAAGGCAGTATAGAATGAGTTGTTCTGTTTATTGTGTAGCAATTGTGTCTGAGGCAATTTGAGCCTGTGGTCAGGCCTATTCTGTGTTGGTACAGTGTTTTTGCTTATTATGGGAAACATTTCTTGGATGTCCTAATGTGTGGAAAAGTCGAGTGAAGTATGAGTTTCGGGACTGGTCCTGGCATGTTTGTTTTGTGATCCGAGTGTATATGTAGCTTTGTACAGATGTGCTGTGAAGTATAGGAGGTAGGTTGTAGACATTTGAGTGGTATGTTGCTTGTATATATTTTTTTGTGTTCAGTTGGTGGGTGCTTATGTTTTGTGATAAGAAGGATGGATGGGATTCAGGCTTCTTGCATAGAACTGTGTCCCTATCATTTTCTTGTGATCCTATATGGTGAGGGTTTTGGTTTTCCAAGTGTAGGGGTTCTACTACTATGGTTTTAGCCCATCCAGTTATCATTCTTAGTGCTTTGTTTAGTGCAGCTTGTATGGTGTCTTTGTAGGTTACCGTACTATGGTATTAATTGGGTGTGCTTTTACAAACTGCTTGTATATTATGACTTGTTTCATTCTCCAAACCAAACCTACCCTTACTGCTGATCCTAGTTTGTTTTCTTGTTGACTTTCAGTATCAAGTCCTTGTTGTAATAATAGTAATACATACATACCAAAAACCCTTTTTTATAAGGGGAAAAAGGTTTTCTGGAATGTATGTACTAAGGTTATTATTATCATTTTTACATCAAGGATCTAACAGTGAGTCAGCAAGAAAATAATAGTAATAAAAATTAAAATGATGATAATAATAATAATAATGATAATAAAAATTATGACTATCATTAATATGTTCCAAATTTTAGTGGCTTTGAATTTTAGTCATTTCTGGCAGTGAAGTATAATAAACAAAGCAGGATTCCAAACTATCATGAGTTAAGTTTTATTATATATATAGAAACTTAATGCCAAATTGGCATTTTCAGTCATATTGAAAATAATGATAATAATAAATAAAACTATAAAGTGAAAAAACACAGCCTTGCAATTGCCAATGTCACTAACATATCAGTTTCACAATGTTCAAAATCATCAATACTAGCTTTAAACAGCTTTTACCAAATTATTTCTTTAAGTTTCAAATGTTTGCAATTTTCATTAAGTATCTATTCCTGCTCACTTCCTTTATCTTTAATTACATGTCAATGTAATTTACAATTTTCTTATACAACAAAAACAAAACACTACTAGTGCTGACAGAGATACTTGCAATGAGTAATTACAACAATTTTCATGCCAACAGAAAACTATCAACTGATACTACTGCATAATAGTTCATCTTTGCTGAAACACACCCCTTCAACCTGGTGAAGTAGTCTATAAAGTGTTTTTATTCTATTCAGACAAGGGAAAGCCTTGGTGTAGTAAAAAAATTTATTTTCTCTTACATAAAATCTCATTTCATGAAGAAGGAAGTAAGGGGAACCTACTGAGCAGCCAATGTCCCTAACCACCAATCAATCCATCTGTTGCCCCTGGTCTCTCTTGCAAAAGACCTGTGGCCTTCAGCATGATCGTATAATTGTGTGCAAGAACTGTGAAAGATAGATGAACTGGTTACCTTGAAGAACTGAACATTTTGGCAATCAACTTTGTATCTGAACTGGAAAATCATATATATCACATCTACTAAGCATTTACGTAAGAGTGGTTGACGTGAAACGAAGGCCCAGATGGTAAGGTGTGTCCAAATTTGGAGAGAAACCTATGACAAGGTACCTTACACATGAACTATTAAAAGTTAGAGCACACTGAAGGACTTAAAAGGTAGTATTCAATTGGAATGAGTGAAGGATCTTCTGAAAGACTGGTACACGCATTTACCAAAGGCTATTCCCCTTACAAGGGAGGTAGCCAAAAATCAAAGGCATAAAAACTACTACCACCCATTCCATCCCCAACAAACTCTACTCCCATCCACCCTCTTCCCTCCCTCTTTTCTTGGCACCACCTGAAACAGCAGTAAGGGCAAAGGGCACTGACTAACAGGGAATGGTTAACACAAACTCCTGTAATGGTCTTGATCTGTGTAAATGATTTGATGGAAGGAACGACAATCTATAATAACATGTATGCAGATGATGCAAAGATAATGAGCAGTCACACAGAAACTGAGACAGTATATACAACTGCAGCCAAGTGAGCTGAATGAACTTCAACACCAAAAACTGCAAAATATTGGAAATGATATCCGTGATTTCTGAAGCTGAAACATCCGGGATCACATGCCACTATTTTGTGTTGTACTGACATTATTTTTCAAAATTAAACTATACAGACAAAAGAAAAAATAATAATAGGTTCCCTATCATTGTAAATTGTCATCCATATCTACTATCCAAATTTACAAAATGTGCTTAATGTTTAAAATAAAAGAATGGAAAATTCCCAAACAAAATAAATCTTATGAATCATTCATATCAATAATTACAATATACATACATGTGCAAAATTACCACCTTTCTATCTGTTCAACACAACTCCCTTAAACTAAACTTTAAATTAGTACACTTGTTCTATTCTTTCTGGAGCTGTCCTGTGTAGGCACTTTATTGTATTTATAATTATCTATGTTTGGCCTTTTCATCACTTGCTGCAATGTGTAGATAAAAAGGAAAAGAAAATTAATACATTAAGTATTTCTATGAATTACATCCTCTGTCTGAAGATGTAATACACAAAGTACTTACTGTCTTCAATTTCTTTTCTGTGGTAACTTTGCATACATTTTTTAGTGAAGTTTTGCCTATGTATATAAAACACACACAAACACAGACACACACACACACACACACACATTTCTACATAGCAGTGACAAATGCAGAACTAAGAGATAAGGTCATACAGACAATTTCACTAATGGAAATACAGAAGGACTGACAAAATTCTTTGAAGAAATTAATTGGAAGAAGTTCAGAGGCAATTGGAAACATGGAAATTGGACAATTTCCTGGAATTTTATAACTTAGGTATGGAAAAGTACGAGCCAAGAACAAGTGAGAAATTAAAGAAAAAGAAAAGAAAAAGAAAAAGAAAGAAAAAAAAAAAAAAAGGACCAATTTAGCAGGTATGGGCAGAGACAG
>NC_134788.1:38226001-38393501 GCF_046742065.1 Oratosquilla oratoria
TCGGAGTTGAATGGGTTAAGTGAATATCTGCCTACAATGAATATTTCCACGGGTCAATGGACCCCACACATTATATCAGGACTATTCATCACCAAACAAATTGTCAACAAGTTTCCTCTCCCTCCCTCTGACCTGACCTGACCTCAAGTCATCCTCAGGTCACACAGGGTTGGGGTAAATGACATTTATTATTTTCCAAGTTCCCTTTCTTTTGTAAGAGGTTGCTATTTAAGATAGCATCCTCCTTCCACTTTGTACTACTGAAGAGGATTGCAGTTAGCAGTCAAAATATATAGTTTTGCTTACTCCACTCTTTCTTTCGTCCGAGTGTGGTGTTGTTAGTTGAGGTGGAACAGTAAGTTCACAGACTGAGTTACACATTGTAAGAGAAACAAAACACTACAAAGCTACAGCTCATTTTCTAACCAATCAAAGGTCTGTGAACTTCCTCTTGGCAGAACTGGAGAAGATGGTTCCAAAAGTGGAAAAACATCATCATGCTCTCATAAAATGTCAAACAGGAAGATCCAGTGTTCTTTGAGGAGCTGTGTAGTAGGAAGCTACCTATACAGAACCTCTAACTGTGGACTGACCAAACCAAATACAATCAGCTCAAGTGTTCCTTAAAGTCTAATCAAGTGGGCACTGTCTACATGACATCACAGGAGGCACCTACCAAATTAAACCCACCAATACCTTTAATATAATGACACACACGAAGGCAAAACGTGACACCTGGAAATTCTCTCAAGATGTGAATGGTTGTACTGCTCTGACAGTCTCATCAAGACCTGAAGAAGCCCGTCTCTTCACCCCCAAAACTATGCCTATACTATGGAATGTCGAAAACATTTGTTTTCATTTTTCAACATTTTCATGTCGCAATAAAAATTTCCTGTTTGTAAATCTTGCAACCCTCACAAGATTTTTGAACTGGTGAGTGGCAATGCATCGATTGAACGGTTAGCCACAGTCACCATGTTCGTCTGCTGGTGCCGCCACAGTCCGACAGTCATGACTGTGGTACAGGATACCTTACGAGTTTATTTACCTGTCGGTTCCGGGTGCTCTATCTCTCCATGTAGTCTACAGGTTTGTGTATGCCATCTTTTCTTTGGAAATTCTTGAGCAAATACTCTTGCAGTCTCCTTTATTATTATGTTGTGTTCTTATGTTCTATGCAGTAAATAGTTTACAGATGCGACACACCTATGGACCACTTACGACCTATTCTTTTAATATGGCTCTCCACTTAAGAATGCCGCCTATCTAACATCTACCGTCCCTCCTTAAGTCCTCCTGTTAACCTTCTCCGAATCCACATTCTCGGCTACAAGGCCGGAAGTGCAGTTTAATGGCAACAAAATAGAAAATGCTTACTTAGCAACGTACGTAAATATTCTAATTCACCACAGTTTGTAAGTACAGGTAAACGTCGACTTACGATGGCATTAGGTTTCGATAGAGCCATCGTAAGACGATCCCATCGTAAGTCGATCCCCAATTTGTGTATCACTCTGTTCCGTGGTCACTGTACCTAGCCTACCTGTATATTAACCACCAGAGATACTGAATATAGCCTATTAAACATGTACAGTAGTTTATTTAATTATTTTTATCCTTTTTACCATATTCAAACACCATAATATGTATTTTCAGTACGGACCTTAAATCTCGCGGGCAGCAGCCAATGCCAGCCGTACGACGTGTCGTAATAATACTAGCATCATAAAATATAGTCACCGCTTATATCGATCATTCTCTCTTTCACCCGCGAATTTTGAAAACCACAGAGAATGGGATTCAGGGCACATTTGAGAGAATGTAAAAACACAGGGGCGACTACAATAGATATAATCAAGACGCCGATATGGCAGCGTCGCGAATCCACTTGCTCCTCATGACGCCTACGTGTGCGGCACCGTATGGAAGGGGTTAAATATATCATATCGTCGTCGTCGTCATCGTAAAGTCGAACAATCGTAAGTCGCGGCCATCGTAAGTCGACGTTTACCTGTACTATTTTTCATTCACATAACAGTAATTGTAAGAACTATTTTTGTCATCTACATAAACGGTACATTATTATTTATAATTTTCAGGCACGTAACTTAGGTACACAATGGCAAGGGTCTAGCTAGAGACCCCTACGACTGATTAGTAGTTTGATACAGAACTAATATTCATTCTTTGTGCGGCTTTTGCTCTGCAGCACTTTCTTGGTACAAACGAGACGTCTTGTCCCCACTGTACTCTCGTAAACAAAATATTCCTATTTCTCATGCAAGTTGTAACGTAGCTGCGCAAAAATTAATTCACATTAGAGCACCAGTTATATGTAATGTCAATATTACTGTCAGCACCATTTGCAAAATGAACAGGAAATACTAATGCAATTCTAACATAAGTAATTTCTGTATCAAAATTCCATTTAATATTTGATGAGAGAAATTCACAGATAGGTGGAAATTTCTTTATAGTAAAATCCTGAAATAAATATTTCTGAATATAAGAGGACCCTACAAACTAACTTTCAAATTCTCTTCATCAATTCCTCTGTTCATAACAGCAACTCTGCACAAACAATGGCAAACCATTACGGATCTTCACACCTCCACTCGTTTACACGTAAATGAGGCGTCACATGGTAGAGTATACACAAACACCGCCAGCTTGAAAATTGAGATGGTGTATTCCCACACTCGGACTTTATACTTTCATTTGGAAATCAGAGATGTGCAAAAGTACCTCAACTATAAGGTCGAAAATCTACAAGAAAATAGTGGGTTTATGCCCTTGATGCTTGCCACACGCTTTTATGACGCTCTGGTCGAAGTAAAGTGTACAAAAACGCTGGATAAAGTAGACATAATCAGCTTTCAAATGGTGTATTCGCCACGGTCCTACCTTTAATAGTTTTTACTGTATCTAGCTTCAAAGTTGAGAAAATTTCAGTCGCGATTTCAGACACTTTTTAAAAAATGGCGTTCGTGCGTACTTGTGAGAGAGCCCTCAGACACCTTCTCCCGCATGTCCATCAACACCTTTGCCTTACTGACGAGGCTGATACTCGGCATCTACACCCAGTTCTCTGTCTTCATCGGCGTCAATTTCGTTTCCTCCAAATTTTCACGCACTGAAAGCTGACAACCAGCGATTACGGTACTACACACTGATAACAGAAAGTGTCACACACTAATACGGCAGTACCATGTTTGTTCTCCGTGATCGACGGGAAAGCCCGAGGATCAGTGTCAGCTGTTCTACGGCTGCTGGTTTGCACTCGGTAAAACTCGAGGCAATAATTATTATCAACCATCGGCTGCCAAACGCACGATTCATCACACTACTCGCATTATAAAATATAAAGTCACTGCCGTATTACTAGTTCTCTTGTACTCGGAGTAATAATAAACACAGAAAACGTGATCAAACCAGTTCACAAAATCCAGGGGATAACTCATGTACAACAGTAAAAATATATATATAATCAAGATGCTGATTGATGTCAGCATCCTTGTGTTTCTACTCGCACCTCAAGATGCCTACGTAGGAGTCACTGTACCGAAGTGTTAATATACATCCATGGCTATGTGGGTCAGAGCATAACTATTTGCAGCCGAGGTCACGCTTACAGCATTTCAAACCCTGCTACTAGCGAGTTGGACTAAGGGCATGGTTGATTAAATTCCACATGACAAAGTTTTCTGTAAGGGGCACCGTCCTAGCCTCCTGATACGAGTTCGTGAAACTCCGATGACAAGATTCTTGTCATCTGGTCAAATAAAACAAAAAATCATAAAACACCAATATGTTTGATCAAACATTTTGGTGTTTTATAATTTTTTGTTTTATTTGACCAAGTGACAAGAATTTTGTCATCGGAGTTTAATGGGTTAAACCTAATCATCAATCATTGCATACTGAAAGACTGGAGTGGTTGAGTGAAGAAAAAGATGAAAAATCTTCGCAACTTGTCATTAATCCCCCGTAGAAACCAAATCTTATCCTTGTAAATTAAGTCTGTTCCGAGTAATGGTTACCTTGTATGATCCTACTCACGCACCTCTTAATGTAACCACCCCAATTGTTAGTTTGGCTTTAAAGCGCAGCCAATTATGAAAACCAGTATATACTCCAAAACAGATGACGGAGAGGCAGAAAAAAAAGAGAGAGAGAACAGAATAAAGAGGGGTTTGTTTCAGAATGAAAAACGGGGTAACGAGCCTCAGGTCTAAGTTTAACAATATGGCACTGGTTAAAAAGAACACGTGCACAGCAAAACGTAACTACAAAATTAAAGTTGCCAGACGAGCGAGATTCAGGGCTTCTTTTATTTCTACAGAACAAAATATATGGAAACAGTATCCCAGTTGCCTTCCTACGTACATTATGAAAACCTCCCCCCACTGTATGATGCTATTGCATAAAGAGACAAAGATGCTCTTGATAGATTCAGAAGAAAAAATGAACGAGGCGTTTAACAAGTATTTTCTCACAGTATCACGAGCCAAAAAAAGATGGAGGGAAGGGTGATGGATGGGAGTGGAGTATGTGGGAATGAAATGGGTGGAGTGGATTTATGCCTTTGACTTTGGCTACCTCCCTTGTAAAGGGAAAAAAGCCATTGGTATGTGTGTGTATTCAAGAAAGACCAACTGTGTTGGACACGAAGAGATGAAGTAGATGATATCCATATATTTCGATCACAGACTGTGATCCTCTTTGTATTCCACTGAAGAGGATCACAGTCTGATCGAAATATATGGATATAGTCTACTTCATCTCTTCTTATCCAACACAGTGGGTCTTTGTTGAATTTTACGAATGTGTTACGATATTACTTTGGAGTTATGTATGCTGGTACATCGTAGTTATGTATGTATATATTTACAAAGGAGATGTTTATGGTATCTGACTGTTACTTAGTCTACAGAGGGGATGAGGGAAGCACACTAACATCAGGATTAGTAAGGAAGAAGTAGTCAGATTGACCGACTTTAAGCATCTTTGGGTTCAGGTGAAAATTTTCCAAATGTGCTCAAAAAGTGTAAAATTTAAATCTGCCATCAGCTAAGGGAAATACTTTGTAAGTCGTTAAGCACTGGATTTGTGCCTATTTCTTGGGGGTTGCAGTTTTCAAAAAGGGTGATGAATAGTCCATGCATAAATACTGGCCAATCAGTTTGATGTTGGTTGTAGGTAAAATGCTAGAATCAATAACAGCTAATAGAATCAGAGATCACATTGAGAAACAATTTGGAAGAGAAAACACAGGTGACCATTAATGGTATAAAATCCAAATGGGGAAATGTTATTTGTGGAGTTCACCTGGTCTCAGTTCTGGGTCCCTTATTGTTCATTACATACATAAACAACTTGGATGATGGGATTATTATTGACGTTAGGAAGTTTGCGGACGATGCTAAAACAGGATGCCAAATCAGGTCAGGAGTGTTTAACCCATTCAACTCCGATGACAAGATGTCTTGTCATTTGGTCAAATAAAACAAAAAATCATAAAACACCAAAATGTTTGATCAAACACCAGAAAAATATGACGTCAATCCTCGCTTCGCTCGCAGCGAAGCGAGGACTGACGTCATATTTTTCTGGTGTTTGATCAAACATTTTGGTGTTTTATGATTTTTTGTTTTATTTGACCAAATGACAAGACATCTTGTCATCGGAGTTGAATGGGTTAACAAGATGACTGGCTGTTTACAGATGTTGAAATTTATTTTGTTGCGAGCAGGATGCTCACTGGCTGAAGCCCCAGTTGCACCAAGCGTGCGACCTGTTTCCGACCACCTTCGACAGTGGCACTTTTGTTTGTTCTTGTGGTTAGTGCTATTTCGTATTCATCATACTCTGGATCACCTTTGTGATGCTGTGTGACACAAATACCTGCACCTGTGGGTAGTGGGGTATTTGCAGCTCCGTCACAATAACGCACCGACCCATTGAAACAATTTCCTGGCCAAACACAACACACCTATGTTCGTCAGCCCACCTACTCTCCTGACAAGGCTGTACGACTTTTCCCTAAACTGGAAATGCCTCTGAAAGTGACCAGATTTCAGTCCAGGAGAGAAATAATGAGGAATACGACGGACCAGCCGTGCATCATCCCAAAAGAGGCATGCCAGCGCTACTTCCAACAGTGGCAAGACCATTGGGAGAAGTGTGTGTCTGCATAAAGGAGATTAGGGCAAATTTGTTGTATCTGGATACGAGTGTTACTTACGAACAAAGGTCAAATACTTTTCTGAACATACCTCATACAGACATGTTAATGATGACTATATTACCTTCGTTTTAAAAGCAGTTTTAGGCAGCTCGACCACCAACACAACCAGTTGCTTACAATGCTGCGACCAATTGCATTGCTTCTATCCTTGAAGATAATTTTGTGCTGAATGCGACACTAAGAAGACTCGTATACTAGAAAGTAAAATGAATGATAATAAAATAAAGCATGTGATATGTTTCATGTAACTGGTTACGTCATTGAGAGAGTTACATAAGACCTCATCAGGAGGGTAAGGGCGTCGTTACTTGTGGTGATAGTCAAGGGGATGGCGGTTCGAATCCTGCCATCGGCGAAGTTGAACCAAGCTACAAAGTCCTCAGTAAAGGGGCACTGCCCTCGCCTTCCGATAGGGGGAATGTGCGACATTAAACCATATCGTCATCGTGACTATCACGCGATCTGATCGAAGCACTTCAGACCTAGTCCTTTGGTCGCCTCAGTAATCCACATTTCCCCCAATTCATCTTATCCATATTAATGGCCACATCTGCGGATTATGATGATAATTATTACTTCAAGTTTCACATTGGCTGGCAATGGTCCCCAGGCCCTCGTGTAGATTTTTTCAGTGCCATTTTGGTATGCGATCTCATTTAAGGCATGATCTAAAAAATTACGATTTTTCTTTGGTGTGAAAAATAGAAATCTGACCAGTTATGTGTCATTTTCTTGACAAGAAATGGTCAGGTAAAGTACATTTACGAGATAATGAAGTAATCAGGTAAAGGTAAATTAACGAGATAATGAAGTATCGTCATTACTAACTCGCCAAATTAATGAAATGGCCTTGCTGTGGAAGTCCTGTGTCTTGCGACACTGCTTCTGATCCAGGGCAGTGGACGAGATGCAGGGATGACCCGTCATCCAGGAGGTGCCAAGATAAGAGGGTAGAGGGGAGTGGAGTGTGTAGGGGATGGAATGGGTGGGAGAGGTTTCTATGCCTTTTTCTTGTTGGCTACCTCCCGTGTAAGGGGGAAAAAAGCCTTTGGTATATGTATTCTCGAAAATGTCCCAATACATACCAGTTTTCCTATGTATCCACCCTCCCTCCCTTCCTACAAAGGAAACGTGGAGGATACGAAAAGTTACTAGAGAGTACGGGCCACGTCACTATTTTGTTTAATACAGTGAATACACGAAAAATAAGGACAACCCTCATATTTATTTGATCAAAACGTACAAAAAATAAAGACAAACACAAGAAACTTGGTTCTTTACCAAAACATAAAAAAATTAATATGTAATAAAAATAATAATAATAATAAATATACGTACAGGGTCATGGCAGGCCGGGTGAACCGACCTCACAGACCAGATCCATCATGCAGGTAATAGTTTGGTGATCCATTCTAGAATTGGAATAATAATAATAACAAAAATAATAATAATAAAATATATATATATATATATATATATATATCAGACGGCTTTCTTAACAGGAATCACGCTAGTAAGCATTCATTAGCACACTTCCCCAGAAGATTTGCAGTTTAAGTTGGGGTCTTGGCTGCTGCCCATTGTTTTCATCATCTTAATACCTTTGATGACAATCTTAAAAAATCCAGGTTACCATACAATTCATTCCAGCTGTAGGGAGGAAACTCTGACTTCAGGATGTGAGAGAGAGAGAGAGAGAGAGAGAGAGAGAGAGAGAGAGAGAGAGAAAGCATTAAGGTCGATTTGGCATAATGGATCACGGTGTTCGCCACACCCCGAACAGGCTCCTTGGAGCGTAAGGACTCCAGGTATATCAAAACCTACGAAGGACAAAACGTGCCTCAAGAGACCCCGTTCCTATACGAAAGGCTGATCGTGAATTCTCATTCTCCAAGAAATATCCACCTCGCACATTTCCCATTTTCATCTTCCGTTCTACTCCTTTTCTTTTTTCCCCTTTCGAGTAATAAGCTCTTCTTTTACTTACTCAACATCGGAATTTCTTTATAGTTTCCATCAGCGTCCTCTTTGGGCCTCTGGTCCGAAGTGAAGGAACGAAACGTCTATTTACTCCTTACTACTGAGGAGTCTGAACTCCAGCAACCGAGTGTGCTTCCCTTCGATGCCCACCTGGGAGCACAGGCTTTTCTTGCTAGTTCGTTTCGGCTTCTTGCAGTAGCCCACAAACACGTCACCAACTTTCAAAACGTACTGCAAATGACAAGAGAAAAAATCATATATGCATATTCACATACATGAGATTGAAGGATTAAAAATTGTTGGGGTTATTGTATAACTAAAGGTGGTGGTACATTAAGCATTTCTCAATAGCATGCTACTTGGTTTCGCTACTTTGTTTCAGTAGAAATGACTTCAGTTACGATAAAATTTCCAAACGTTGAATTACTCTTGCGTCATGTAACGAGACGATGAACAAAGAGAAGTTAAACCTACGTGAATGTTACGACACATTGTTGAAATGTTCTTCCGAAAGCCTAGGTGGTTCCCAACCTTTTCTGGCTTGAGGCATTCTTGCCAAGCCTTTCAGAAGTCCCCAGCAGCACCCTTATAAGAAAGTCTAAATTCTAGTTTGTTGGTATTTTGTTGATTCAACATCAGTGTAACAAAATTTTGTCCCTGGATAATATGAAAATACTCATCTTTACACAGATGCTGCCGTATTGAACAAAAATGGATGACAGAGTCGGTAAAACGAAAATTATTTTTGCCCTCAATTTTGGTGGCACCCTCAGTTGATCTCACGGCACTCTTTGGTGCTGCGGCACACCGGTTGGGAACCACTGGTCTAGAATATTGTAACCGAAGTAGTTTTTACTCAAAGTAGCAAATTTCAAGTAGTATTCTAGCCTAGTGTGTTGCCACCGTAAAACATGCATGGCACTGAATAACATTTTAGCATTCATGACGCTGCTGCTGCCAGGAAAGCCCGATGGGTGGCTAAGGGCGAATGCAGATTTTAGCTGAATGTTTTCACAACACCACCGTTTCATTTAATCAGCAACCCCCCTCTCCGTCCCCTTGTGCAGAAACATGGAAAACGGGGAGAAATATCTTCGGACTGCATCAAAATATCATTCACACATAACCACTTCCTAAGCCCAAAGCTGTGTCTTGCAACACTGCTTCTGACCCAAGGCAGTGGGCAAGATGTAGGGACGACCTGTCATCCAGGAGGAGCCAAGATAAGAGGGAGGGAGGAGGGTGTAGGGGAGTGGAATATGTGGGGATGAAATGGATGTTTTGTTATCATTTGTTCATTTATTATTTGTTTGATTCTCATCTATTATTAGTTATGTGTCAATTTATTTATGCCTGTTGAGGAAGGACGGGAGAGGACAGAAGACGGGTGAATGGAGAATGGCTGTATATGGATGATGTGATGCATGATGTGATGCATGAGGTGGAATGGGGGTGAGGTAGTGTGAGCAAAATTTGATGCAGCCCAAAGAGATTTCTCCCTGTCTTCTCCTTTTCTGCACGGGGTGGACAGAGAGGGGGGGGTCGCTGATTTAATGAAGCGGCCTTGCTGTGGATGTGCTGTGTCTTGCGACACTGCCTCTGACCCAGGGCAGTGGACAGGGTGCAGGGATGACCCGTCATCCAGGAAGTGCTGAGATAAGAGGGAAGGTGGAGGGGAGAGGAGTGTATTTAGGGATGGAATGGGTGGGAATGATTTTATGCCTTTTTCTTTTTGGCTACCTCCCTTGTAAGGGAGTTTGTTTATTATTTAACTACACCTATGCATTTATTGTATTTCATTTATTATTTACATTATTGTAGTTTTTATTCATTTATCATTATTTTTTTTTTTTAGCATCCGACCTAGATATGGACCAAAAGGTTTCCTGTCGGCATGCTCCGCCTCTGTAATCCTTTAAATTACGTCTTTTGACCAACATTCCCACATGTGCGTGCGTACACATTTGACAACTGGTGCACATAAAGAAAAATGTGCACACACAAGGTTTTCAAATTATATTAAAATCCATTCAATAAAGAAGTTCCACCCAAACAACTTATAAATTTTCTAAAAATATGGGAACCTGCTGACCGTCAAACCAATAATTGGAGGTAATATGTAATACAAACTTACAAATTGTGCGTATTTGCTTAAACGATCAGATGGTAACTTGCATGGGTGCACACACTTAAAAAAATTGGAGGTAACATTGATTTTGACTTTGGCTACCTCTCCTGTAGGGGGGAAAAAAACCCTTGTTATGCATGTTTCTAGCCCCCCCCCCCTAAAAAAAAAAAAAAAAAAAAAAAAAAAAAAATTGCACGGGGCTTGCAAGCCAGTTTGGCCACCCGTGCTATATACCAAAAGCATTTTCCCCCTTATGAGGGAGGTAGCCAAGTCAAAGGCACACACACCCACTCCCCTCCACCACCCCTTCCCCCCTCTCATCTTAGCTCCTCTTGGATGACGGGTCATCCCTGTCTCCTGCCCACTGCCTCGTGTCAGAAGCAATGTAGCAAGATTACTCAAAATAAAAAACAGCAATATCCTTACTTTCTCATCCATTTCCTTGACTCGTAAGGAAAATTCTTCATCAAAACTTTGTGACATGGGGAGATGGCAATCGTGACGAGTCTTGAGTACAGTCGTCTCCCTATAGTCACGAGTTTCCATCGTAACGGCGCGCGTGTTCAAACGCACTTTTATTTCCAAAAAATTTGAGAGAGTCTGAGCATCACGAAAATAAATATTGAACCAACAATTTGGACTGAAAAGAGAGAAGGAATGAATTAATAAAAAATAATTTTAACAAAGAATAGCTTTACACGTGTACACAAGTTATATCACATCAATGATGCTTTCTGACATTATCAATGTCACCCATAACAGAACCAGCAACTCAGGCCCTCCTATTGATCTGTTAAGATGGTGTGGGATGGTTTTGATGCCAGTGAGGAGGAGTAGTAGTAGTAGTAGTAGTAGTAGTAGTAGGAGGAGGAGGGAAAAAAAAAAAAAAAAAAAAAATGGGGGAAGAAGAAGAGTTGAAGCCAATTGCATAATATAATGTTCAGAGGCCTGGTCCAAAGAACGATGATTTCCAGCCAGCTTAACCCATTCAACTCCGATGACAAGATGTCTTGTCATTTGGTCAAATAAAACAAAAAATCATAATAAAACAACAAAATGTTTGATGATCAAACAGCACCAGAAAAATATGTTGTTTTATTATGATTTTTTGTTTTATTTGACCAAATGACAAGACATCTTGTCATCGGAGTTGAATGGCTTAAGGTTATCACTGTGGGCTATTTCACGCACAGACACTTTCTTCTCTTCCTCCACAACCACCAAATACCAGCCTCCAGAAACATATTCATAATCATATCACTCACCGCTCCATTAACACACTGAAAGACAACACACTGCTGCATGCCAGACCCCCTGATATCCACCCTTCTGAATCCTCTCTCCCACGAAAGGACAGAGTCCATTTGGCCAGACTGCGATGCGGTCACCACCCAGCACTTCTAAGCTACCAGAAGAGGCTGGACGACCGTGTTGTGAACAGCTGCCCAGGATGTAACACTTCACCCCATACCATACAACACATAATGGAAGACTGCATTATACACAATCATGCACGCAAACAACACAACATACACTCTATAAAGGATTTGTGGGAAAACCCAGTTTCGGCTGTGGCCTTCCTTGGGGAGACGGGACTGCTCGGACAGTCTAGGGAACGACAACAACAACAACCTCCAACCTCCTCCATTTCAATAACTAGAACAGGACTTTGCTTACAGAAATCTAGACTTCTCTAAAAATATTTCAACAGTGTGTCCAACATTCGTATAGATTCACAATCTCTTAGTTCACCCTTCAGCTTTGCTATATACAATGTTAAGACGATTTGACATCTAGCTTCATAAAACAAGATATTGTAAACAATGTCATTTGTACGTGAGGGAACTCGTGATTGTTGGTGAAGCCCGTCGATACCCAGTGTGATAACCCATTTCGTTGGCACTTCCCTGCAGCATGCAAAAAAAAAAAAAAAAAAAAAAAAAAAAAAAAAAAAAAAAAAAAAAAAAAAAAAAAAAAAAAAAAAAAAAAAAAAAATTGGCCGGGGTTTCAGGGGCAGACACGCCCCCCCCCCCCTGGGGGTCAGGGGGCTGGGGGCTGTGGGCCTAGGCTGAGTCCCTGGGCTGAATCACTATTAAACAAACGCATGAAAGCTGTTCCGTTGATGTTGCTATTGATATAATTCGGCCAAAATAAAATCTATCCCAGTCATCACCTTGCTATACGTACACATGTGCAAGACACCACGCAATGGAACACAAAATAAATCACTTGCGGGCCAGCACAAAATAAACCATTTCCATACAAGTATAGCCAACATGCGAATCACTTGAAACTTCACATCAACCAAAAATTATTAAGACCATAACAAATTTTTTTTTAGAGGATTGTTTATTACAATTGGAAATTGATGACAAAAAATTGAGATCATTATCAGGAGAAAAATCAGAATTCCGATTTAAATCTGAAGAATATATGCCTGCTGCAGGTGAGGGTGTTGTCGGGTTCTGAAGACGGGTGGTCTGGTCCGGGTGACAAATCCCTTGGACTTCCGTCTTACAGAACCACAGCATGCAAGTGTCGATGCAGTATCTGCAGAGATGTGCATCGTATACTGTAATTTTAGCACAAACAAAATCACGTATATAATTTTCGAGAAGTGAAATGTCGTAGAAAAATGACCTTTACAGTTACATCAACCGATCTGTCCAATGCCCCAGGTCGTAACAGCTTTCGGCTTGGCCCACGAGTCACTTACGGAGGACGTGTTATGCTGCTGCATGGACAGGACGAGAACCAAATAAAGCGAGTCCTCGTTCTACGGTACATGTGTGTTCCTGAAAACCTTACTGCAAATTGAAATTATCGTATACCAAACCCAAGTTTCGACTTATGGCAGACGTACCTTCTCCCTCCTCTTTCTTCTTCAAAATATCTAATTTTACCTCCAAAACATGAGCGGATACTGTATCTGTGAATTTTTCTCACTGTAAATAGAATCGAGGGTAGTACTTACCAAATACCGTAACTGTGAATTTACTGGATAAAGAATTACAGTATAAGGAGGACTCGCTGTAGTATGGGACATGTTCAGTACTTTCCGTAGGGCTATTGCATCTACGACAAGTTGACTCTGTGGCCAGGCTAAGCTGGTTAGTGTTGCTCTGGTTAGTGTTGCTACTTGGAGCAGATGTTGAGGTGACAGCAGTTTGAACTCTGCCGCCTGCGAGTTGGACCGAGGGCACAATTAATTAAATTTCATGTTGCGAAGCCTTAGGCGAGGGGCTAGCCTCCTGATAAAGGGAGTTTGCGATATTAAACCAAAGCACCTCTTTAATGTTGGTGGTGACCCAAACACAGTTGTGAAAGTGTGATTATTACTTGTTGGGAGAATAGTTTCTTGGTAAGGCTGATGTACAGTGTAGTACTAGCTGCCTGATGTATGGTGATTTGATGATGCACCACAATACTCGCGTTATAAAATATAAAGTTACATATGCACATACATACACCAATGCTTTTTCCCCCTTACAAGTGGGCAAGGTGCAGGGATGACCCGTCATCCAGGAGGTGCTAAGATAAGAGGGAGGGTGGAGTGTATTCAGGGATGGAATGGGTGGGAATGATTTTATGCCTTTTCCTTTTCGGCTACCTCCCTTGTAAGGGGGAAAAAGCCTTGGTATATGTATGTACAAGGGAGGTAGCCAAAAAGGAAAAGGCATAAAATCATTCCCACCCATTCCATCCCTGAATACACTCCACACCCCTCCACCCTCCCTCTCATCTTAGCACCTCCCAGATGACGGGTCATCCCTGCACCTTGTCCACTGCCCTGGGTCAGAAGCAGTGTCGCAAGACACAGCACATCCACAGGAAGGCTGCTTCATTAAATCGGCGACCCCCATACAAAAAGAAGACGGGGAGAAATCCCTTCGGGCTGCGTCAAATTTTGCTCACACATACTACCTCATCCCCCATCCCCCCGCCCATTCCACCTCATGCATCACAACATCATTCTCTTTCACTTGGAATAATAATAACCACGGAAAATATGATCAGGCCAGCTCACAGAATATGGGGGATCACTTTGTTACAACTCCAAAATAAACATAATCAAGACGCCAACGCCGGCATCCTTGTATACCCACTTATGCCTCATGATGACTATGTAGGCGTCATCGTATGGAAGGTGTTAAGGACGTTGTAATGTTATTTAGGTGATGCATTCTATTCAGAGTTGCAGTAACAGCTTCATAGATACGGGGTTGGTCGTTTTACCTCCTCTTTTAGTTTCTCTCCGTTTTCCCAATTCTTTCCTGTTGTTGTAAATAAAGAGAGCAAACAAATGCTTTGGGGGATTTAACCCATTAAACTACGATGACAAGATTCTTGTCATTTGGTCAAATAAAACAAAAAATCATAAAACACCAAAATGTTTGATCAAACATTTTGGTGTTTTATGATTTTTTGTTTTATTTGACCAAATGACAAAAATCTTGTCATCGGAGTTTAATGGGATAAAAAATGTTATGAAAAACAGCCAACTGGCAATGGACACAATAACGAGACTCTACGAAGGGGTAACTGTGCTGACGGCTTAGTATTGGGCAGAGACTTGAAATTTAATAGAGGCACAGAGGAAAAATTTAAAGTGTTGCATCTGCGATGTGGTTATTCAGCCTCTTCTGGTAACTTGGAAGGACTGTATAGTGGCCGCACCACAGTCTAACCAGGGGTGGACAATATGGTCATCTGCATGTCTGGGACATCCAGATTTCAAATTGCGGGCAGCCTGGAGTTGCTCCAAAGGATCCTGGTGGGCAAGTGTAAAATTGGAATTGTTCACTCCTGCTAGTCAGGAAGACTCCTTTCTGGAGAGATAGAGGATTTAGAGGGATGGATATCAGTGAATTAGGATGTTTGGAATGGGTAGTTGCTTGGATTTGGTTTCCACTTTGATCTAAAGCACTGTGCGCATTCAGGTCACCTTTCTGTCTGTCGGTGTTTGGGCGCGTAGTTAACCTGGTGGGAGGTGTGCAAGCGTTTGTACAATGCATACATTTACCAAGGCTTTTTCCCCACTTACATGGGGGGGTAGCCAAAAAGAAATAGGAATAGAAACCACTCCCACCCATTCCATCCCCTATATACTCCACCCTCCCTCTCATCTTGGCACCTCCTGGATGACAAGTCATCCTTGCATCCTGTCCACTGCCCTGGGTCAGAAGCAATGTCACAAGACACGGCATACCCACAGCAAGGCCGCTTCATTAATTCGATGACCCCCCTCTCTGTCCCCTCATGAAGAAAAGGAGAAAATGTTTGTGATTTTGCATTTACCTAATTGTATCTTATGTAAAAGGGGAGTTAAGCATATGGTGTCCCGTCTTTGTATCTCTCCATATCCAGTTTGTTCTTAAATTCTTGTATTGTTTTTGCACACACCGTTTTTTCATGTAATGTGTTCCATACATCTACCACTCTGGGAAGAGCTGTTCTTTTTCAGGTTCCTTCTATAAGTGTCCTTTTTAAGCTTCTTTCCATCTCCGTTTATTTGTGTTTGTGTTGGGTTTATTTCTACTGTAGCATTCGAGTGACTTGGGTTACTTTTCTATTTGATTATTTATCTATTTTTCTTTATTTCAGTCTCCTTTGGGGTCCGTACCTGATGCAGATTGCATAAATTTTTGCAGTCATTGTTTTAACGATTTCAGTGACATCTGTCTAGACCAGTCTTGTAGCATTCTTTGATGATTTAGACTTTTCTTCTTATCTATGGCTTTGTGGGGCATGTAGTCAGTCAACCACTTCAGTACGAGTCAAATTCTTGCATACAGCATCGGCTGCCATATGTAATTTGCATCACACTACTCGCATCGTAAACTATAAAGTCACTCCTGTGTTACTTGTTCTCTTTTAACCGAGTAATAGCAAAATCATGATCAAACCAGTTCACCGAATCCAGGGGTAACTCATGTACACACACACACACACAAGAAGAAACTTAAGGACAGTTACAGAAGAGATCTGAAAAAGAATAGCTTTCCACATAGAGTGATAGATACATGGAATAATTTGAAAGAGAAAACAGCGAGTGCTAAAACTATACACGACTTCAAGAAAGAACTGGATGCAGAAAGATAAAACTGAGGGTCCCTATGAGCATAGCTCTTCTCCCGGAAAATACAACTAGGTAATTAAAACACACACATACACACACACACACACACACACACAAAAAAAAAGGTATATATATCAGTCGTGGGCATTGCGATAAGTAAAGCGATAATATCGCTTTAACCGAAAATTTATCGCTTATCATTTATCGCAAGACCGGAAAAATTTATCGCTTTCAAATTTCCCGCGATAAAGTAGAAGACGAAAAACCGTTACGGCGGGAGGTTACAGGCTCATTGTTACGTGGCAAACAGATGCGGCCAGGCGCCTGGCAGCCCGCACTTCTGTTGTCACTGTTTCTTTGAATAGCCCCCCAACTGGTTGCATCTGATCTCAGCTCTGTGTTTCATTGTGCTACCAGCGATCCAAAGCTTCTTTGTGTGTTATAACTTATATATACTTAATTCTTATTGTATATTGCTATCTTAACTAAATATCTAATTAATATATATTAGTTTTATATATTTTTTGCGTTTAGAGGTGCGCCTCGCACGTGCCTCCCGTTCGTACGAATGTCGCGTGATTTTGTGTTTTAACTTTTCCTTTTCAGGAAATCGTTTAGGTTTTTGCATTTCATATTGCGTTATTAATTAGTGTCGCGGCGGGCGCATTTCAGTGTTCGAGAATAGTGAATTTAGTGATTAGTGAGTGTCAAGATGTCAGGCAAGAGGACAGTGGAGGACTTTTTCCGCGTGGAGGCCAGCAGCAGTGATGTGACTCAGGAAAGGGAGCGGAACATTTCCAGGAGTTCTTGATCTGTGGACATTCCCACCATCTCCCGCTCGAGCTCCCTCAAGTCCCTGGGCAGTGAGCCAGAGGACAGCCGCCCTGGCAGCCAGGCCAGTGACCAGGGAGACGTTGTGATTGCGGGTGGCTGCAGTATTTCGAGCCAGGAGCTGCAGATCATCAAAGACAAGATGGCCGCTCTGACAAACTATTACAAGTTGTCCCACGTGATCAGCACAGTATAGCTGGGGATGTCCTGAGGCCAAAGAGGGCGTGCCTCAGTGAGGACAACCTTGAGCATCTGGTGTTTCTGAAGGGAAATCTCCACCTCCTCAAGCAGAAGTTCAAGGTGCCATGGGGGGTGGATGAGGAGGATGAGGAGATGTTTTAAATTGTTGTATTTGTGTTTGTGATGTTGTGCTGTGATAGTTTTGTTAATTTGTCTTCATTAAATGTTGCTATAAAGTAATAAAATGTTAATTTCGGGTCCTTTAGTGTTTTATAGTAATATATGGTGTTTTAAGTGTAAAATAGAGGTTTTTAAATGCATAAGTAGCAAAAATAGAGTATTTTTGGATTTATCGCAGGATTTATCGCTTATCGCTTTAAGGTATCTTGGAAATTTATCACTTATCGCTTTAAGGTATCTTGGAAATTTATCGCTTTATCGTTATAGGACTTTGCAGAAACATTTATCGCTTTACCGTTATCGCTGCCCACCACTGATATATATATATATATATATACATATATATATAATCAAGACACCAATGCCAGCATCCTCATGTACCCACTCATGCCTCACGACACGCCTACACAGGTGTCATCGTACCAAAGTGGTTAAGGTTTAGTGGCGAGTTGCTTACGTCAGGCAGCGAGTACCTGTGACCAAAGAGGCCCCCTTTGCCCTATGTGGCTGGAATGCTGTAGCAGGTAATAATCTCTGCTAGGAATCAAGCAAGGATGGCAGGATTTGAACTGTGTGAATACAAGACCAGCATGTTTACAATTATGCCATCAACACACTAACTGATGCTACAATAACAATTATCATTATCAAGCCAATGTTTCCATACATACATACATATACCAAAGGCCTTTTCCCCCCTTACAAGGGAGGTAGCCAAAAAAGAAAAAAGCATAAAAACCATTCCCACCCATTCTATCTCTATCACACTCCACTCCCCTCCACCTTCTTCCCTCCCTCTTATCTTGGCACATCCTGGATGACGGGTCATCCCTGCATCTTGTCCACTGCCCTGGGTCAGAGGCGGTGTCACAAGTCACAGCACATCCACAGCAAGGCCGCTTCATTAAATAGGTGACCCCCCTTTCCTACTCCTCGTACAGAAAAGAAGACGGGGAGAAATCCCTTCAGGCTGCGTCAAATTTTTCTCACACACACTACCTCACCCCCATCCCCCCACCCATTCCACCTCATGCATCACAACATCATCCATATACAACCATTCTCCATTCACCCCTGTCTTCTGTCCTCTCCCATCCTTCCTCAACAGACATTCCCCTCTTCCCCAAAGCCCATAAATCTGTGAGGTCTTGGGGCAGTTCAGACATTCTAAAGATCTTCAGCCCCTGAGTACTCGATGGCTGATCATCTTTGTAAGCTAATATTAAAAAGT
The DNA here is from genome assembly GCF_046742065.1 of Oratosquilla oratoria. Lineage (NCBI taxonomy): Eukaryota > Metazoa > Arthropoda > Malacostraca > Stomatopoda > Squillidae > Oratosquilla > Oratosquilla oratoria. Next base: position 38,244,861 of record NC_134788.1, read on the forward strand.
GGCCAATCTTAACAAGCTTAACCTAACCTTAATTAAATCATCACTGTTGGGGCAATTTATATTTACGAGCTTATTTCTGGGGTAGCTTATTTTTTACATTGGTATTCTAGGGTTGCTCATCTTTATGATGTCACAGAAATCTAAGGCACCTTTGAGGCCATTTCGGAGTAGTGGGAACACTTGAAAACTCCGGCTGGGTCACATTACATGAATGTATTTCAAAGTTCACTTGCGTCCACAAATATTACTTGTGCTGAATTTTTCTAATGCATTCAAAGATTATTTTCCAGGAACACAACCTAACATTACAACTAGATGTACTTATACAGTGTAACACAAGACAATTTACAGAAACACCCAAAGAAGATAAAGACGACGAAGAAGAAACAAGAATGATAAAAAATGATAAAAAAATAAAAAATAATTTGCATCGAAGTACCATAATTTTCTCCCTGTCCTTTACAATTCTGACTTTTCTTCTTCACGTCCTGTATGCAAGTCCTACAGCCAGTTCCTGCCCATAGACCACACGGTGGCTACAGAATAAACAATGTCCCATCTACACCGAGTTTCTTGGTAGGTATCACGAGTCCCACGGAGGAGGAGGAGGAGAGGAAGAGGGAGGTAGAGGGAGGGAGAGAGGGGAAAGAGGATAGAGGAGAGAGGAGATAGAGATAGAGAGGAGGGAGGGAGAGAAGGGAAAGAGGAGAGAGGAGAGGAGATAGAGAGGAAGGAGTGATAGAGGGGAGGGAGGGAGAGGTGATAGAGGAGAGAGAGGGGGAGGGGGAGGGAGATAGAGGAAAGAGATAGAGGGGAGGGATAGAGAGAGAGGGGAGAGAGAGGGGAGAGAGAGGAGAGAGAGAGAGGAGAGAGAGAGAGGAGAGAGAGAGAGAGAGAGAAACATTGGCCTTGCTGGTGCAATGGGAATGTATTTGAGTTAGATTTGGGTAAAAAAAATTAACACGGTAAATATAACTTAGGCATAATACTGTATATATAACTTTGGCATAACATTGTAAATATAACTTTGGCATAAATTCTGTACGTACCTTGTCGATTTGAGCTTGAAGAATGTCCAGAAGGGTAGTGGTTGGCCCACGGTAATGTTAATTTCAGTTCCCCTTGGGAGTCCCTTTATCATGCGAGGTAGAGAGTCTTGGCAACTTGCTATGACAGAATCAACCACAAATACTGATGGGATGATTATTACCGGTGGACTAGAAACCTCTGCGGGAGAGGGCGGAGCGGGAACCTCTGGAGGCACGGGTGGAGTAGGCACAGCTGGACCGTCAACTGCATGTTCACTTCTGGGTTGCTCTTCCGTCGACAATCTCTTAAAAGTTCTCATCGCTCCTTCCACAACGTGACAGGCACCCTGTGCTTCTCGCAATTCTTGAAATATCTGAGGGCTCGGATTTTGATTTATCACCTCACTCACGGACTTGGCAACTGCAGCTAGCGAGGCCCCTGACTGTATCCCCACTTTCTGAGCTAAAATCTCGTTCTTGTACTGCTCCATTTGCGTTACGGCCCGGTTGATTTTTTGGACCATGGCGGAACTGGAGGCCATTAACTCCTTACACGATGTGATGTTTTTGGTCAGAAGAACATCCTTGGCGTCTAACTTCTCTATGCACTCGGCCCTCAGCTTTTCGACGGCTTCCTTCGCCATCACGGTCTTGTGACCCTTATTATGGTGCTGACGAGCCGTGCAGCCATTGCAGACAAAGACTAGGCAATTCTCGCACCAAGACGACATATACTTACTGCACTTGGAACACATCTCCTGATTGCCGCTTAGGGGGGCAACGTGCGAACTGACTCCTGTAGCCCCTCGCATGCTCAAGCTCTCCATCAGATCTTCCAGTTCGTAATTGATTGGCAGGTTCTCGATGGTTGTCCGCCTATGTTGAGCTTGGCACTTTGGACACATCACGACACCTCTTTCTCTATAGACTTTTGTTATGCAAAGCTTACAAAAGGTGTGGCCGCAAGGCAGGGAAAGCGGTCGCAGCTGTTGGCCGTAAGCCATCAAACACACGGTGCACTCCATGCTGAAATGACATGATCCTGCATTAGAAAGTCCTCTTTTGGCAAAGAATTGATTAGACAAACAAAAAGAAGAAAATATAAGACGGAAAAAAAGAGTAAAGTACAGATTCCCTGGATAATTAGACAACTCCCGCATTGGTGAATGCCAGCAGCATAACTGCAATTATCAGCAAGACTTCTACAACTGTTTTCGAAAGGCTGGCCTACCATTATAAAAAGATGGAAATGACCACAAACTTACCTTCACAAAGACGCACTCAACACCACCACCACCACCGAGACCATCTTTCAAGAAAACGACATCCACGCATTCAAAATGACTTACGTGGTTATAAGTGACCTCAAGAAGCTGATAATCAACATCCAAATCATACCCACACCAACACTGCTCAGCAACAAAGCAGACATCCTAAGCCCATGACATAACATAGCGACAACTGCATTTGTACTACTTTCGTGTACACGTGTCACGGATATAAAGAAATTATAAAGAATACCGAGAGCAATGACAAAGTTGGCACCAGCTCTTTCCAAATCAACATACGAACAAAGATTATCCAAACTGGAATTACCAACACTGGAGCAGAGAAGAGATGAGATCTACTATCTGTAGAATCATGAAAGGAATGGAAATCCTTGATAGGAATGATTTACTAAAATGGGACAATGGAAAAACAAGAGGGCATGAAAATAAAATAAAAAAGGATAATTAAAGAAGAGACCTGAAAAAAAAATATATATATATATACATGAGAAAACAGAGGATATTCAGAAAGGTCCCATGTTACAAGTGATCACACACAATCTTGTTGATAATAAAACTGCCCTGTTTAAATTAACCCAAACTCAAATTCAGATTATTTTCAAAATTTCTTTTTATGTAACAAGATTCAATAATATTTCTTTTGACAATATTATTACAAGATGTAATTACTTTTGAGTTTCCCCAGTCAATATTATGTCCATAATCCCTTTGGTGGACTGGGGAAACTCAAAAGTAATTACACCTTGTAATAATATTGTCAAAAGAAATATTATTGAATCTTGTTACATAAAAAGAAATTTTGTAAATAATAAGAATTTGAGTTTGGGTTTATCTAAACTGGGCAATTTTATTATTAATAAGATTGTGTGTGATCATTTGTAACATGGGACCTTTCTGAATATCCTGTCTTCTCACGTATATATTGTTTCTTTCTGTATTGCTCTTCTTGTACCTTTGAAAATGTCTTAAATAGACGAAAACATTCGGTATCCATTCTTTTCAATTTCCCAGTGGTTTCTGCAAAAATAGTTTGTCACGTGTGTTTTGTGATTTCTTTGCATATATTTATATTTATATGTATGTATATATATATATACAGTATATATATATACAATGTATATGTATACAGACGCTCCTCTACTTACGTTCATTTATTTTATGTTTTTTGATTTTACGTTTGAACTGACTGTAAAAAAAAAAGAAAAATTTGAGTGAATTTTTGAGTTTAGCGCACTCTCCGTAGTACGAGACGTTCAAACGATATTTACGCATGATGCTGCGTCTATTGTTTACATGGCACAAACGACAGACTGACCGTGCCTTGCCTCCTCCTCCACCATCTCACTATGTTGCTTGAATTTAATTTATCTGAAATTAATGTTATTATTTTACAATGTTATGTTTATAATTAATGATTTAGGGTGTTTTATAAGATACGGTAATAGAATTTATGGATGTATAGTACAGTATGAACGGTCATACATTACTGGAACGTACAGTAACAACTTACTTTCATTTTCACGTTACATTCGGCCGTTTGGAATGTAACTAAAACGTAAGTTGAGGAGCGTCTGTATATAAAATACGATAAAATAGTAATAAACAAAATAAAATAAAAAATAAAATAAAATCCACTTGCACAAGCACCCAAGTGGTGCTCTGGTGAACTCCGGCAGCACTGTACCCCAGGTCCAGCAAGATAGATCAAAACCCATCAACCCCCTTGTGGGAACACACCACTGCTGCAGTGTCGCCTTAACGCACACAGCATTGTTGTAAATTAAATTGTTAATCTTTGTCAAAGCAATTATGTATGTCGATTGTAATTTATATGTTGTAAATATTATGTCACATATGAGTATCACCATTATTTTGTAAAATGTATCTTTATATATTATTTGCATACTCTGTACAAAGCCTTAATATATTCATTGTGTATAGTTTATGTCATAATGGACAGGCAATCCAATAATACATCCTGAGGTGATTTGAAATTTCATTAATCCTTCACTTACGGACAATACCAATAAACATAATGTGGTAACCAAGCACATCACCCTTGTCGCATCTTGGGGTGCGGCCCCGGACAGGTCCAAAGATCACTACCTACCAGACAGCAGTTCAAAGTCTCTTCCCCCAGGAAAAATGTAGGAAGTTCCGAGGACCCTTGCTGACAAGTGTTGGGGCTGTGGGTGTTCCACAAAGCAAAAATTACGAAGTTAGCCTCTTCAATACGAGTCAAATTCTTGCTTGTAGCATCAGCTGCCTGATGTACTATGATACATTATAAAATGTAAAGTTATAGCTGTATTACTCATTATCTTTCACTCTGAACATTAATAACCACAGAAAATGGGATCAAGCCAGCTCACAAAACACAGGGATCACTTAGCTATGATTACGAAATAAATACAATCAAGGTGCCAACACCGGCATACTCGCACCTCACGACGCCTATGTAGATGTCATTATACCGAAGAGATTAAAGGTGGAGACGTGTTTAGAGTTGATGATAGCTAACACAGTGTCTAGGATAAAAGTCAATCATAAATACACATGAGGGGAGGTTGGTGTATGGTCAGGTGGTTGATAAGGACTTAATGGAATGTGTAGTGGTATCCAAAGGAAGGATAGGAAGAGTTCTTGACGTCCATGTTCTTAAGAGAGTGGGGGAATATCAGAATTTTTTTGGTGGAAGGTAAGTTGATATGGGAGGATAGATGGGAAAAACTGTTCAACTACTTAGTTGACGTCTACGTAGGCATCATGAGCTGTGAGTGGGTTCACGAGGATGCCAGCATCAGCGTCTTGATTATATATTTTTGTAGTTGTGCACGAGTTACCCCCGGATTCTGTGAACTGGTTTGATCATGTTTTCTGCGTTTGTTATTACTCGAGAGTAAAAGAGAATGATTAAAACAGCAGTGACTTTATATTTTATAATGCAAATAGTGTGATGCATAGTACATATGGCAGCTGATGCTGCGTGTGAGAACCTGACTTGTACTGAAGTGGTTAAATTAGAAGGAAAAGGAGTAGGTGTATGATGAGAAGTTAAGAGAAGTATGGGAGGAGGTGAAGGATAGAGCAGAGTCAAGGGTGGAGGAGGAATGGGGTATTTTGAGGAGGGAGTGACAAGATGTGGATAGATGGTATGTGGAACAAGGTGAATGAGAGGGAGTAGGATAGCGAGTGGTGAGATGATAAAGTGAAGAAAGTAGCAGAAGAGAAGTGAGCATTCAGAGACTGGTTGTAAACTAGGACAAGAGCAACATATGAGAGGTACAAAGAAGAAGGGGAAAAAAAAAAAAAAGGAAAAAAATTATCCCTATAGCTACTGAAGAAGGGTCTTGAACCCGAAATCGCGATCTAGCTAATATGACTACATACAGCCAAGTCATAAATTTCCTTCCTAAGGAAAACAAATCCTTAATAAGGTATATGGAAAATACCATTAAGAAAATTAATTATTAATGCACAACTAGCCATCTCTTTTAATGAAACACACATATATATATATATATATATAGAGGAGGCAAAAAGGAGAGATGTACAATGAGAGAGGAGCATGTCAAATTTACAGTAATAAAAAGATGTTTTGGGAGGAAATTAAGAGAGGAAGGGGAGGCGAGTGAAACAAAGTAAAAGGTGCACATGGACACATGTTGACACAAGAGGAGGCGGTAATGGGTAAATGGGCAAAGTATTTTATAGAGCTGTCGAATGTGGACGATAGGGAGGGCTTGGTGGTAGCAATCAGAGGTGCTATGAAAATGATGGTAATGGGAGAGGAAAATGGAGAAGAAACAAATAGATGAGGTGCAATTAGTTTTGAAAATGATGTGAGCAGGTAGGGCATCTGGGTTAAATGGGTGTCATGTGGAGTGTCTGAAGAAGGGAGGTACAGTGATTGCGGACTCACTGGTGAGGTTGTTTAATGTGCGTCTTAGGGAGGGTAGAGTACCAGAGGACAGGAGGAGTGCCTGTACAGTTCTGCTTTACATGGGAAATGTGGACAATTCCAAATGTAGTAGTTTCAAAGGGATCGTTATGCTGAGTGTAGTTGGGTAGGCATATGGCAGGGTTTTGGTTGAGAGGATTAGGAGAAGAACAGATGGAGTAATTGGTGAGGAACAGTGTGGGTTTACAAAAGACATGGGTTGCATGGATCAGGTTTTTGTGTAAAACACACATGAAAAAGCTTTAGCAATAGGCAAGGATGTTTTATGGGTCTTTCATTGATTTGGAAAAGGTTTATGATGGGGCAGACAGGAAGGCATTATGGGAGGTTTTGCAGATACATGGGAGAGGAGAAAGCTGTTAAGGGCTGTCAAGAGTTTTTACAAGAGTAATAGAGCCTGTGTTTGTATTGGAAATGGAAAGAGTGAATGGTTTGAGGTAAAGGTGGGACTTTGTCAGGGATGTGTCATGTTGCCATGGTTGTACAATGTGTACATGGATGGGGTGTAGCAAGTAAACACTAGGGTAATGGGGAAGGAACTGAAGATGATCATAAGAAAAATATAAAACATAAATAAATAAATAAATGGAGAATTGTAGGAGGTGAACCAGTTGTCTGCTGATCATACTGTGTTTGTGTCAGGACCAAAGGAAAGATTATGGGAGTGGAGTTTGGGAGGGTATATGATGGGAGCAAGTTGAAGGTAAATGTGGGTAAAAGTAAGGTGATGAGATGTAAAAGGAAAGAGGATGGCAGTGAGTTAGAAGCAAGTCTTACAGGAGAAAGTACTGTACATAGCTTTAGGTATTTTGGGTTCCACATGGTAGAAAAGGGAGTAGAGATGGAAGTACACTGTTGACTGAGCGAAGCAAGTAAATGCCTTGGGGTGATCAAAAAGTATTATGAGAAATAGACACCTGGGAATGGGTGCAAAGAGAAGATGATATGAAAGGGTGATTGTACTACTGACACTATGGGACGGATACTCCGAATTTACGAGATACAGAAAGAAGTTTGAATGTGTTTGAGATAAAGTATCTGAGAAGCATGTTAGGGGTTACAAGATTGGATAGAGTGAGAAATGAGGAGGAGAGATGGAGTGGAAAAGGAGATGGCAGACGGGGCTGATAAAAAAGTATTGGGATGGCTTTGGCACATGGAAAGAGTGAAGAAAGTTTGGTAAACGAGATAGGCAGAGGCAGTGGGAGTGAACTTGAGGGGGCAACTGAGGATGAGATGGATGAATGGGGCTATGAGCAAGAACGGAATGTCTGTTGTGTGAGGAAGGGTGAAGGCAGGAGATGGGGGCGAATGGAGAATGGCTGTGTATAGATATGTGATTCAAGGTTGGTTGGTTGGGAGTCTACGATTGATATTTTGATGCAACTCAGAGGGATTTCCCCTCGTCTTCTCTTCTCTCTGCATGAGGGGACAGAGAAAGGGGTTGCCAATTAAGTAAAGTGGCCTTGTTGGGGATGTGTCTTGCTGCGTTGCTTCTGACCCAGGGCAGTGGGCAGGATACCGGGATGACCTGTCATCCATGAGGAGCTAAGATGAGAGGGTGGGGAAAGGGCAGTGTATGGGAATGGGTATATATATACGCCTTTTGACTTGGTTACCTCCCCTATAAGAAAAAAGAAAAAGTATATTATTTATAATTATATGTATAAATATATATATGTATATACGAGGCGTGTTTTTTAAGTACAGTTTTGAAATAGAAATTAAACAAGTAGACTTTTCGTTGTAATTTTACTTTTACGTGAAAGCCTGTACTGTAATTTACTTTTCAGCAAATCGTGCCATAAAATCTTCTGGATCTGCTTCAAACAGCTTCAAATCTCGCGGGCAGCATTAGCTGCCAGATGTGCGATGTTGCGTCATAATACTCGCATTTTAAAAAATAAAAGTTACCGCTGTATTGCTCGTTCTCTTTCACCCGTGAATTTTGATAACCAGAGAAAATATGATGAAGCCAGTTTACAGAGTATGGGGGTCACGCAGGTACAACTACAATATATATAATCAAGACGCCGAAACATCAGCATCCTTGCGTACCCACTTGCTCCTCATGACACCTATGTAGGCGTCATCGTATCGAAGGGGTTAAAGATGGCTGTACAAACCATCAGTAATGAGTGAAGGTCGTCCACTTTGTTCCTCATCATGCACATTTGTATGGCCATTTTTAAAAGCTCTCATCCATTTCCGCACCATCCCATCACTCATAATGTTTTCTCCACACACTTCACTGATCCGATGATGAATTTCAGCCACTTTCACGCCTTTAGCAGTAAGAAAACGAATCAGTGGGTATTTCACAGTCAGCAGCACTCTCAATCGGAGGCATTTCAAATACTCACAAACTTAAACTCGGTCAGATGATTTCTCAATTATGTTGAAAAGTAGATTACAGTACAGGCTTTCATGTAAAAATAAAATTGTTACGAAAAGTCTACTAGTTTCATTTTTATTTCAAAAGTGCTTAAAAAACATGCCTCCTGTATGTATACTCAGAAATTCAAGGTAACTAATCTGACTGTTCTGTGGGAGTGGTTTAATATTGAATCTTGCCACTGGGTGCTAATCAAGGTGGTCAGGGACAAAGTACAGCTGCACAGAAAACTATCGTTAGTAAATCACGCTAATCATTTTGACACAAAACAGCGAAACTATTTGAGACAAGTTGAAGTCTCCATCGGAAATAAGATTATCATGTCATAGTGAATCCATATGAACTCCGGAACTATTATTCGATTCATATTCATTTAGAAGGAATTCGAACAATTCGAACCCCAGAAATACCAACCCTTCGGTATCATAAGGTTATGTTCATTAGCGAATGTTTCGACACCCCTGCTAACGATAGTTTTCTGTGTAGCTGTACATACATACATACATATACCAAGGCTTTTTCCCCCTTACAAGGTGGGTAGCCAAAAAGAAAAATGCACAAAATCAATCCCAACCATTCCACCCCTGAATACACTCCACCCTCCCTCTTATCTTAGCACCTGAATGACTGCCCTGGGTCAGAAGCAGTGTCGCAAGACACAGCACATCCACAGCAAGGCCGGTTCATTAAATCGGCGACCCCCCCATTGCATAAAATGAGAGGACGGGGAGAAATCCCTTCGGGCTGCGTCAAATTTTGCTCACACATACTACCTCACCCGCCCAGGGACAAAGTAAAATCACAAAAGGGGCAGTCTCTGTTAAATCAACCAAAATTATTTTTTTTTTTAAATAAACACCCTCATTTCTCAGATTTTGATGAAACATTGTTTATGGGTAAATCATAGGCCCTGAATCCATTTCTGACAATTTTTAGATCAATCAGACATACGGTTCAAAAGATATGACCTCAAGAAATTTGAGGTTGTGTGTGAGGTCATGTTTTCAGTGACCCATAAATTGGTTAATAATGATCAGAATTGCATATATGTATATATATTCAGAATCAGAAAAAGCCAAGGAATTCAAATATATAGGTTTTAAAACTCTAGGTTAAATATGTTATACAAAAAACAATATTTGAGGTCACAATTTGACCTCTGGGGTATCAAATGAGATTTTTTTTTCTATAGATGTAAAAAATGAAGGCAAAGGCATTAGCTATTAGAATCAGCAAAAAAAGTTTGTGTAAGTATTTTTCATGAAACTAACCTATAAGTGAACACCATATTCCTAGGTCAGGCAACAATTCTACCTATATTTCTACACTTAAGCTCATATTTTGACAGATTTTTTTTTTATTGATATAAGAGCAAAGACAGGGTTCTTAGCAATGAGAAACAATCATAAAATCCAAAGTGTATGTTGGTAAGCTATGAGAAACAATTAACAGTGTTGCTAAACAGCCTGTTGAGACAAGTTGCTACTTGTCTAATTTCAGCATCCTTGTCCACTGGTTAGTACAGTTGCAGCCATATAACTGGGTGGTTGGTGGGTATGGTGCTCTGATCCTTCGTGACTCAAGGCTCAAAACATCAAGTTACATGGCTATATTTTCTAAAAAAAAAATATTGTGTCATCTAAATGATTTTTCCTGTATTCATATCTTTACAGATTACATGACATTGGTTCAACATTTGAAATATTGCCAGGATCCAATTAAAAAACACAAAAAATGCATAACAATCAATCTTGGAAAAGTGACAGATACACTTGATGAAAAATGTGATGGTAGACTGAGAAAAGACTCCTTGTTGTGTGTGAACTGTTGAAAAATTACAATGAAAAACTCCACTTTACTTAGTACCATTGAAAACAAGTCTGATCAAGATTCAAGTGAACCATGTGCTATTGACAGCGATTTGAGTGACATGTCTCAAATTAAAGATCTGAAAAGTGACAGTGATTGCTTCATAGCGGAAAATCCTTCAACATCAGTTCTTGCACCCCTGAACGAGGAAGAGCTGATGGTGTAGCCCATCTCAAGTGGCATTAAAGAAAAGAATAAAGGTCACATTTCTAATGAACCTAAAATACTTGGTGACCCAAAGCATATCAAATCAGGAGAGTATGTTGGGTGTATTTACAACAAGGAAGTTTGGTATGGAATTGTGAAAGAATACTGTGAGGAGTTTGACGATTTCACAGTGAACTTTCTACACCTTTCTGGGTCATCAGGAACAAGTTCATATTATCCCTCAAACAAGGATTCATGTGCTGTGCCAGGACATCATATATTATCTGTAATGAGTTGCCCTAGCCTAGGAGGAGGCAGCAGAATTCAATACATTTCCCCCCCCCAAAAAAAAATTATGAAAACATTGCAAATGCAAGACTAGTGTTGGCTAGCACATGAATCCTTAAAGTGAACATTGTTCTTTGTCATATCCATTATTTTCAGATATGACAAATATCTGCAGGTTAACAGTAATAAAAGTTTCATTACTTATTTCTTAGTGTTTGCCAACCTCAAATCTAAGGACTAAGATATTACAATTCCTGGAATATATATGCAATTTATAAATTTGGTGTTTTCTTTAATGACATGAAATGTGCCAACAATGATTTTTATTTTGTTCACTTGTAAATTAGTTACATAAAAAGTATTAACGTTACCAAACAATGTCTCTGCTTTTATATTAATACAATTAAACAAACTTTCCATAATTTGGGTAGCCTCATTACCATTTGCGGACACACCCCTGTAAGCATACGGGAGAAGTTAACCATCGAAATGCCCGTTCTTTTTCTTCTTCTTCACATTCTTCTTCTACTTCGTATTGTTCTTCTTCTTTACGTTCTTTTCGGCCTCTGGGCGGAACCCCAACACGGGATCCCCAGCACGGGATTAGAGCGCAGAGCGCTGTGGTCGTAGGCCGCTGTTTGCACAGCCAAGCCCCCGGCAAAGCCGGATAGGGTGAAGCCCGCGGCTTGTCTATAAAAAAAGTCTATATGTCAAAACATGGGCTGGGTGGAAAAATAGGTAGAACTGATGCCAGACTTATGAATATGATCATTTATTGGTTAGTTTTATGAAAAATAATTATATACAAACTTTTTTTGCCGATTCTAATAGTCAATGCCCTTACCTTCAATCATTACATCTAAAATTGATACCCGATGTCACATTGACCTTATTCTTTTTTTTTATAACTTTTCTATTTTTCAGCCTAGAGCTTTCAAACACCCTGTATATTTGAATTTCCGATTCTAAATATATATACATATATGCAATTCTGATCATTACTAACCAAGTTATGGGTCACTGAAAACATATGACCTCACACGCGACCTCAATTTTCCCGAGGTCATATCTTTTGAACTGTTTGTCCGATTGATCTAACAATTTTAGAAATGGATTCAGGGCCCACGGTTTCTCTCTATACCAAATTTCAGCAAAATCTGAGAGATGAGGGTGTTCAGCACTGGTTGACCTGACAACGCCCCAAGAGTCTTCAGAGGAGATGCAGAGACACTTCTGTGCCTACCATAGACCCACCTTACCGAGGGAACTTTGTGTGTATTTGGCCATTATTTCGTAGTTATGGCACTGGGTAACTTGTTAGGTCTTGAGCATACCAGAGATCTTTGATGTGCTCAGGGTTTACTGTGGTCATATGGGAACTGGTTACTGTGATGGTATTGCTCCTTGGAGAACCCCAATAGTTCCTGATGGAGGGTGATTCCAAGCCACTTTGCATTCTCTGCCAGCTAGAAGTTAATCAATCATTTGTTGCTAATGCAGCACATTTCAATTCTATGTTGTCACTCGATGGCCAAGTGGGTTGATTGATTGATTAAAGGTTATCTGGCGTCGTAACTGTAGAGGTCATTGACGCCGAATTGTTAAATTCTAAGATTCAATTTTGGGTATAGATAATAATAACAATGATTTACTATGTATAGATGAAGGTAAATATTTATAAATCTAAATTCGGTATCAGGTATTTGTTATCAAATAGTGTAATGGTTATTGTGGAGGTCAAGATATTAGCGGTTCAAACCCAGCTGCCATAGAGTTGGCTGAAGGGCATGGTTCATTAAATTCCATGCTACATAGTCCTCTGTAAGGAGCACCGTCCTAGCCTTCTGATAGGGGGAGCTCTGCAACAGTAAATTGAATCGACCAAATATTGTCAGGGTGCACACATGCTAGGGAAGTCTTAATCTCCACCCAGTGCATGGTTTGGAAAGTTTGTAAACAGATATGGGAAGATATGGGGGAAGAAAAACCAGGACTGATTTCATCCTGTGTCTTCCCAGAAAGACAAGTCAAAACTTGATGAATGGTGTTACTTTCCTAATAGAGAACTTTCCTGAGGGTTGAATTTCCCTCCCTCTCATTTCCCATAATACATAGTTTGAAGAAGTTGGTGTTAGGGAATGTGTCCTTGGAGTGTTCATTTGGTGGGTGGTATGTAGGTATTCGCGATGCATCTTTTCTTCATTTTCATTGGTGTTTATTTCTACTGGCAATTGCTAAGTTTCTATTTTATTAGATAATATACATATTTTTTATAGTCTACTTTATGTTGGGTTTTAGGTTCTCTGATTATAGTGTGGTATATGAAGAAGGGTAGTGTGATTTGTCGTGAGTTATGTTTCCTGGATGAGCACTTTGTGTATGGTGTGCTCATCTAAGAACATCTACAACTCTGTAGGTTTGTTTTTTATTCCATTATTGTTTATTTGCAGTTTTAGAGTTTTTTTTTGTGTTTCTTTGCTGAGAGTTTACGCACGTGTGGGAGGCAGGTCCAGTATTAACCTAGTTATATCTTTCAGGAAGAGTGGTATCCCATCTCTGTATCTCACAGTATTTAAATTGTTCTTAAATTCGTGTATGGTTTTTGCACACACTATCATTTCGTCCAGTTTGTTCCATACATCCACCACTCTGTGGGGGAACCTGTTCTTTTTCAGGTCTCTTCTATAACTGTCCTTTTCGAGTTTCTGTGCCCTCTTGTATTTCTCAAATCCAAATTTAGTAAGTCTTCTCTATTAAGGACTTACATACCTCTCGTGTTTCTATAGATGATCAACAAGTCTCCTCTTTCTCTTCTTTGTTCCAGGGTAGGTAACTCTAGTTTTGACAGTCTCTCTTCATGAGAGTCTTGAAAATGTGGGGGGCCATTTTCGTAGTTGCTCTTTGGATTCTTTCAATTTTCCTTGCATTTTTTGGTACTGGGTGACAGCATCGCTGCATACTCCAGTCTTGGTCTTATCAGTGTGACTAGTATTTTCTTCACCCTTTCTTCATCCAAATAAATGCCACTTTCATCAACCTCAGCAAGTTGTAGGTTTCTCTGACAATTTAGTTTATTAGGGGATATGTCCTTTTGTGATGATCACTCCAAGGTCTTCTTCAAATCCCACTTTACATCCTTTTCACTAATTTCATATTGTCCTGTTTTTATTTTCCAAATTCCATTACATTACATTTCTTGATGTTGAAGCCCACTTTCCACTTCTGACTCCATTCCCAAATTTTGTTCAGATCTCTCTGCAGGGACTCACAGTCTATTGCAGTGCTTGCCTTTCTTGACAATTTTGTTGACTGAATTATGGAATTTTTTGGCTTAAAGACCAGGCGCCTGAGCTGGTAGGCCATTCAGTGCATATCTATCATATATAAAATTTCAAGTAAAACAGTAAAAACAATAACCACTCACAAAAACACATCAAAACAAGATACACTCACAAGCAATCATATACACAAATTCAAATTTCATAAAATAAATTGATGTCTTTTAAAAACTTTAAAACATTCTTCACGTGAGCCTCCTCCCTTTAAAATTCTTTTAAGAGATAAATTTGTTATCAACAATTTTGTGTCATCAGCAAAGAAGTTTATGAAATATTCCACACCCTCATCCATGTCATTTACTTAAATAGCAAACATTATTGGAGCCAGTACCAATCCCTATGGAACTCCACTAATCACCTCTTCCCAAGTCGAACCTTTATCTCTGAGCACTACTCTCACTTTTCTTCCATGCAAGAAATCCTCCATCCATTCCAGTAGTTTACCTTGTACCCCTCCTATGGTTTTCAGTTTTCCTAATACTGTAGTTTTCTATGAAGCATTTTATCAAAAGCTTTTTGTAGATCTAGGAGAGCACAACCAGCCCATCCATCCTTTTCCTGTATTATATTTAATAGTCTTGAGTAAAAGCAGATTAGATTTGTGACACGTGATCTTCCCTGTCTAAATCCAAACTGTCTTGGGTTTAGTACAGGGGTTCCCAAACTTTTCAGCTCTTCGACCCCCTAGTAAAGTTTAAGATTTTCTAGACACCCAAACTTTGAATTCGCAAATTATGTCAGTTTATCATTATTATTAGTGTTGTTGTCATTAATACTAGTAATATTATTATTATTATAGTTGTCATCATCATTATTATTACTATTATTCTATTATTGTTATTATCATAATTTTAGTTATCAATAGTGTTATCATTTTGATCCGATATAAAAGGGATAAATGACAAGATTCAACAAGGCAACGTCATTCCAATAATGATAGAGACACTTTCACATATACATAAACATAAGTGTTTTAAAATATTTATAATTTACCAATAGCTTTAAGAGTGATATTATATATTCTTCATTATATTACTATAAGTAATATTCAAGCCAATAATATTACACAAGTTTGTCATCTTGATGTTCATTCACGATGTGGTTGTGTGTATGTGAGATTCTCCCTACATACACAGAATGGGGAGGATTTTTGACTCGGAGTGAACTGACATGGTTTTTCTTTAAGTTTAGATATTGGTTGGTTGATTAATCTCACTTTTCCAGTATGGGAAGAGAACAGGGTCATTTCATGCTAATCATTTAATTTTAAAGACTGCCTTTTGACCTCATAGTAATTTACTGACCCCTTTTGACCCCCTAGCAATCTACTGAACCCTTTTTCGACCCCTTGGATGGTTTCATGAACCCCTGGGGGTCGATATCGACCCCCTAGCAATCTACTGACCCCCTTGCTATTTGTCAACCTCTTGGATGGTCCCGTCGAGACCACTTTGGGAACCCCTGGTTTAGTATGTTGTTCTCTTCCAGATGTTTTGGCCATCGATTTATTTTTCTTTATAACTTTTACACAAATTTTGGCTACAGTACTTGTAAGGGAAACTAGTCTGTGATTTGTTGGGTCTTCCTTGTTACGTCCTTTGTATATTGATATGATGTTGGCTTTTTTCCATTCTTCTAGTACTTTTCCTTTCTTAAGTGAATGTTATATATTTTGCCTACCACTTTACACTCCTTTAGTATCCAGTTTGCAATTGTATCTGGGATGTGCAATATCCTGACATCAAGACTTGTTATTTGATCCATTATTTCAGCTCGTGTGATGTGGCCCGTATTGAAGGGGTTAAGCTCATTTAATCCTGAAATTGAACAATTTATATTAGTACAAGCCCCTTTTAATTTTCTGCACTCTCCATCTTTGTTCCTTCACTTCCTTTGCTTTAAGATACCATCTTCTCGGTCTTACTCTCCAAAAGAACTCTTTCTCAGTTTCCATTATTTTCTATTTTTTTTCTTTAGCTTTGCTTCTTAACGTCTTCCCTGTTTTTCCTCAAAGTCAATATCTCTTTTTGTCCATACATCTTTATAGTGTTCAGTATTACCTAATTTGTTCTTGCTAGTATCTCTTCCATTGACCTTTGTGACCTTAGTTTGATCTTTAGGGGTCTATTTCCTTCTATTCCATACACTTCCTCTATTTTTCCAATTTTTGTCCTTTATCTTGTATTATTCTCAAAACATCTACTGTTAAATCTCTTCTTTTTCTTTCACGAATCTAACTAGGTTATTTCTTTTTTGGTCAACTACTACTTCACACTTCTTTTGGTCTACTGTATCTCACCAAATTCCTTAGTTTCTCTTGCCTTTGTTGCTGAACAATTTATTTAAAAGATACCTATTCTTTTTAATGATCTTCTGTCCATTGTTTCTTGAGTTCTGATATTTTTTCCTTGTCTATACTTCCTCTAATTTTTTTGCTCATTCCCTTCATTTGTTCATTCACCTCTTTTCTGGCTGTATCTATATACGTATATATATATACAGACGCTCCTCTACTTACGTTCATTCGTTTTATGTTTGGACAAAAAAAAAAAAAAAAAAAAAAATTGAACTTTTTAGTTTAGCGCACTCTCCGTAGTTCAAACGATACTTACGCATGACGCTGCGTCCATTGTTTACATGGCACAAACGACAGACTGAACGTCCCTTGCCTTGCCTCCTCCTTCTCCTCCACCATCTCAATTTATGTTGCTTGAATTTAATTTGTTTGAAATTAATATTATTTTACAATGTTATGTTTATAATTAATGATTTAGGGGTGTTTTATAAGATACGGTAATAGAATTTATGGATGTATAGTACAGTAACAACTTACGTTCATTTTCACGTTACGTTCGGCCGTTCGGAACCTAACTAAAACGTAAGCTGAGGAGCGTCTGTATATATATACATATATATATATATATGTGTGTGTGTGTGTACAACACTGAATGGGTCCCAGTGATCAGAGATACATTTTAACAACCACAATGCATTTTAATTCTAAGCCATCAAAGGCCAGCATGCTTGAAATTGAAATGTGGTACTACCCAAGACTCAAACTGGGTATCCTCATGACAAGTGCGACAGTGACATTCCAACTAGGCCATCAAGAGAGCTTAATGGCCTAGTTGGAATGTCAATGTCGCACTTGTCATGAGGATACCCGGTTCTTGTCCTGGGTAGTACCACATTTTAATTTCAAGCATGCTGGCCTTTGATGGCATAGAATTGAAGTGCATTGTGCTTGTTAAAATGTATTTATATATATATATATATATATATATATATATGTGAATAAATTCGCTAGTGGACAGCGACATCAATCATACAATCTAAATAACCGTCGCGCAGAGGATTCGAACCACCGCCAGTAGACTCAAGAGAGTCTAAGGCGGGTGCTACGGACTCTCTTGAGTCTACTGGCGGTGGTTCGAATCCTCTGCGCGACGGTTATTTATATTGTATATATATATATAAACTTTAAATAAAATTGTGAATGTGTAATTATGCATGTAGGTCACAGAAATCCAAAATGTGTTTATGACTAAATGACAGCTTAAATCTTCTAATGTACAGAAATATTGGGTTGTTAATCTCTTTGAATCTTAAACCAGTTCAACATGTTGGCTTCAAAAGCAAACAAAATGCTTGGTTTGATTTGAAGAAATTTTCCTAATATGAATTTCGATATGTGTAAAATCTCATACATTTCTCGGATGAGACCACACTTAGAATGTCACCATATCTGACAGGCATTCAAGAACTTGAGAAAGTGCAAAAGAGAATGACCAAAATTGTGACTGACCTCAAAAACCTTGATTATAAAGAATGTTGAGAGATTGGGGCTGGAACAAGGAGGACACAAAGGAGATTTAATAGAAACCTACAAAATCCTGAAAGGGATGGAAAACAAAGGATTACAAAGGAAAAGCATGCCAAAAGGAGACCTTTTGGTCCATAACTAGGGTGGGAAAGAAAAAAAAAATTATATATATATTAATGATAAAACATTAAAATATAAATATCAACAAGTAAATAAATATGTATAGGTAAAGTTATATAATAATCAGGTAAATAATAAATAATAATACTGATAAATAATAATAAATAATAAGTGATAATCAAGGAAATGATAATAAAGACAACATAAAATAAACGGCAGGCATTACAGCACTTTGCTTAGGTGCTTATCTAAATGAATCTTAAAGGTTCAAACTGAACCACATTGCACTGCCTCTGCACTAAGGTTTATTCCATTCATTAACTGATAGTTTGAGACCATTATTTCTTATCGGATTTTCAGTGTGAAAATTTTCTCACTTTTGATGTCAATTACCTTTAGAATCTTTAAAAACCTATATCAAGTCACCTCTGAGTCTATCTTTTTTAGGAAAAACAGATTCATATGTTTTAGCTAATTTTTTGGTATGATTTATACTGTCTTCTATAAATTAAGTGAGACCAGCACCAGGTCAAACACATGTAAACTAAATAAAAGGGTATTGGAGAACACAGATCGGCGAAATTCTATTAGTGCAAGGATTGTAAATACCTTGAATTCCCCTCCTAAGATGTAAACGTGGCTACCATAAGCGATTTCAAATCTAGACTACACATATGGTTTTGCACCTGCTTATTATTGTGGTATTAACCCCTTCCATACGGTGCCGCACACGTAGGCGTCGTGGGGAGCGAGTGTATTCGCGAGGCTGCCATATCGGCGTCTTGATTATATTTATTGTAGTCGCCCCTCCATAATGACATACTTTCTAATTCTTTTGTAATCGCATTTTCTATGGTTATCAAAATTCACGGGTGAAGAGAGAACGATCGATATAAGCGGTGACTATATTTTATGATGCGAGTATTATTACGACACGTCGTACGGCTGGCATTGGCTGCTGCCACCGAGATCCAAGTCCATGACGCCTACGTGTGCGGCACCGTATGGAAGGGGTTAAGACATATGACCATGACCTGCTATGTTGGATAAAAACCGAACTACAGTATGGGCAGAAATAATGACAGTAATTGTACGAATGGTAAATGTAGTGTATTTTGATAATTCTGTGTTTAAGATTGGTCAACAGATGGAGCCCTTAACCCTTTCAATACGGGCCAAAATCTCGTGGGCAGCATTAGCTGCCAGACGTGCGATGTTGCGTCATAATACTCGCATTATAGAAAATAAAGTCACCACTGTATTAATCGTTTTCTCTTTCACCCGTGAATTTTGATAACCATAGAAAATATGATGAAGCCAGTTTACAGAGTATGGGGGGGGTCATGGAGGTACAACTACAATAAATATAATCAAGACGCCGATGTCAGCATCCTCGCGTACCCACTTGCTCCTCATGACGCCTACATAGGCGTCACTGTATGGAAGGGGTTAAAAAGAAACCTTACTCTCTAAACCTCCCATGTACTTGAACTAGGCATGTTTGAACAAATGAACATTAGGTCCGCACCAAGCCATCTGCCCCTATGGATGCAGTTAGGGATTTCGTGAAATGCTTGTGGATAGTTCATTTCTAGGGTACTATGCCTATGAGAGTCCTTTGGCACCGTAATTCACAGAATATGGCAACACTGACAATAATGCTGGTTGAGCTCAGACACAAAAATCACTGTATCAGTGGTGATAATTTCACCTTAATCTATGAAATTCTGTTATGGAAAATTCCAGAATCATGTACATACATACATATACCAAAGGCTTTTTCCCCCTTACAAGGAAGGTAGCCAAAAAACAAAGGTATAACAACCATTCCCAATACACTCCACTCCCCTCCACCCTCCCTCTTATCTTGGCACCTCCCAGATAATGGGTCATCCCTGCATCTTGTCCACTGCCCTGGGTCAGAAGCAGTGTCGTAAGACACAGCACATCCACAGCAAGGCTGCTTCATTAAATCAACGACCCCCCCCCACCATGCAGAAAAGGAGATGGGGGAGAAATCCCTTCAGGCTGCTTCAAATTTTTCTCGCACATACTATATCACCCCCCATCCCCCACCCATTCCACCTTATGTATCACAGCATCATCCATATACAACCATTCTCCATTCACCGTCGTCTTCTGTCCTCTCCCGTCCTTCTTAAACAGACATTCCCCTCTTCCCCAAAGCCCCCTTCACCCCATCCATCCATCTCATCCTAGGTTGCCCCCACATGTACACACAGAAATCAACATGAAATTTATGTTGTCCCACAATTAACCTATCCTTATGATATAAAACCTAACCTATAGGCCAATTAAATAAAAAAAAAAGTAAAAAATATGTGTGTGATACTGGAATCAAACCTCTGTAGCACATTATGGATACACTAAAGGTCCAACAGTTGTTCTGATTTAGATGAATTTAGCATACCTGTATTAAAAACAACAGGAAATCCAAGTCTGACCATTATATAATGTAGAGTCAGTAATTTGTATTTCAAAATTAGGTACATTTTTAGAAGTGCACACCTACACGATGTAGTGTCATTAACTTGAATATCAACCACTTTAGTAAAAACTTTGCATCCAGCATTGGCTGCCATATGTAATTTGCATCACACTGCTTGCATGATAAAATATGTCATTGCTGTATTACTTGTTCTTTTTTACTCCAAATAAAAAACACAGAAAATGTGATCAAACCAGTTCATGGCATGCAGGGATAACTCAGGGAGAGAAAAAAAATATATATTTATATATATATATATATACATATATATACAAATTACACATCACACACACATATATATAGGGTGTTCAGGATAAATTTGACACTTTTGTAAAGGAAAGAAAAAGGTCATATCCGAGAGAAAAAATAATAAAATTCAATGTGCATCTCTTAGAGGGTCTTTTGCCAAACACAGCTCACTCACAGAAGCCACCCTGTGCCTCCAGGTGGGACCTGAACCTGCAGCACATGCCTTCATGGTGTCCTTTGAGAGATCCTTGAACACCAGTCGGATCCTGGCAATCAGCTTATCCTTGGTGTTGCAGGTGGATTGTCATTAGCACCCCACACATAATAGTCCATTGGGTTGCAATCAGGCGAGTTGGGGGGCCAGGTGTTAGGACTGAAGTCATTTTAGTTCTCAGACCACTTCTGGGTTTTCCTGGAGGTGTGACATGGAGCTGAATCCTGCTGGTGTGGTCTTCCCACAGCCACCCTCTCCACCCAGTGCTTGACAACGGTGGGCAGCAACTCAATATAGCCATCTGAAGCGAGTCCGAGTCCCTCTTCATAGATGTGGGGCAGCATGATGTGGCCTTGACTGGAAACATACCCAAAGACCATTGCAGTTTGAGGGAATTTGGTCTTCATGAAGCATAGGACTTCATGCAGACTGTTGGCTAGCCACCTGTTGTTCTGTGCATTGTGCATCTAGTCCTGGCAGAAGTTCTTCACTGAGAAGAACCAGAGCATCTCTGGCTCGACTGTGTGTTTGATCTTGTTGAGGAATTTCTTGGCTTTCATAAGGCAGTTCTCTTTGAGCCTTGGTGGGGAGTAGTTGGTCCTTGCATCTCTTGTATGAGGAGTAGCGAAGATCCTTGTCCAGCGCTTTCTTCATAGTCGCCACTATGACGCCCATCTCTCTTGCCAAGGTCCACACTGCCTTGCCTGGATCTTGCAGCACTTTTCTTGTGGCTTCTTGACAAATTTCATTGTGTGGACAAAGTCAGAATGCCTGCTATGATTCTTCCTGCTAGCCACTGCTTCTGCATCTCAGTCGCAATTCTCCAGCTCACATCTCACAGCTTTCACGGTATTCAAGGAGCACCGAGCTGCAGCTAAATTTCTGAATCCAGCATGAATAAACATGATGTAAGTCACTCTCTTCCAATACTCTGGTGCTTTTCAGTCGCCCATGCTCTCTACCTCTCACACCCACCAATAGTACACAGAATCAGCTATCTGTTGCACTTTACTGCTATTAAATCCTTAAAATGGCCCTGAAGTGACATATCAAAAAATTATCAAATTTATCCCAAACACCCTGTATATATATATATATGTAAGTCCTCGTTATACAGTACATATGCGTTCCTGAAAACCTTACCGCAAATTGAAATTACCGTATACCGAACACAGGAAGAAACAGATTGTTGTGGTGGCCGTACGGTACGGTGTAAACTAAACACGAGCAGATATCATATCTGTGAATTTTTCTCACCGTAAATAGAATCAAAGGTAGTAATTACCAAATACCGTAACTGAATTTACTGGATAAAGAATTACCGTATAAGGAGGACTCGCTGTATAACCAAAATGCCAATGCCAGTATCCTTGTGTACCCACTCGCACCTCATGATACACATGTGGGCATCATCATATTGAAGTGGTTAATTTTGTAAATATACATCGATATGTACATTTTTCTTGGCAGAAATTGATAACATAAAAAGTTGCTAAAAGTGATACACTAACAAAGTCACAGTGGCTGCTCAAGACTCCATCTTTGTTTTGATAGATGCAGGTCTGAAATTAAAGTATGATAACTTTGTCTAAATTAACCTACATTCAGTAATGCGATGCATGTAATTCTTGTGGTAATCAGGGTGATCATTGTTGTCTTTGACCTCCAAATCTATCAAAACAAACATGGCATCTCAAGTTGCTGTGGATTCATTCATACTTTGTTATTGGTTTCTGCCAAAGAAAACAGGTAAAATTGCATTTCCGTACAATATAACTCATGACCTCCAGAAATATTTATTCCTGCTGAATTTTTATGTGCTTTCTTTTCAATGATCCTAGTATTCATTATTATCGAAAATTATTTGTTTTTGATGTAGCTCTTATCTGTTCAATGGAGAAAAAAAAAAAAAAAAAAAGACCGTTTACCAACATCTACACACACCAGAATTGTTGAAAATGAACAAGAAAAAATACTTCTGGAGGCCATTTAATTGATATCTGGTCGTTTTGCTACCAACCATTTCGCTACATTTTTTGGTTGTTTCGCTACAGTTTTTTCGGATTTCAGATCTGAACATGATAAAAAATACGATATGTGCAGGGTTATATAGTAACTTTATAGGCGAAAGAATAATAATTTGCCTAATGAGGCGATTTGGTGATAGATAAAATTGTTTTTATTGGGTCTCATTTTATACAATCATCAGGCAGATAATAAAACAGTGACTTATCATGCACAATACTGATGATGCTACAAAGTGAATTTTTATAACCTAATCTAACGTAACCAAACCCAAACCCTTATAGGGGGTGGGTGGATTGTTTCCCTTGGACTCCTCTTGCATTGGTGTTCCCTATGCAAGCCCCACAAATCTAGCAAGTTCTCAGTTGTTATCTACCAGCACCTGTTACTTGCCAGCTGGTGGATGACGATCCATTCCCTGATGGCAAGTCTAGAATGTCATCCGAGGTATCGATGCGGTACTGTGGATGATCTTCCTGTCGATTCTCAAATTCATCCGAGGAATGGTTGAATAAATACCTTGCAAAATACCGCTCAAAGTATTGGCTCACCATAACCAGGGTGTTTCATTCACTCTTTGATATCTCCCACACAGCTGCTTGACAGTCTGGGTACAAGTCACAAACTGCTCACTGTAGTTGATATCTTTGATTTCATAACCCTCGTCTTTCAGCGACTGATAAGTGGACCAACTGTCGCTGATGGTGCAGCGTCTTCATCGTGGGACTACCCCCCAACCCCAAGAAATGGGGGCCAAACTGCAGCAAACATCCCTGGCATGGGACTGCTTGGACGGACAGTCTAGGGAACAACAACTGTCACTGATAATCACACTGCTAGGCCTAATGTAGTCCGTGACGGATGACGGTCTTGACACTTTGGTCTTGTCCTTCTTTTACAAGATTCACCATGGTCTTTGGATAACATGTTGAACTCGCGATCAACAGCTATTTGCCTCCCGGAAGAGATCTCAGAGCTCATGTGACCGATCTAGGGTGTAATGCTGTGACCTTACACGCATACACGCCCCCAAGAGTTGAAGTAAAGACTCGAAGTGCAGCAATACTGTTATTATTTCAGCCCTGGGCAAGATTCGAACCCGGACCACTGTAGTTACAGTCAGGGACTCTACCAACCGCACCACTGAGTCGTGTGGAACAATGAACTTGAATTTGGACAACCTCTCAATGCCAACCAAGACCCGATCTTGACTCAGCTGTCAGCATCTCTCATGCTTCCCCTTGACAAATGTCTTGTCAATTTCTACGACAATTCCTTCTCCACCAATAGGGTCTTGGTTGTGGAGGTGGGGAGCAACTTCGTTGCAAAAGCCATGCCGATCCACGCTTGTGAGGTGAGACCAGGGGAGATACTTAAAAAAATTGTGCCGTGTTCATAGAACTTTTGAAGCCAGTGGGTAATAAACAGAAGGATTTCCTGCGCGTCCAAGGTGGTCCTCTCTAAAAATATTCCTTTTCAATAAGGACACTGAAAAAATGCAATGCTTCCTAGTCCTTATCTTCACTCCTTTCTTACAGCAACCACAGTAAAACACTCCTCTTCCCTGAACGAACAGGGAACCTCGCAATTTGAGCAATTCACAGTGGATGGAAGAACTCTACGTGATTTCAGATATCCTAGTGCGTTTTCGTTACTGGAATGGAAGTTGTACACAAACAGGTCTCCAATAATTGTATGGACAGTCAGGACACGATGTTGACACAATTGCCATAGCTGACTTCAAAAACTGCTGTGTGGGATGTTTGAAATAATTATCAGTAATTGGCTACAGCTAATGCACCTCAACACCTATTGGTCCTGACATCGTGACTGATTGGCACGTGCATCTGGTAAACAAAAGAACACACAGGAACAATTTGAAGACAGGCAGAGGTGGTAGGATCCCCCAATTCTCTTAATTGAATTAAATTCATTATCTCATTTATTATTGGTTTGCACTATATAACTTCAAATTGATTGTACTGATGGGCTCTATTGGCTGATACAGGCAATAATATGCTCTCATATATTGTACAGAAATGCAATTATACCAAAAAAATGTAAATTACATTGAAGTATTATAACAAGCTTAGTTTCCTAATGCTATACTGTGT
Organism: Oratosquilla oratoria; assembly: GCF_046742065.1. Classification (NCBI taxonomy): domain Eukaryota; kingdom Metazoa; phylum Arthropoda; class Malacostraca; order Stomatopoda; family Squillidae; genus Oratosquilla; species Oratosquilla oratoria. Next base: position 38,270,230 of record NC_134788.1, read on the forward strand.
TGGTGTGCACTTCTAAAGAAAATACCCAAAATTATTTTAAAATTATTTGTGGCAACATACGAAAAAAAAATCTTTACATTCTACAGCAACACAATCACAATGTGAATCCTTGAGAAAGTACAAGCTAACAAACATTACCCTCTATTCTTTGTGGTTCAAAAAACTACCTATACTGTAAACAACAGCAGGAATGTATTTTTTTTTTCAATTCTAAAAACTTCCACAAATTATGCATAACACAAATACAAAGAAATCTACCCATGCCCAACACAAAGGTGAAAGGTTTTAGTTAAAAAAAATATATAAATACTTCTACCCTTCATAACTATAATATAACAGCAGATGATTTCATTCTACAGCTTTACTACACAAGAAATAGGTACAACAAATTTGCTTTGCTTAGCCAAAGTGTAAAATGTGCCCAAAACGTGTTTCAACTAAAACTTCGCAAGGATTGTAAACTACCCTAACAATGCATAACACACAAGCATTTTCTCACTAAATTAATGACTGCCACCAAAGTCCAAAGACACCTTAACTACAGCTTAATATTTACCTGTAGTCTCCGTGAATTATTCACTCGAACACAATATAAATTAAACCTAAATTAAGACTAATGTATTCGAAACTTCCTCCTCATTGTACTGACATGATGATGGTATGGCGCTACCCATGTTTAGAAGCAAACAATCTTACAACATTTGACAAACTATGGTGATTACATAAATTTTGTCCCTTTACAGATACTCTATACCCAAGCACATTCTAGTGTGCTAATAGGTCTTCACATGTACATATTAACTCACCTGATCAGTGCTCGATTCACGTTCTATTGTGCTTCTCAACGTTCAGCATGTAACAACAAATACCGAGCTGGGACAGCCTTTTACGCATCTGATTGGCTAGGTAACCCTTATCCCCCACCCCCGTCGGTTAAGCGCGGAATATGAATTTAAACATGTAACCTCTTGTAGTCTACATATATTATTCTGTTTAATTCACATAATTATCTCTTTGAAATGCTGTTTGTTGTAGCATTCCAGAATTTGTAACGTACAACAAATAGCAGGGAAATATGTGCCTACGTATACGTCTTCTTTATTTTTCACTTAATAAGTATACATATTTGTCTACAATAGTGGAAATACGAGGCATGTCTAATGCATTGACGCCAGTTGCATCCTCAGAATCATATAACATAAAGGTAGGAGTTATATATATTGGAGAATATTCAAAGTCTAACTAAGAAAACATGACGACACTTCGGAAGAAAGCCTTCCATTATAAAGTCGAATTACAGCGTATCGTATCTTATTGTCAACGGGATAAGAGAACAAAAGACAACCATCCAAATTGATAAGGCAATATTTGCTGGTCGACGGAAATACAATCGTGGGATAGCTAAATGGCGACAATGCTCTTCTCTCTGAAGAAAATGATGCAGATACACAAAGTGACGGAACCATGGACATAAAAATGGCACTTGGGTCTCAAACAGAGCTGTGACTGCCTATACTTTCATGTGTAATGGCGTGGCAGAAACATTCCATTATCAATCACTGAATGGAAATGTGAAAAACAAGTGATTCGTTCAAATGAATTGCCTGCATATGCTAAAGATGCTAAACTAAATGCCATAGGTCATTGCTATAGTACGATGAACCATCGATAACATTATGTGGAGCCATATGGTTGGATGTAATATAATATATATATATATCTATATATATATATATATATATATATATATATATATACATTTTATATATATATATATATATATATATATATATATATATATATATATATATATATATATAAATATACCAAAGGCCTTTTCCCCCTTCATGGGTGGTAGCCACAGAAAAAGGCATAGAAACCACTCTCACCTGTTCCATTTCCTATACATTCCACTCCCCTCCACCCTCCCTCTTATCTTAGCATAAAATTAGAGGTATTAGTAGTGAGTTTTACCAGTTGCACCACAGTGTAACGTTAATTGAGATAATTAAGTTAAATTGTTTGTAACAATTATATAGCACTGATGAATGCCACCATAGTGATTAATATTCATTTCATTTTCATTATCCTGTAGTATAGATTTCTTATATTGGATATATACTGCACACTGAAGTATGAAAAGGCAAGGTCCGCACACAAAAAATGTCAATAAAGACATGCTATTAGTATATTGCATACAATAATTTCTAGCCATTACATTTTTACCCCTGCCTTACATATTTGTTATCCCATTGTGGAAATTAATTCCTGTTTGATACTAACACGAAGATGATAAATGAATAGATGTGGATATGATATGGCAGGGATGGAGGCAAAGTGAGAATGAATCCTAGAGAAGATGCGTGAAAGATGTAAACAAGTAGAGTAAAACAAACGTCGCTTGATAGGAGCATTTGTTTGAACTGAATTTCAGGTTGTACGGTATGCTTCATGGATATGTATGCACACGAACAATTTTTATTTTGTAATTAACTAAATCGTTAACTAATTTGTTAAATAATTTCGATATACTACGCAACATGATTGTATATGCTAATAAAAGTTCGACTTAATTCCTACCTAGACAGAATCGAATTTTGGTTGGTACGGTATGCCTTATGGCTGTGTCTTATTTATATCGATGCGCGTGGTAAGTGGTACTTTAGGGAAGAGACAATCACGAACGCTGTAAATTGTGGGTGCTGAGGTATAGCAACAGCTCCATGATCACCATACTGATACAGTATAGAGCCACGGCCATCGCTCATCCGCTGCACTTCAGCACACTCTGACTCCGCTAATGTAACAGTGGCATTGCGTGGACAACGAACCGTGTATATGACTTGTTCCAAACCAGCTGAAAGGTCAGAAAGAAGAAAACACACACACACACACACACACACACACACACACGGCTCGGTGGCGGATTGGTAAGGCACTGTCCCCACAAGCCGGAGAACCGGGGTTCGATTCCCCGGCCGGGCGGAGATAAGTTGGGTTTGTCTCCTATCACGTGTAGCCCCTGTTCACCTAGCAGTGAGTAGGTACGGGATGTTAGTCAAGGAGTTGAGACCTTGCTGTCCCGGTGTGTGGTGTGTGTGAGTGGTCTCAGACCTACCCAGAGATCGGCAAATAATGAGCTCTGAGCTCACTGCCGTAGGGTGGTGTCTGGCTGTCTCGAACAGAGGCTGCAGCAGATCCGAGGTGAATACACACACACACACACACAATATTGATAGAGAGGACCTAATAAAATGGGATGATAGAAATACAAGAGGACACGGAAAGAAAATCAAGAACGACAGCTATAGAAGAGATCTGAAAAAGAACAGCTTTCCTCACAGACTAGTAGAGATTTGGAACTCAGTGGCGTAAACACGACTCGGTGGCGTAGTTGGTAGAGCACTGAGCTGTCACAACAGTGGCCCGCAGCTCATGGTTCGAATCCTGCCCAGGGCCAAATTATTTCGGTACCGCTGCGCTTCGGGTCGTTACTCTGACTCTCGTGGGCGGAGAGTTGGGGGTGTGCGTGTGTGCAAGGTCGTAGCATTACCCATAGATCGGACTTACGAGCTCTGAGCTCTCTTCCAGGAGGGAAATAGCTGCCGATCACGAGTCCAACACGTGATCCAAAGACCAAGTGAATACACACACCGTCACTTCCTCCCTCCCGATGCTCCACCAACTCGCCACGCCACTAGACACAGAAATAGGCTCGTACCAATCAAAGCGCCAAGGACTGACCGCTACAAAAACAGTGCCATCCCATCCATTGTGCACATAAGCAACTCTATGTAAACTTGTACCGTGTATATACTCTAAGTTTTATATTTTTAATCAGCTTTTGTAATGTATTATTGTCAGTGTACTACTGCAATCAAAATAAACCTTTTATTATTATTATTATTACACACACACACACACACACACACACACACACACACACACACACACACACACACACACACACACACACACGGTGGCGCAGTTGGTAGAGCGCTGAACTGTCACCATAGTGGCCCGTAGTTCTTGGTTCGAATCCTGCCCAGGGCCGAAATTATTTCGGTACCGCTGCGCTTCGGGTCGTTACTCTGACTCTCGTGGGCGGGGAGTTGGGTGTGTGTAAGGTCATAGCATTACCCATAGATCGGACCTACGAGCTCTGAGCTCTCTTCCAGGAGGGAAATAGCTGTCGATCACGAGTCCAACACGTGATCCAAAGACCAAGTGAATACACACGCACACACAAACATACAAAAATGCTAGAAGATACAAGAAAACCACTAAATGAGATACTAATGGGTAAGGGTAACCTGGTAATTATGGGGGACTTCAATTGCAAAGAAATTTGTTGGGACAACATGACAGTGCGAGGAGGAGATGACTTGTGGGGCAACGTACTGCTAGACATGACCATGGAGTACACAATGACCCAATGGGTCAGTGAAAACACAAGGTACAGAAACAATGAAGAGCCATCGAAACTAGATTTATATTTACAACAGAACCTGAAATAGTGGACAAAGTCCAGTACAAGACACCAATTGGAAAAAGTGACCATGTACTCATCGAAACTGTACTAAAGGAAGAAATAGACATGGAGAGGAACGAAAAGCATAGGAAAGGAAGATTGATGTACAACAAAACAGACTTTGCAAAACTAAAGACATTCTTCCGGAATGCAAACTGGGAAAAAATCTATATGGAAGAGACAACGGTGGAAGAGAAATGGAATATATTGATGGATAATTACAATGAAGGGGTAAACAGGCATGTACCAAGACAAAAGCGAGAGAGGGAATACATTAAATGTTGGTTCAACAAAAGATGCAGTGAGGCAAAAGACAGAAGGGACAAAGCTTGAAAAAAGTGGAGAAAAGACAAAAAAAAAAAAAAAAAGGCAAATTTATATAAACTATAGAAATGAGTATGTTAATGTGAGAAGAGAAGAAAAAAGGAACCATGAGAAGGATATTATAGATAAATGCAGAGATCAACCCAAGCTATTCTATCGGTTTGTGAATGGTAAACTTATAACCAAACAGGAAATGGTGAAACTACGCCAAGGAAATATAGAATACACAGAAGAATTAGAAATGCCCGAAGTCATGAACAACCACTTTAAATCTGTCTTCACCAGAGAAAAAATACAAAATTGGGACGTAGATAATAACAAGCAATCTCCCCACATGAGTGAGTTCACAATATCACAAAAAGAAATATCAGAACATCTATCAAAACTGGCCGTCAGAAAATCACATGGCCCGGATGGTATTGCAAATTGGATTCTAAAGGAATGCAAAGAAGAACTGACAAAATACACATCATAATAAATGGGTCACTCAAAGAAGGAAAGACACCTACTAAGTATTTCAGCGGCTTTGACCCATCGTTTTTCGCTCATATTTCCGAAATAATCATTCACATCAGTATGGTATATTAGCACAGCCTAATTCACACCCGGCCATAATTTTTGACGTTATAGTGTATTCACAAGTGTATTTAATTATGGTGTTTACTCTTGATATTGTGTGTGTCGTAGCCGACACCCGTGAAGTAAATCGAACAAGTGAAGTTGGGATACACGAGGTAGTTTGTGATGACGTCACGACTTCACCTGTTCGATTTACTTCACGGGTGTCGGCTACGACACATTTAATATCAAGAGTAAACGCCGTAATTAAATACACTTGTAAATGCACTCTAACGTCAAAAATTATGGCCGGGTGTGAATTAGGCTGTGCTAATATATCATACTGATGTGAATGGTTATTTCGGAAATATGAGCGAAAAACGATGGGTCAAAGCCGCTGAAATACTTAGTAATGACTGGAAAAATGCTAACATTGTACCAATATATAAAGGAGGAAACAAGGAAGAACCCACCAACTATAGGCAAGTATCACTAACAAGCACTGTAGCCAAAATTTGTGAGAAAATCATCAAGAAAAGATGGGTAAAACATCTGGAGGACAACAACATATTAAACCCAAGACAATTCGGGTTCAGACAAGGAAGATCATGCACCACAAACTTAATATGCTTCTACTCAAGGCTAATAGATATAGTGCAAGAAAGAAATGGATGGGCTGATTGTGCATTCCTAGACTTGCAAAAAGCCTTTGACAAAGTACCACACAGAAAATTACTAAAAAAAAAAAAAAAAAAAAAAAAAAAAAAATGGAACACATAGGAGGAATGCAAGGGAACCTACTAAAATGGATGGAGGACTTCCTGACTGGTAGAAAGATGAGAGTAGTGCTCAGAGAAAAATATTCAGATTGGAAAGAGGTGATCAGTGGAGTACTGCAAGGATCTGTACTGGCACCAATAATGTTTGCTATCTATATGAATGACATGAACGAAGACGTGAACTGTTACCTGAGCTTCTTTGCTGACGACGCCAAACTGTTAAGGAAAGTAGAAACTGATAAGGACTGTGAAGCACTGCAAGAAGACCTGAATAGGGTATGGAACTGGAGTCAGAAATGGGAAGTGGACTTTAATACTAATAAGTGTAGCATAATGGAGTTTGGAAAAAGCAAAAACAGAATATCAGGAAAATATACAATTGGAACCAAGGAAGTACAGAAAGTACGATCCGAAAAAGATTTGGGAGTAATTATCACGAACGACTTGTCCTATGATAAACAGATTAACAAAATTGTCGGGGAGACTTACAACTTGCTAAGATCAATAAAAGTGGCATTTGCATACTTGGACGAAGACATGATAAAAAAATATTGGTTACATTGATAAGGCCTAGACTAGAGTATGCGGCGACATTGTGGTCCCCCAGTACCAAAAAGAATATAAAGAAAATAGAAAGAATCCAAAGAGCAGCTACAAAAATGGCACCTGCACTTGCAAACCTATCATATGAGGAGAGATTGGCTAAACTGGAGTTACCGACACTGGAGCAAAGAAGAGAGAGAGGTGACCTACTGATCATCTACAGAATCATGAAAGGCACAGAGATACTCGATAGAGAGGACTTACTTTACTGGGACAAGAGAAACACAAGAGGACATAAAAAAACAACAACATAACTATAGAAGAGAACTGAAGAAAAACAGTTTTCCACATAGAGATTTGGACACTTGGAACAAACTGGATAATGAAATAGTATGCACAAAAACCATTCATGAGTTTAAAAGCAAACTAGACACTGCGAGATACAATGGTGGGACACCACGAGCATAGCTCCCCTTCCCGCAAAATACAACTAGGTAAAACTAGGTAAAAGGTAAATACACACACACACACACACACACACACACACACACACACACACACACACACACACACACACACACACACACACACACACACACACACACACACACAAACCTCGTGGCGCAATTGGTAGAGTTCCCGGCTGTCACTACGGAGGTCCGGGTTCGAATCCCACCCAGGGCTGAAATAATTTCAGTATCGCTGCGCTGCGAATCTGTACTCCAACTCACGTGGGCGGGGAGTTGGGTGTGTGTGTGCGTGTAAAGGTCACAACATTACCCATAGATTGGTTATATGAGCTCTGAGCTCTCTTCCAGGATGGAAATAGCTGTCGATAACGAGTCCGACACGTCACCCAAGACCATGGTAAATCTCTCTCTCACACACAAACACACCATTGAATACATAATGACTCAGTGGATAAAGGAAAATACCAGATACAGAAACAATGGGGAACCATCAAGACTGGATTTGATACGACAGAACCTGAAATTGTGGACAAAATTGATTACAAAACTCCAATAGGAAAGAGTGACCGTGTACTAATAGAATTCGAACTAAAAGAGCAAATGGACTTAAGAAGAAATGAGAAACATAGAATGGGAAGACTAATGTACAACAAAACGAGTTTTAAGAAACTTAGAAAATTATTTCGCAACGCAAACTTGAAAAAAAAATCCTAAAGGAAGAAACATGGATGGATAGAAATGGAATATACTAAAAGAAATTTATAATAAGGGAATGAACAAATATGTACCACAACAAAAGCAAGAAGGAGTATACATAAAGAACTGGTACAACAAAAATGTAGTGAAGCTAAGAATAAAAGAGACAAAGCTTGGAAAAAATGGAAAAAAAGAGCAAATGGCAAACATACATCAAACTAAGAAACGATTATGTAAAAATACGCAGAGATGAAAAGAGAAAATATGGAAAAGAAATAATAGAAAAATGGAAGGAACAACCTAACGGGTAGGTAAATGGTAAACTAAAAAATAAACAAGAAAATTGAAAAGCTGTGTCAGGGAAATTATGAATATACAGAAGAACTAGAAATGGCTGAAATTATAAGCAATCATTTCAAATCGGTGTTCACAATTGAGAACTCACCTAACTGTGAGGGAATAGGGAGAGAAATACTGCCCCCCCCCCCATATAGGAAATAATTGTAACACAGAAGGAAATCAACGACCAAATGGAAAACTTTGATGTCAGAAAATCACAGGGCCCGGATGGAATTGCAAATTGGATACTGAAAAAAATGCTTAGAGAAGTTATCAGATAAAACATACAATATAATTAGATACTCAAAGAAGGAAAGGTACCACAGGACTGGAAAAATGCAAATATATAAAGGAAGAAACAAGGAAAATCCAACCAACCGGTCTCCCTAACAAGCACAGTAGCAAAAATATGTGAAAAATTATCAAAAGAAGATGGGTTAAACATCTGGAAGAAGAAGAAGAAGAAGAAAAAAACTATACTGAATCCAAATCAATTTGGATTTAGACAAGGAGGACCATGTACAACAAACCTGGCCTGCTTCTATTCGAGACTGATAGAAATGATACAAGAGAGGGATTGATGGACAGACTGTGCCTTTCTAGACCTACAAAAAACACTTGATAAGGTGCCACACACGAAACCAATAAGAAAAATAGAATCAATAGGCAGCATCAGAGGAAAATTATTGGAATGAATGGATGACTTCCCGACTGGGAGAAAAATGAGGGCACTAATTAAAGACAAATACTCGAATTGGGAAGACATGCTAAGTGGTGTCCCACAGGGGTCGGTGCTGGCTCCAATCATGTTTGTCATATATATATATATGACATGGATGAAGGGGTGGAGTGTTATATAAATTTCTTGGCAGATGACGCAAAAATACTAAAGAAATTAAGAACAGAAGAGGATTGGGAATCATTACAGTTAGACCTGGACAAAATCTGGAAATAGACTCAAAAGTGGGGAGTGAACTACAATATCAAAAAATTTAGTACAATGGAGTTTGGAAAAAAGTAAAAACAGAATATCAAGAACTTATAGAATTTGTGAGGAAGTCAAAAAAAGTGAACTCGGAAAGAGTCATTGGAGTCATAATCAGCAAAGACATGACACCGGACAAACATATCAATAAATTAGTCGGAGAAACCTTCAATCTATTAGGGTCAATGAAAGTGGCATTTGACTTCTTGGATGGGGAAACTATTAAAAAAAAAGTATCAATTACACTAATAAGACCAAAACTGGAGTACCCAGCAACACTATGGACATCCAGTACTAAAAAGAATATGAAAAAATTAGAAAGAATACAAAGAGCAACGACAAAGTTGGCACCAACTCTTTCCAAAATAACATTCGACCAAAGATTGTCCAAATTGGAATTACCAACTCTGGAACAAAGAAGAGAAAGAGGAGATCTGCTGACTATCTATATACATACATACATACATATACCAAGGCTTTTTTTCCCCTTTCAAGGGAGGTAGCCAAAAAGGGAAAGGCATAAAAACACTCCCACCCATTTCATCCCTAAATACACTCCACACCCCTCCCACCCTCCCTCTCATCTGAGCACCTCCTGGATGACGGGTCATCCCTGCACCTTGCCCACCGCCCTGGGTCAGAAGCAGTGTCGCAAGACACAGCACATCCACAGCAAGGCCGCTTCATTTAATCGGCGACCCCCCCCCCTCTCCGTCCCCCCTTGCATATAAGGAGAGGACGGGGAGAAATCCCTTCGGGCTGCGTCAAAATTTACTCACACATACTACCCCACCCCCCCGCCCATTCCTCCTCATGCAATCACAACATCATCCATATACAACCATTCTCCACTCACCTCTGTCTTCCGTCCTCTCCCTTCCTTCCCTTCCTATCTATAGAAACACGAAAGGAATGGATATCCTAGATAGGAATGATTTACTAAACTGGGACAATGGATAGAAGAGATCTGACAAAATAGCTTCCCACACAGAGTACTGGATACCTGGAATAATTTAGACAAAGAAACAGTGTGTGCAAACACTATTCAAGACTTTAAGAAAAAAAAAAAAACTTGATGCTGAAAGATACAAAAATGGGCCACCACGAGCATAGCTCCCTCCCTTCCTGCATAATACAACTAGGTATATACACGTCGTTCGTCATAGCAACAACACTCATATATTGGCGCTCCTGAAATACTAAGAAGAAAAGTCTTAACAGTGATACGATTGCAGAATACCCAGGGTGTGATAAATGGGAAGGGGAGTGCTCGTGGATACCCGGAATGATTAATTCACAACGTAAATGGTGTGTAATTGAAGTGAAATGGAAGAAAACGATGACGGGCCAGAGAAAGCGCAAGATGGGTGTCCGTCGCGTCACAATGTAAACATTTACCTAGAGCCATCTGCCGGCGCAAGGGCGAAGCAAAATGCAAACATAGGTTTCAGATCACCAAGAGGCACGTAAACGTTTCTACTTGATAATGGCAATGAGGGTAATTTCTCTGGATTTAGTGGGTACGAAAGAAAGCTCTTTAGTAGAGTTATAGACATAGAGAGGGACATGAGAAATATGAACGATTCGTGGAGGCGGGAAACTGACGATCTATGGAAGACGAACAAAGACCTGAACAAGGAATTGACTTAAAAAGTAAACACGGAAATTAAAGAAGAGTGAAGTGCACTAAAAAGAACTGGCTGTGTTCAAAATGAAAACGAGAGGTTGAAAAAACAAAAAACGAAAACATAAATAACGAGACTTTACGGAGAGAGGTGGATGAACGGATAAAAGCAATGGCCATGGAAGTGGAAAAAAAACACACACACAAAAGAAGACGATTTCCAACAGTTCAGAAAAAGATAAAATAATTTTGAAAGAAATGGTTCATCAGCAAATGCAGGAGAAGGCCAAAGGTGCTGTCATTAAGGTAATCAAAGAAAAGGAAAACCTATCAAAAGATCCGATAGAAAAAAAAGTGTGTATTAATATATGGTCTAAAGGACACACATAACCCAAATTGGTACCTGAGAGATATAGAGGGCAAAGGATTGGCAAGAAATGTTCTTAAAGTAGTACAAGATAAAGAACAAGAATTAGAGAAGGAAATTGAGGAAGTGCACATAATTGGTAAATATGCAGAAGAAAAAGGAAAAAGTCGACCACTAAAGATTAGTTCAAGGTCACACATGGCAGGGGAAGAAACCTAAGCAAGAACAAGAAAATGAGCAAGTCATGAACACTATAGAAATAGATGGATATCAAAGAGATGTGAATGACGAGGAAAGAGAAAAAAGTAAGACATTAATGAAAAAAAAAGAGGGAGAAAAGAACAACGAACGAAACAACATAGTTCTATTGTAGTGTTAGATATGAGACTGGAAAATGGTACATTCAAGAAAAAGAAACGAGAAGATCAGAGAACGAGATGGAGGGAACAGAAAATTAAAATTGGTTTATGCCAACATAGATGGATTAATCTCAGGATTGAACGAACTAAATGTTTATCTGTCAAAAGCCAAACCAGACGTAATGGGAATTATGTTCCTGGTTAAGAAAAAACTTACATGTGACGAAAGTTACACATGGAGAGAACATAGTAGAGATGATCTCAATAAGGGTTGAAGAGAGCGATAGAAAAAGCAGAAAGTTTGCAGTGATTTACGTGCCCCCAGGAACAAGGGCTTGGAGAGAGAGAGAGAGATTATTCCGAAATGTTAGATACGAAATCTTCATTAAACGAGATGCTGAAGGATTGAAATTAAGCGGTACTCATGGGAGACTTTAATTGCAAAGAAATAGGTTGGGAAGAGATGACAGTGAAAGGTGATGATCAATGAGGGAAATGTATTACTCGACATGACTATAGAACATACAATGACACAATGGGTAAAATAAAACATTATATTTAGAAACAATGAAGAACCGCCGAGACTAGATTTATTATTCATGTCAAGACCTGAAATAATAGACAAAATTGAATACAAGACACCAATAGCGAAGGGTGGCCACATACCAATCGAGTTAGAGCTAAAGGAGGAAATATATACATATAAAGAGAAATGAGAAACACGGAAAGAGAAGACTGATGTGATATAGAACGGGCTTTGAAAAACTTGGCAATGTTTTTCTTACAGCAAACTGGGAAATTTTCTACAAGGAAGAAACACAAGTTGAAGAAAAATGGACGATTCTTATGAAAATCTACAAAGAGGGAGTGGATAAATATGTCCCAAAGAAAGAAAGAAAGAAAAAAAAAACAGGGAAACACAGAAAACTAAGAGGGAGTGGATAAATATGTCCCCAAGAAAGAAAGAAAGAAAAAAACAAAACAAAACTGGAAAACACAGAAAACCTAGAAAGTGGCAAATATATATTAATCAAAGGAACGTATATGTAGAAATATGAAGGGAAGAAAAGATAAAATATGAAAAAAGACATAACCGAAAAAATATCAGGATCAGCCAAAACCATTCTATAAACATGTAAATAATAAACTAAAAAATAAACAGTGAAACTACGCCAAGGGAATACGGAATACACAAAAGATGCAGAAATGGCTGAAGTCATGAGCAAACACTTCAAATCTGTTTTCACTAGAGAGAGAGAGAGAGAGAGAGAGAGAGAGAGAGTGCAACATCGGGCTGAAGGGAGAGAAACGAAATGCCCTCCCATGGGGGTTGGGGGAGACAAGAGTAAGACGGAAAGAAAGAATGTATCAAGTATCAATGGACCTTGGTGGCAGGAAATCGCACGGCCCGGAGGGATGGAATTCAGCAAATTGTGTATTAAAAGAAGGTAAAGAAGAACTAATAGACAAAATATATAACATAATAAGTTGCTCACTCAAAGAAGGAAAAATACCAGAAAACTGGGAAAATGCTGATATCGTATCAATTTATAAAGGAGGAAACAAGGAAAACCCGACAAATTACAGACCGGTTTCCCCCACAAGAACGGTGGCTAAAATTTGTGGAAAAGCTATTAAGAGTAGATGGATAGAACACCTGGAGGAGAACAAGATCCTAAATCCGAGACAATTCGGATTTAGAGAGGGAAGATCGTGTACCACAAATTTGATCTGTCTTTACTCAAGACTAGTGGACATGATACAAAAAAGGGACGGATGGGCTGATTGTGCGATCCAAGATCTACAAAAAGCTTTTGATAAAGTCCCTCACAAAAGACTAAATTGAGAAAACTGGAAACCATAGGAGGGATACGAGGAAAACTACTAAAATGGACGGAAGACATTTTGCAAGGAAAAAAAAATTCGAGTAGTGCTCAGAGATAAGAGTTCTACTTGGGAGGAGGTAATTAGTGGAGTTCCACAAGGAACAGTATTGGCTCCAGTAATGTTTGCTATTCATGTGAATGACATGGACGAGGGTGTGGAATGTTATATGAACTTCTTTGTAGATGATGCAAAATTGTTATGGAAAATGAGTACTAAAACGGATTGTGACTCATTACAGAGAGATCTGAACAGGGTCTGGGATGGAGTCAGAAGTGTGAAGTGGACTTCAACATAAAGAAACATAGCATGATGTAATTTGGAAAGAGTAAGAAAGGATATCAGGACAATGGAAAATTGGTGAAAAAGAAGTAACGAAAGAAAGTGGGATATGAAGAAGACCAGGGAGTGATCATTAATACAAAAATTGTCCCCTGACGACAAACATAGAAACAAAATTGTCGGTGAAAACTATAACTTGATAAGATTAATAAAAGTGTTTTTTACTTATTTAGATGAAGAAATGTTAAAGAAAATACTAATCACACTGATAAGGCCCAAATTGGACTACGCAGTGACACTATGGTCACCCAGTACTAAAAAGAATTTGAAGAAAATTGAGAGAATCTAGAGAGCAACTACGAAGATGGCGGCACAATCATTATAAAAAATGTCACATGAAGAAAGATTGTCAAAAATAGAACTACCTACTCTGAAACAAAGAAGAAAAAGAGGTGACTTGACCATTTACAGAATCATGAAAAAGGTGTACAAGTCCTTCCTACAGAAGACTTACTAAATTGGGATAAAAGAAACACAAGAGGACAACACGGAAAGAAACTAATCCAGTGGCCAAGGGGGGTCCTGTGTGCACTACAAGGTCCCTAAATATTTTCATGTTAGGGACCACTTCAGGTGTAAAAAAAAAACTTGGGTAGACATTCTGAATCATGGTAACAACTCTGGAAATCACGATTTAATTGACGTCAAAAACGGCTACCTCGAATGAAATTTCTGTCACTATTTTACTGTGAATATATTGGATTGAAATGCCAATACGCATGTTTTTGTGCATAGGAATGATTATATTTTGAGATCTCTTCAATAACGTTTTCTTCCTTTTTCAGCAAGGCAGTGACAAAGCAACAATTTTGTTCCATTACACTATCGCCTTTTCACATTTTTTGACACATGAAGAGTAGATGCATGGTAGTTATTGAATTATTTTCTATTTCAGGTCAATAACTAACATTATGGAGGGCGTTCCACTAAAGAGGAGAAGAGCGTCAGAAACAGACTTTCAGAGGTGCATTATATGCCAGCAAATGACAAACTGTGCGGTGACCAGCTCTGAAAATGGCCGAGAGCGCATTCTTCAAGCGGCAAATATCAGACAAGATATTGTTCATGGGCGGCTGCTGCTGCTGCAAGGAAACACTTCACACTTTGTTTATCACATGAACAATGATTGCTACAAAAAATACACATTGAAAAAGACCTTCGATAGAATTAGTGACAAAAAACTATCGCAGGGCTCTACGCCTGCCTGGCAGTGTAGAGACTACTGGTGACCAGAGCAAGCAAAAGGTTCTCCACACGATCCAAGATAAAACCACGTGAGTCCCTTAATCTTGCAGACATTTATTCAACACCATGTGTCACATGAGGTCAGATCAAGCACAAAGGTATACGAGTACGTGAAAAGTTCCGCATTGCAGAAAGCAACGGAGCAGAAGTATTCCTTAAAGCAACATTTTTTTTTTTTTTTTTTTATCAAGATGACGTTTACACAAGAACATGTGATCTTCAAGACATTCACTCAGTATTTGGAGCTGATTTGCTGTGTCACAAAAACTGTTTCAGGTCATACATCCGTAGATATGAGAAAGACACAGAATGTAGTGCCCCCCGGCAAGAAGTTTATCCAAAAATGAAGGTATTTCATGAACTTATTGCTTCTGTAGATGCTAATCTCCTGAAAGGTGTTGTGACATTAGAGACACGGCAAATGTGCTTGGTAGTGAAGTACAATGCACCTTTAGCAACAGGGAACTACGCATCTTGCTTTGTCATCATTACAAGGGAAAATGATGGATTTCATTTGCAAGAGAGGCAAACAAGTCTGGTATGGTGTTCTTGAAGGACACCACATCAGTAGAGGGCATGGCGGACACAATACGATCTATTGATCCCATTACTACTGCTTGTGCCAAAATGATTCGGGAAGCGTTGATGGCAGACGATTTCCACCTGAAAGACAAATTTTGTGATGCAAACGACCTGGGGGAGTCATGGAACAGCATTGTTATACCTCCTGTAGTGTTGAAGTTCCTCGGAGTTTTGTTCCAGTTTGACCCCAATCAATTCCCACAAGTTGAAGGACTGATGGCTGATGATGTTGATGGTGGGTCAGTCTACTATATCTCACAGGATAAGAAGACAAATGATTGCACTGTACCAGATACTCTACTACAATGTCAAAGGATTACAAAAGGTTACAAAGGCGGAGCATGCCGACAGGAGATCTTTTAGTCCTTATATCTAGGTCGGATGCGAAAAAAATCATAATAATAATAGAGGAATAGATAAAAATTATAGTAATGCAAATAACAAATAGAATACATAAATAAATGGATAGGAATAGTTCAAACAGGTAGATAGTAGATAATAATGAATTGACATATAAATAATAATAAATGAGAATCAAACAGACAAATGATAACAAAACAAAAACAAATAATATATAATAAATGATCATCATCGCAGCATCTTGCTTAGGTGTTTATCTAAATGATTCTTATAGCTACGAACTGAACTACATTGCACTGCCCCTGCAGGAAGTTTATTCCATTCATTAACTACACGGTTGGCAAAGTCACCTCTGAGTCTACGCTTTTTTAGGGAAATTAGATTCATATGTTTTAGTCGATTTTCGTATGGTTTATTTTTAATATTTCCTTCTTAACTCTAAATTTGTTCAATCTAAATCCATTACAGCGAGTTCTGCCCTGTTGTCTCAATATGATGACTTTGCATCACCCCTGTTAAAACCCTTGACCCAGTTGTATACCTCTATTAGATCAACCCGCACTCTACGTCTTTCCAGAAAGTGCAAGTTAAGGTGTCTAAGCCTGTCTACGTTTAAGGTAAAATCCTGAGCCCATTTTTGGTCATCCTTCTCCGTACTGATTCTAGTTAACTTATATCAATTGTATAGGACAGACCAAAACTGTACCGCATAGTCAAGGATAGGTCTAACTATCGCCTGATAGAGATTGATAACTATTACTGCACTTTTGTTTGGAACCGTCGTAGTAATTACAAACACAGTTATTGTTATTGTAACTATTATTATCTTCTATATCTATACGTTTTGCAGGAGATGTGGGCCTCGAATTACAGTCACGATCACATCCAAACTCAGGATAGAGAACTATTGGGCACTTGCAAGTAATGATGTCAAACAACTGGTCCTGTTGCTTGGCAAAGCAGCTGTCCTTAATTGCAAGCTCTCCTCTCGCAAGAGAAATCCCTTGCCTTTTCCACCATGGTAGGTGCAGAACACCTCTACACATCATGAATGCTCAGGCTATACATGAGGCTTGCAAAAGTTCTACTCTCATCAAAGGGTTGAATCGATTTGGCCTCACTATTAGCTATGATGAACTTCTTCTTCGGTATCATAATGACATGGCAAGTTTGATAGTTCAGTCAGCTCAGGGAAATGTTCCACCTCCCTAGCCACTTTGACCCAGAAATGTTCACCATAGGAGCCTTTGATCATTTCGACCATGAAGAGGCAACAATATCAGGAGTAGGAGGAAGTCACGATACTGTGTCAGTGCTCTTCCAGGATAAACCTGTCTCAACAAGGGTGAAACCAAACATCTCTGACACTAATGTCGTTATTCATGGGGCAAAGACTTTAAGACCTGAGCTCCCATGCCAGACATTGATTGATTTCATAAAGCCAGCGAGAAAACCAGACCTACCATAAACCTTTACTGTTCCAGATGAGTTGTATAGATGCAAGCACGATGAAATCGAGAAAAAAGGATCTTGCCTGGAGTTTGAGTCGGCTGGATGTATCCAAAAGTGACATTGGCACAAACTGTGACATATCAGACGATGCCATCATGGGCAGCATTCAATTCTATTCTCACAGATGAGAATATTGCAGAAAAAATACTTGGATTCCTCCCATTGCTTCCCAGCCCTGTGACAGAGTATGCTACTGTCATATATACAGCACTGAAACAACACTTTCAAAATGTGTTGGGACGACAACAGCAACCAAAGATGGCGGTGACTTGTGATGAAGGGGCGTATCATATTGTCAGAGAAATTATGCTGCAGTGACCAATGGAGTTTTCAAATCTAGTCTTGTGCATGGGCTCATTCCGCACGAATGAAAATACTCCTAGGGTCCATTGGGAAGTATTTGTTGCGTGGAGGGGGTGCAGGAACCATCTTGACTGAATGTGGCATATTTGGATTAAATGTAGTTGAAGCAAGTATTGAATGGGTCCAACTATGTGAGATGATCCGTAAAAAGGAATGTTTTTACTTATATCTACCCAGTAGACTATAATCTGATTGAACGTGCCTGGCAAGACATGAACGATTCATAAGATGGAATTTTTGAACAACGAATATGTGCATTTCTACTTGTGCTCTACTTGTGTTTTACTGCATACAATGTGAATTGCTTGGTACATTTTGAATGGTCTGAATTCTGTAATACACATAATATGACTATACAGTATGTGTGTAATATGAAAAAGTAATCAAAATGCTACATTGTTAAATATCAAAAGGAACTTGGTCCGAATTATTTTGCATGGTCTTTTAATTCAACTGGATATATTTTATGTTGTTTTTGATATTTTCATGCTAAATGTCCACATTAGATTTCATGAAAGGTACTATATGTAATGTGTATAAACACAAGAACTTTTGAGAAACACAAGCTGCAGCTGTTTTGATACTTTTTATATGGTTTGCAACTTTTCTGATGTCAATTGAAAATCCTTGTTTTTCCGGCTCTCGGTGACGTTTAGGGGCCTTTACAAACCAATGACTTCCCAAGTTGCCACCACCATGATTCACCATGTCTACCCAATTTTTTTTTTTTTTTTTCCCCTGGGGTGACCCATAACATGAATCTGTTGAGTAATTTAGGGGACCTTACAGGACCCCCCCCCCCTAAGGAGGAGGACTAAACTCAAAAAGGACAGTTATAGAGGAGACCTGAAAAAGAACAGCTTTCCCCCACAGAATGGTGGATGGAAGGAAGATACTAGACGAAGCAATAGTGTGCGCAAAAACAAAACAAACATTTAAGAAAGAGCAAATTAGATATAGCGAGATACAAAGACGGGACACCACGATCGTAGCTCCCCCTTTCCGTAAGATACAACTAGGTTTGTATATAGAAGTAGGTAAATACACAATGGCGCGGTTAGTAGAAATCCCGTAGCCACTATGGCGGTCCGGGTTCGAATCCCGCCCAGAGCTGAAATAATTTCAGTATCGCTGCGCTGCGAGTCGTTACTCCAACTTTCGTGGGCGGGGAGTTGTGTGTGTGTGTGTGCGTGTGTGTGTGTGTGTGTATTCACTTAGTCTTTGGATCACGTGTTGGACTCGTGATCGACAGCTATTTCCCTCCTGGAAGAGAGCTCAGAGCTCGTAGGTCCGATCTATGGGTAATGCTATGACCTTGCACACACACACACCCCCAACTCCCCGCCCACGAGAGTTGGAGTAACACCCCTCAGCGCTGCGATACTGATATTATTTCAGCCCCGGGCGAGGATCGAACCCGGACCTCTGTAGTGGCAGGCCAGAGCTCTAACCACAGCGCCATGTGTGTGTGTGTGTGTGTGTGTGTGTGTGTGTGTGTGTGTGTGTGTGTGTGTGTGTGTGTGTGTGTGTGTGTGTGTGTGTGTGTGTGTGTGTGTGTGTGGAAAGATCACAGCTTTATACATAGATCGGTCATATATGAGCTCTCTTTCGGAAAGGAAATAGCTGTCGATCACGAGCCCAACACGTGATCCATGACCATGGTGAATCACTGGCGTCCAGTTGCCCAGTAACACTAGATATCCAACCGTTTCTTCCTTTCTCTTTCCCCATTTTGTGATTATATGACACTCAGCTGGCGCCTTTCTGTTGGCGATGTCAGATTCCCTTTTTTTCTTTTTTTCTATGTTTGTCGTTCTATCTTCTCTCGCAGTGCAGCGTCGTCTAAAATCCACATCATAATATGTATCTAAAGGATTTGTCTACTTTACTAAATGTACATCGTAAAATGTAATTAAAATGATCTTATTATAACCTTTAATATTTAAATTAAGTTTGCAATTAATGAATTGATATGATGACTAATGTTATTTGTTTATATAATTACTTTTTTTTTATCTAGCTCTAGGCAAGGGATAGAAAGTGGTTCAGGGGAGAGGAATTCTTGAAAGGAAAGACAGAAGAAGAGCACAGGCGGGGTCGACACCGTTTCTTTGGATCTTATTAACTGGATGGCTTTACGTTTCGCTTTAAATTACATTCGCAATAGTTTCAAACGCTTATACATGTATATAAATGTAATAGAATTTTAATCCATTTATATAGCAATGTAACAGAATTATTCTAATGCCATTTTTACCATGTACGTTTAGTTAACCATACAAATTATAATGTGGATTTCAAAGACTGCATTTCCTAGGTTTAATCTTAGTATTCTAAACGCCTAACTGTTGTTTGGTGAAATCTCAAGGAGCATGAGGTCCAATTAAAGATCTATTTAACTATTGCCCACCATTACGTACAAACGGTTACACAATAATATATTACAAAAAATAGAAAGCGATAGAAACACACAGAGATCAAGGATACATTAGAAATGTATATACAGTATATAGATTACGTAAACACAATGTGTTATAATGGTCATTCAACAGAAACGATGTTAAAAGATGTAGGAACCACAAAAAAGTGCTACTTCGCTATGCGATCTACATAGTCAATTAATGTGCAGTATAGCAGCGGAATAAGAGTGAAGAAATCAACGACGGAGTAGTCATTGCTGTAAGATGCAGGCTTGAAGCATAAAATAGTACCGGACTTGGAAGATTCAATCCCAATCGTACATATAGAAACAAACAGAGGCCCCTTTAAGTTTAAGAAAAAGGAAACTAAAACATATAGGCCCAGATTTCCCAATTGATATTCGACAGATTCCTTGAAGATGTCTCAAACAGACGAAAACGGTCGGTCACCATTTATCTAATTTTCCAGTCGACAATAATACTAACAGAAACGAAGAATCATCACTGAACTCAGTCATTGTGTTGAAATGCAACATTCTTTTTGCACCACTATTATACATTTCATTTGTTAATATAATGAACGTTTAGCTTAGGTGCTGAAGTGTGTACAAATATCTATGCTTCATGTCGCCTCACAAGGATTCTGAAATGTTTACAAACGTGTCTCCTTATACAATGAACAAAGGTACTTGGTATGTTTATTAGATATCAGAGGTAATAGTATCTACTACCAATGTAGGATATCTTATTGTCTTTATATTGAATTAAATATAAAAAAAAAAAAAATCATAAACTTGTAAGCATAATTTGTATCAAAATATATTCTATATATATTTTTTCGAAACAATAATATTCGTCACGGGATATCTAAAGATTGCAAAATGTTTTCTCAGAATGTTTCGCTCAGTGTTAATATGAACTCAATTGTCAATAATCATCTTTTCTATGTCTTTAAAGCATTGTTCTCTGCACGTGTTTAAGGGTTTTCTCAGAATGTTTCGTTCAGTGTTAATAGGAACACTTTTCAGAATTCATCGTCCTTTCTATATTTTTAAAAAGTTGTTCTCTAGGTTTTCTCATAATGTTTCGCTTAGTGCTAACATGAAAAAAAAAATCAAAATCCATCTTCTTTTCTATGTGTAAAAAAATCTCTACATGTGTTTAATGATTTTCTCTGATTATTTCGCTCAGTGTTAATATGAACAGAATTGCCCAAATTCGTTGTATTTTTTATATTTTAAAACGTTTTTCTCTCCACGTGTTTAAGGATTTTCTTAATGTTTCGTTCAGTGTTAATATGAACTCAATTGTCAGAATGTTTCGCTCAGTGTTAACATGAACATAATTCTCAAAATCTATCGTATTTTCTATACGAGTATTTTTCATATTTTCTCTACAAGTGTTTAAGGGTTTTCTCAGAATGTTTCGCTCAGTGTTAATATTAACACAATTGTCAAAATTACCTTTTTATATCTTTAAACAATTTTTCTCTCCACGCGTTTAAGGGTTTTTCTCAGAATGTTTCGTTCAGTGTTAATATGAACACTTTTCAAAATTAATCGTCTTTCCTATATTTTAAAAGCTTTTTCTCTAGGTTTTCTTAGAATGCTTCGCTCAGTGTTAATATGAAACTTTTCAAAATCCATCGTCTTTTCTATATTAAGAAAATTCTCTACATGTGTTTAAGGATTTTCTCAGAATGTTTCGCACAGTATTAATATGATTTTTTTTTCAAAATTCATCGTCTTTTCTATATTTCTTAAAAGTTTTTCTGTTTTCTCAGAATGTTTCGCTCAGTGTTAATATGAAATTTTTCAAAATTCATCGTCCTTTCTATATTAAGAAAATTCTCTACACACTTATCAGAATGTTTCGTTTAGTGTTTAAGGATTTTCTCAGAATGTTTCGCTCTGTGTTAATATGAACACAATTTTCAAAAATCATGTTTTCTATATGTTTAAAGCATTGTTCTCTCCACGTTTTTAAGGGTTTTCTCAGAATGTTTCGTTCAGTGTTAATATGAACACTTCAAAATTCATCTTTTCTATATTTTAAAAAATTCCTCTAGGTTTTCTCACAATGTTTCGCTCAGTGTTAACATGAAAACAATTTTCAAAATCCATCGTCTTTTCTAAATTAAAAAAAATCTCTACACGTGTTTAAGGATTTTCTCAGAATGTTTCCCTCTGTTAATATGA
The DNA here is from genome assembly GCF_046742065.1 of Oratosquilla oratoria. Taxonomy (NCBI): domain Eukaryota; kingdom Metazoa; phylum Arthropoda; class Malacostraca; order Stomatopoda; family Squillidae; genus Oratosquilla; species Oratosquilla oratoria. Next base: position 38,292,711 of record NC_134788.1, read on the forward strand.
ACACAATTGTCAAAATTCATCGCATTTTCTATATTAAAAAAAATTCTCTCATGTTTAAGAATTTTCTCATAATGTTTCGTTCAGTGGCAATATGAACACAATTGTCAGAATGTTTCGCTCAGTGTTAAAATTAACATAATTGTCCAAATGTATCGTATTTTCTTTAAGAGTATTTTTCATATTTTCTCTACAAGTGTTTTCTCTACAAGGGTTTTCTCAGAATGTTTCGCTCAGTGTTAATACGAACATATTTAAATAATCTTTTCTATATGTTTCAAGCATTGTTCTCTCCACGTGTTTAGGGGTTTTCTCAGAATGTTTCGTTCAGTGTTAATATGAGCACTTTTCAAAATTCATCGTCTTTTCTATATTTCTAAGAGGTTTTTCTTTAGGTTCTCTCAGAATGTTTCGCTCAGCGTTAATATGAAAACTTTCAAAATTCATCGTCTTTTCTGTATTAGAAAATTCTCTACACAATTATCAGAATGTTTCGTTTAGTATTAAAATGAATATAATTGTAAAAAATTATCGTATTTTCTATACGAGTATTTTTCATATTTTCTCTACAAGTGTTTAAGGATTTTCTCAGAATGTTTCGCTCACTGTTAATATAAACACAATTGTCAAAAATCATGTTTTCTATATGTTTAAAGTATTGTTCTCTGCACTCAGAATGTTTCGTTTAGTGTTAATATGAACAGTTTTCAAAATTCATCGTCTTTTCTATAAAAAAAACCTCTAGATTTTCTCAGAATGTTTTGCTCAGTGTTAATATGAAAACAATTTTCAAAATTCATCGTCTTTTCTCTATTAAGAAAATTCCCGACACGTGTTTAAGGATTTTCTCAGAATGTTTCGCTCAGTGTTGATATGAACGCAATTGTCAAAATTCATCGTATTTTGTAAATAAAAAAAAATTCTCACCACGTGTTTAAGAATTTTCTCAAAATGTTTCGTTCAGTGTTGTTATGAACACAATTGTCACAATTTATCGTCTGTTCTATATTTTAAAACGTTTCTACATGTATACGAGGATTTTCTCAGAATGTTTCACTCAGTTTTAATAAGAACACAATTATCAAAATTCATCGTCTTTTCTATATTCTTAAAAAAAAAAAAAAAAAAAAAAAATCTCTCCACGTGTTCAGGGGCTTTCTCAGAATTTTTCGTTCAGTGTTACGTAAGGCCACGTGCTGAACTGAAAATTTCGCTCCATGATAATTTACCTTTCACGTCGTCACTAGGCAGAAACACAGTCGATTTCCATCTTCAAACTAGGTAAAAACACCGTCGATTTTCACCTTCACACTAGGCAAATATACCGTCGAATTCCATCTTCACACTGGACAAAAAAAAAACACAAAAAAAAAAACACGTCGATTTCTATCTTCACACTAGGCAAAAATATCGTCGATTTCCATCTACACACTAGGCAAAAATACCGTCGAATTCCATCTTCACACTGGACAAAAATACCGTCGATTTCTATCTTCACACTAGGCAAAAATATCGTCGATTTCCATCTACACACTAGGCAAAAATAGCGTTGATTTTCATCTTCACACTAGGCAAAAATAACGTTGATTTTCATCTTCATACTAGGCAAAACTGCCGTCGATTTCCATCTTCCCACTAGGAAAAATAACGTTGATTTCCATCTTCACACTAGGCAAAACTGCCGTCGATTTCCATCTTCACACTAGGCAAAAATACCGTCGATTTACATATACACGCTACCGTTGATTTTCATGTACACACTAGGCAAAACTTCTGTCGATTTACACCTTCACACTAGGCAAATATACCGTCGATTTTCACCTTCACACTGGGCTAAAATACCGTCGATTTCTATCTTCACACAAGGCAAAAATATCGTCGATTTCCATCTACACACTAGACAAAAATACCGTCGATTTCAATCTACATACTAGGCAAAAATAATCTTCATACTAGGCAAACAGCCGTCGATTTCAATGTTCACACTAGGCAAAAATACCGTCGATTTCCATCTTCACACTAGACCAAAAGACGTTGATTTCCATGTTCGTACTGGGCAAAACTGCCGTCGATTTCCATCTTCACACTAGGCAAAAATACCGTCGATTTCCTCCTTCATACTAGGCAAAACTGCCGTCGATTTCTATCTTCACACTAGGCAAAAATACCGTCGATTTCCTCCTTCATACTAGGCAAAAATGACGTCGATTTCCATCTTCACACTGGGCAAAAATGCCGCCGATTTTGGTTTTCTATGTCGATGTCTTCCTTCACATTTGGCAGAAAAATCGTATTTTTTTTATTCTATTCGCCAAAAAAAAAAAAAAATCCTTCAACGGAACAGAAATACCGTCAAAATTTCCTCACATGACTTCCTTCACACATGATAAAAATACAGTCGATATTTTTTCTTTTTTCCCACAGAAACCCGTAAAGGTGTTTTTGTCCATTGAAAAAATAAAAATAAAAACGTAAAAATACAAATAGAATTAATAAAGAAAAAACAAAAGAATAAATAAAAATTAAATCACATAAACGCAATATGTAGATAAGTAAATAAATAAATAAATAGATCAATGAAATTATTAAACAAAATCAACTTTTTATCCTTACACTGCCATATTCTTGCGCATTGTTACATGATTTTTCTAGCTTAGGGTAAAAGCATAATCATTACTTCATTTAATTTTTGTCTTGCCAAAACGATGCTTACTATCTAATTGATAGTGTAAAAAATTGCCATGCTTATGCATACTGTTGTTTTGGAGAAATAATGCAAAATATTGGAATAATTTGAGTGAAAATGGGCTATTGGCAACTCGACGGCAGTGCCGGAATATGATTGGCTAAATTATGTCGTCATACTGAATTTAGATCTTGATTAATTTCGAGGGGAATATGCCGTTGAAAAACAAACATGCCTATTTTGAATTATATATATATATATGTATATATATATGTGTATATATATATATATATATATATATATATATATATATATATATATACATACATATATATCACCCATATCCTCCCGAAATAATGATAAATTGTGAAAATTAAACGTCAGGACCCGATACTCATGAATAAAAATTCATATATCGCTCATTCATTTCAGCAATGACATAACTCAAAAATTGAAGATTTTGAGTTATTTATACCACTGAATTTGCCATTTTCTATATTTATTTGTGGTATGAAAGCCATAACTCTAGTAGCAAAACTGGCCGCTAGATGTCGCTCAAGGCAATAACGTCATAATTTCAAATTTATTTTTCAAATAGGCACAAAGCATGTTTATAATAAATGTATTTTTTTTAAATATGAGATGTCATGTACTACATTTAATCATGAAATAAAAATTAATTGCTAAATACCTCGTTTAAAAGTTCCATGGGAGACTGTATTACATAATTAATAGTTTATTTTGCTTCTCCTGAAAAGTAGCATTTTTTGAGTTATGTCAGTGTTGAAATGAATGAGCGATTATATACCTTTCCATCAAATAAAATATTTCCCTGTAATACGTTATGATACTGCAGAACACGACAAAGAAATAATAATGGAATATTAGACGGAAAAGTAAAGAGAGGAAACGAAACGAAATGAGGGGTTGAAAGGAGGGTCGGCTTTCAGCGACTATAGCACTAACTCCCTCATCCTTGGATACAGTACCTACCATCTGGAAAGAGAGGAGAAAGCGCATCTGTCTCTCGCACACATTTCAACGACAAATGATTGGAGCCAAAGAGATGCTAGATGGTGACGTATAGATTCATGAATTGATTTTACATTTTCAAATTATAAATATAAAGAAACGCACCTTTAGAATATATCATTTCCAATACAATACGAATTGGTAAAAGTTGAAAATGATAACTTCCAATACAGTAATAACTGCTGCCATCCCTTTCTAGAAGGGGTATGAATTACATTTCATAACAATGCAACATTATATCACGAAGGAAATAATACAGACAGACGAGAAATTAACAAGTTCCAATACATCAAAACTGATAATAAATGAGTGAAAACTAGAATGAAAATATGATAATAGACCAAACAAATCATTTTCGTTATGGTGATAACTCCTTTAGACCTTTTCATTTAGACCATAAGATCATGTAGCAAGTGGACAGCAGGAATATATCATTCCTCATAGATAATGCGGAATGAGGCAATGAGAAAGGAAAGAGAAGTGAAGGGAGAGGATAGTAAAGGGGTGAGGAGAGGAAAGTAAAGGAAGGACAGGCGTAAATGTCTGAAGAAAAGAGAAATGCAACAATAGATTTAGGAAGGAAAGCTAGTGTGGAGAAAGAGGGGGGGGTAACTTCAATCAGCACCACATTCAATACAAGTACACATTTTACAAATGGAATGATGCGTCGTTTGGCGTGTAGCCACAAGGCATGTTTCTTTTTCAGTACTCTAGCACTCAATAGGTTCGAAGAGATGTGGTACTGCGTATAGAATTTCCCTGGGCAGAGCGCTACATTGCACTCCTTACAATGGTAAGATGTTGATTTTCTTTTCTTTGGTCGCAGGATGGTGTTGATACAAAGGTGGCAATCCCTTTGTCTTTTTGTACGTTTTATTGAGGCAGCAGTAGGTGCTGGGTGGTGAGAGAGATTTGCAGGTAGTGCCTCTGTATCCACGCTGTACAGGGCAGACGATCGGGCATGTTTTGAAGTAGCGAGTGGCGGTCTGGCCTGGGTGTGGTGAACTTTGTTCTCCGTACTTCTCCAGGAATTGGTACGACACTGCATACGTACGTGAATTTCTTCAGAGACGTTGGTCTGTTGCCACTCCTTATCAGCATTGAACACAGTTTTCCTCACACATTCCACAAAGCTGACCATCATGTCGGCCTTGTCAACAAGACGCATATTTGCCGTGTAGTCAATCACAAGGTCTGGTTTCTTTATTACTTCACCTGTCCTGTAATTCACCTTCCCTGTAGTCATTATTTTCCCGGTATGCAGAGTTGACAGCATAATGACTTGACGCTTGCCATGCCACTGCATTGCCATGACCTTTCCCCATTTCTGAATGTTGTGGTCCTCACTTGTAGTTTTGTGTGCCTCGAAAAGTGGAGGCATGTGTTTTCGTGTCTTTCGAGCTGCTGTACCACAGGAGGATCCTCCTACCCCTTTGTCGTGCAGAAAACGGACAAATCTGGGCTTGAGTAATAGGAGGAGTGTGTATACAAGACGTGGTCTTTCTCCATGTACTGTATGGTGCAGGCAGAGTTTTTCAAATAATGCTCCCGGTGCTTCCGTGAGGGTCATTTCGATTGTAATCAATGCTGGTTGGTACCTGTGTATGGGATCATGTCCACTACAATACCAGTCTCACAATCACACAAGACAAACAATTTGATTGTTTCCTTTCCGTCTGCATATCATCCTGCTTGAAGATAAGCCGTTCCTCGAATAGCACAAGCGATTCGTCTATTACCAGCTTGCAGAAGGGTTTGAGAAATCGGCTGTACCGTTCCTTTATCATCATAAACACATCACGTATCTTCCACATGCGGTCGTCTGGTCGAGGTTGTGTATTCGTGGCAAAGTGGCAAGGTCCTTAGTAGTGTTTGGAACCTATTTCTTGACATGAATTTCCCGAATATTGGTGTACCCAGCAACGGTTCTTTTTCCAATGGTCGCTGATGACATGTTTCTTTGCGTGTGGCATCAGAATAATTAGAGCAAAGATCACAAAGAGTTCCCTGACTGTTGCGTCTTTCCATATCCTGAGTAGAGGTGGCTGTGTGTATTACTTTCTTCTGAATTGTCACTCTCCTGCGTTATGAGATAATTATGTTGTAGATTAGTCTTCTGCACTATTTTGTCCATTACTTCATTGTCAAAGAAGGCTTCTAAATATTCTGTTTCCGTTCCATCAGGTCCAACGGAAAAAAAAAAAAAACTGAAGTCACACCTGATGAGCTAGAGTCAGAATTATGAATGTGAGGCTCAAAATCATGACCATCACTCCAGGAAGAAAAACCCACATTGTCGCAGGGGTTCGTGTCAGGTGGTGTGGGGGTCGGTGCAACTCCTTCATCCTCACTCGAATTCCATTCATACTCTCTCTCCCCGATGCACCAGGGCCATCGATGTCTCACTGCTGTCCTCTGCTCGATGATCGTGATTCATGTCATCATATGATCCAGAACTGCCATCCGCTCTTCTTGGTGATGATGATAGCAAAGTTTGATTACTTCGTCGCTTTTGGCCAATGCTGATTTGGGTCCAAGTATCCGTCATTACCGCTAATTATGTGTGACCTAATGCAAAAAGAATACACAATATAGCAATAATACCATAATACCATTATAATGATGATTATAATGATAATAGCACTGACGATAACAATGATGGATGACAATAATAGTGACGGTAATGATATTGATAATGATGATGATAATGATGGTAAGGATAATGGTAATGATGACACTGATGATGATGGCTATTGTAATGAAATAACGATGAATGAAATAGCAACTGTAATAGGCCAGTTGACAAGAAAGGCTCTCAGTGACAAATGGATCTTATAACTATAAGAACATGCAAATCGTGAAAATCAGAAAGATTCTTTTTTTTTTCTACCAATCTCTGCCCATGACGTCACGGCGCATGCGCAAAAGACAACAAACCCGGAAGACGACAAACGATTAACTCTTTTAAAATTAATTCTTTCTCCTTCTTTTCTTTCTGCCTTTTTTTTCCGTTATTTAATTTTATGTTTTATCATTTTCTATCTATCAATCTTGCGCGTTACGCTTTAGTTTGACAGCGGTTAGAGCTCCCAAACTACTAAATGTTAAGAGACAGGAGGTTCATACCGAAATAAAGGTCCGCTAGGCCACATACTATACCGGCACCTATATTGCTTTAATAGTTCGGGAACACTAACCGCGGCCAAACTAAAGCGGAACGCACCGAGGAACGCACCCAGCTCTGCCAATTGCAGTGTAGGCTAATCTGTCCTCCGCCGACTATTTTGCTTTGAAAGCTTTGTAGTTTCTGAAGGCGTTGATAGGGACGTAAGGTATTCTGTTATGGGCATTAATTACGAAGGCTTTGTATATGTGCACCTTGGGTTCCTTCCTCGTTCCTTTAAGTCTTAGTTTTGTCGCGATGAACTTTGCTTGTTTGAACCTATCGCTGACATGTACCGTTGGATGATCAGTTTCAGTAACTTGCCAGTCGTTGACATTTCTATGGTTTCGTCTCGTGCGGAGTTTGGTATTGACTAACTTGGCAATTAATGTCGCTTCTTCGAATCTGTTGTTGCCTTTTATTTGCCATTTCTCTTCAAACTCCGAGATCGGCTTGATCACCCTTTCCGTTTGTTTTTCCAGACATTTGGTTGATATTCCTGCTGGACTGACGATGACTTGTGTCACGTCATCCGCATTCATCACGTATTCGCTGGAGCAGGACTGATGTATACAAGGTCTAAATATAAATTCGGTCGGAAGTGGTTAGACCTTATATCTAGATCTTGGATGTATATAGTGTGTTTGCGATAGACACGATCCCATTGTTGATTAAGGAGAAAGTGATCACTTTGGTGTTCTTTTACATAAGAACATAAGTTTGATTCTTGCAGTGCGTCTAGTTGGGAATCAACATAGGAACCTCGTTATTTCGTCAGGAAACTGAAGGTGGATAATTCTCAGTTTTACCCCGGCATACCAGACTTTGTCGAAGACTTTATTGACATTTCGGAGAACTATTGTGCATGATTGGAATACACACTCATTAGGTCGGTATTAAACCACTTTTGCAAATATTTTGATTCTATTGATCCCATGTGTTATTTTTCTTTTCTTAACAATCAATAAGGACGTATTTTGTATTTGCCGAATCCTATATCATTATTGAGAAGAGGAACCAATAACTTTGATAATGCACATCAAAAATCCGAGGTAATTGTTGCGAAAAGCTTTCAACATACACAGAAAAAAACTAAATCAAAAAGCATTAGTATCTGATCTTTGAATACGATAAATGTGGTAAGTTTTATTTTGATGTTAATTGATATCACTGACTCCCCATGTTTAACAATTCTCTCACCAACTCAAGAAATATATACACCAATGAAACCACACTACATTGTTTTTCATGGTACATAATGAAAGGCATTATATAATTTTTTCGTATCATATCTAGTAATGGATCAAAAGATCTTCTGCCAGCATGCTCCACCTTTGTAAATATATATTCTGAATATGATTTTTACTATATCTCCAACGAAGAGAAAATCTAGACTGCAGAGAGCTTTGTGATACTAGAATGGCATTATAACCTTTACATACAACAGATTTTGTATATCTGACGAGGAACGATTTTTTAACTTTATTTTTTATTATTATCATATACATATATTTCTAACTAGGTGAGATATCAGTAGATCAGGAAAAAGTCCACAGCCTGATGCTCGTGGGAAAGGAAGGACAGTTATGTGATGCAAAGAGAGAGAACGTCCCTTGTGTTATTATTGAGAATATCTAAGCTAGCTAGCTTATTTTCTTCTTTTTTTGCAGTTCCTATGTAGAGACATTGGGACAAATTATGGGAAAGGTGGAAGGGGAAACACGGGTCTTTATCTGAATATCGAGTTTATTCCTGACTGGTTCCAATGTAGCTTACTTAACTGGTTGGTCTGATGCAATTTTATACTGGTTGTGGTGACCATGGTTGGGTTCTTTGTAGGCTCGTTGGACGTTGGCCACCATGCATGCGGGTTTGTTCTTTCATGTCGTTCGTTTTCTTCCAGATGCTCTGAGGTGGTTCAAGTAATTTGCCCCAAGACTCGCCATATGGTGTGTCTAATTTTGAGAGGTTCTGTGTATATTTTTTTTTGTGTGGATGTTTTCGTTTGTTTCATGAATTGGTGGGTCTATTAGCATAATTGAGGAACTTGAATTGATCAATCTGTAGATAAATATTCGACAACTTGTGAGATTAACATTTGGGCACATTAATAAGAATCCATTTTGTAATTAGTGGGCAGGATAGATAAGATGGGGGAGAGGGAAGAAGGGGAGATTGGGGGTTTAGTGGTAAAAGAGAACGAAATGGAGAGAGTTAGAGGAACGATAGGTGTGGGGCAGACCCATTATCTTGGTTTAGTCTACAGTATTATGGACTACTTTCTCTTCTTCAATTTCATGATAACATGTATTAAAGTATCACTACCCAACAAAAATCTCTATTTTGTATACACTGTATGGTCAAACACTTAATTACATATAAAAACATCTCGTATATAATTTATTCCTAAACGATAATTTATTTTTATATATGATATAAAGATAAGAAATATGATAACATATCTACATACATAGGAAATGTTAAACTGGTTTTAATATTTAAATTAAAGGGGTAACTATTATATTTGCTGTCCAAAGTTGGCTTAGTGCTCTAATTCAGTAGTTCTTCACCTTTTGATACCTCTAAATTCCCAGTGGATTGTCCAGTATGATCCCACACTCCCTTCACTTGACTGACGAAATAATCAATACCATTCTTATTACTTGCCGGTATAGCTTCCAAATGTCAATATTTTGAATTTACTGTATGTATGGAGAGCTAGAATGAAATATGATAACTTTATCATATTTATGTAAAAAAGAAAGAGAAATGACAAATGTTCATATAGACCTCTACATAACACTTTCTAATATAGTGAGATATTTGGTGTCGTTTTGGAGCAATCGGAGCATGGAATCGGGTTACAATTAATAACATAGGTACTTGCATGTCATCTGACACATCACGTCGATTTTTCCACTAATTTCATATTCGATAATGCAGAGAATCATGTTTCGACTGAGAGAGTATATGTATTAGACAAGAGAAAATTTGATTCAGAAAATTAGGGAATGCGCATGCGTAAACCTCAAATCAATAGAGCGGATGGCGGGAAATTTTAAAATAATAATGCTCTACCAGAACAACTGGTCACCATGGATGTTGTTAGAAACTGCGATCAATGTCGGATAGCGCAAGGCCGAATTGCTGAGGGTGAAATGAATAACATTTGATATATCAGGGTACAAAGGGAAATTATGAGAAAATCATCTAAATAATTCAAGAAGTTGTAATGAAAGGGTCGTAGGTCGTCATTAGTTACTGGCGCTACGTTATCAGGACTTGACTTCGTCCGTTGAATAATCGTCCTATTCCAATGATTCTTCCTGCAGCGGAAAATGCAGTATACAATGTATATGCATTTGCCAAAATGCGTGAAATGCATTTACCACACAGTCCTGTGTAAACGAGCACACACAAATATGTAATAAAAACAGAATACTAAAGTTGACAATCAATATGATCACTGGTTTAAACTACTTGATTTATACGTGACTTCCAACTTGGAGGTGCGAAGAGAGGCGACATGATGATGATAATTGGAAACAGGTTTACAGAAAATGGGCATACCTGGCAGGCCAGGGCCAAAATATCCCAGGGGGCACTGACTGTTAGGAAGGGAAATGGCCCAAGACAACTAGGGATGCTCCAGTCACATGTACGAATACAACAGGACATAATTGAATGAATTGGCTGATATAATGTATCCTTAATAATAGTCTATCATGAATCTGGTATGGAAAAATACTTTGGGTGTATGGCTACTGCATTTTCTAAATGGTGAAAAATGTTGGGTGTTTAGCACTAAACTATACAATTCCAAAGTAGTCTCCCTTTGATGGAGAAGAGATTTAGTCGTTTTAGACACTCAGAAGACGGAAAATAATCACTGGTACAAGAAGATCGACAAGAGGTCATGATTGAATATTTAAAAAAAAAAAGTGCCTTGATTTATAATGGGAGGACGAAAAACACTATTGAATTGCAATCTAGAAGTTATCCGTCATGTGCCATACCCAAACCAAGCAGGATGTTTCGAATCGTCGTTTGCATGCATACTAAATAAATGTCATGTAACTATACTAATACCATTTATGAAACAGATAAAGTCAACCTCCTATCATGGTTTCTGATACATTACCATTGTCGTAATCTATTACTACATTTTTCGTGCTGAAAGGATCCTCCATTTCTTTTAATCTGATTTATTGTATAGTTTATATCTCACGCTTTCGGGTTTATTTACTATTGAGTGGTCGGCATATAATCGACTGCTAAAAGCAACGCCATCTCTCGGCTCTATTTAAAACTATCCTGTCGCCAACCTGGATAAAGGACGCCAGTTTTTAGATTGGCACTTACCGAAATGATGACAATACCGAACAGTCGAGAAAACAAGGGAAGTTTCAAGGCAAATGTTTAACGAATACTATCTAACACCCATCAGTGATTGGCAAAATTCGTCTTACGGTGAAAATAGATGAGTAGTCTAAATTCACCATCCTGTGAAAATAGCAACGTTCAAACTCCACAATAACAAATCCACCAAAGTAAAGAGGTAAGGCGGCTTAGGGGCAGGTTAACTGTAGTGTAGAGAGAATATTGCAGTGGTCATAGGAAAGTTCAGTTACCGTGCTATGTAGGTTGTTTCTACGTCAGCTGGAACAGAAACCCATTGAAGGACAATTAAAAAAGAAATGAGTTGAACTTCACTCTGTTTATGCCAGTGGCAAATTAGGATTTTTAACCTGGGGCACAAAATACAGATGCACTAAATAACTAATTCAAATAGCAGACAATTACTAGTTCACTTTACAATGTACTATCCTCTTATCTTTTTTATTCAAATAGGGTCACTGATTTTTATGAGCCTCTTTCAATTCCATTTCGTGTTGTTCTTGTAGGTTTTTCCAATTAATTTGTTTGGTCTTTCTCTCTTTCCTTGTAGTTCTATCATGCCTATTTTGATATTCAGGCGGATCTAACAACATGCACTTGCATTTGCTGTTCTTTAAGTAGTATATCACATCTGTGCTACAATCTGTAAAACTTCCATCTAAATGAGCTACTTGGAAATGTCAAGAACTGTGATACCATAGTAACCTTTAAGAAATCACTGAAGACCCGCTTATTCACGAAAGCATATGACGTTATTGATATGTGCATTAAGGGTTATTATTGGTGTTGATACTATACGGCATAGCCTGTTGGTGTTGATACTATATGATGGCCTAGCAGAGCACGGTATTGCCAGTGGAACAGTGTCTGGAACTTCATAAATGGTAAATGTTAAACTGTAAAGGTACTGTACTAGGATGACACTAGATCGGGTTCAAGATCTCTATCAATTTTGGTTGTATTTCCTTCACAACTTTAAATGATGAGAGCTGACAATCAGTGGCTGTTGAACCCCTAGTACAGTAAGTTAATAAAAGTTTCATGGTGCTAACCTAACCGTCCAATGAATCTTCTCTGAGGGATTAACGGAAATGCTTGCCAGCAAATTCCCAGTAAGAGAAACATGAGGCAGCAATTATCTGATACTTTAGTTACTTTCTCAAATCCTGTTGACACATCCATTCCTTTAACCACTTCAGTAAGAGTCAAATTCTCATGCACAGCATTGGCTGTCATATGTATGCTGCATCACAGTGCTTGCATTATAAAATATAAAGTCACTGCTATATTACTTGTTCTCTTTTACTCTGAGTAATAATAAACACAGAAAACATAAAATCAATTCACAGAATCTGGGGGTAACTCATGTACAACTACAAAAAAATATATATATATAATCAAGATGCAGATGCTGGCATCCTCGTGTACTACCCACTCACAACGCCTACATAGGCGTCATTGTACCGAAATGGTTAACTTTACTCCTCCCTCACTCTTGTTTTAATTATTTCATACTAGTAGTGTTGCTTTCGGCACCGAATAGGGCATTTTCCATATATCGCACAAGACACCAGATCCGTTTCTCCAGTTATTCTGTCAGGCATGAATTCAGTAATATTTGTTCTCTCTCTGTCTACGAAGGTCCCAAGGTATTTACAATTTCCACCTTTCTATCTTCTATTCCACTTTTGCCATATATGTCATTTGTATCGTATATCAATCTTTGTCGTGCTTGGTACCAATGATGGTTACTTGAAAGCAGAAGTCTTGCAAGATGGTTGTCAGGTATTCTTTACAAAACCTGTATCACCATTTGAAGAAGCAATCCAGATGGGCTACTAGATTCTTTGTGGACAAGCACAAGAACTGTCAGTTTTGACAATACTTCATTGTTTCTCATAAGGAAAGCTGACACCCATCAATCATTCCCTTCCTATTACTAGTGTAAGTTGATGAAATAGAGGCAATCCCACTCTAATACTGCACAGGAAATAGTCCAAACTTTCTACCCAGAGAGATGTATAGGAGGATATAAAGGCAGTTACCAGTCATTGTGGTCTGTAGGTTTCCAGTTAGCGAAACTAAAAGATTACAAAGGCAGAGCATGCCGACAGGAGACCTTTTGGTCCATAACTAGGTCGGATGCAAAAATAATAAACAAATAGATAAACAAACAAAGATGTATAATATAAATAATAATAAAAAATAAATATACATTTAGATCATTTTCCTCTGGCTAGATGAATTAAGATTTTTTTCTTAAAAACTACTTTTCATTCGGAGAATGCCATGACCACATTATACACCCAACATGGAATCTACCGATATTTAGGATAAACTATCACTATACATATATTAATTCAGGTAACCTCTGTTACCTTCATTCAGATATTTTGTCTTTTCTTTTTTTAAACAAAACAATTTCTACGGAAATCCAGATTATATTAACTATAAACATGAAATTCTACACATTTACTGTGAATCATGACAAACTAGTATATCAAAGTAAATCTAACCTTCGTCCGTACTTAAATGACCAATGTGCTATTATTTTTCCCACTTATCTTCATTCCTCTTGTTAAGTGCAGCCCTCCAACACTAGCTTTCTTTCCAGGTCCTCCCTGCTTTTGGTAAATGACACTTTGTCATCAGTATGAAGTCTAAATCAAAGTTGCTCACCTATACCTATAACATCTGTCTTGACATCCATGGTAGTCATGAACAAGTGAGGACTCAATATTCATCCTTGGTAACCTCACTGTCATCTCTTGAAAACTACAAGCTGTGTTTAGGTTGCTGCATACTTTAATCTTGACATTTCTGTTGATTCCATTTTTCTTTCTTTTTTTCTGACAGCATTTTCCTTCATATTTCTCCACACTTGTCTATCACATGCCTTTAGAGGTCAATAAAGAGTATAAAATACAATATTTAATTTTTGTTTGTTGTTATGTTTCATTTGAAGACATTTTAGTGTTTATTGATTTTGAGAACCGAACCCAGAACAGTCAAGAGTCTCTTATTGTACCTCATGCAGGACCCTTCATCAAAAACAGTTTTCACTTCACAAGTGCTCAACTATGGAACTCACTACCTGTGTCCATAAGGAGTCAAATAGCAAGGTTACCTTCAAGAAAAAAGTCAAGGGTTACTATATGTCTCGGCTATGGATAGAGAACAGCCTTGATTTTGTGTACTACTAGCTTAGTGAGGGATACCTGATTCCATGAGTAATACCATCCAAATCTGCGTTCACTCATAACTGTTCTGACCTCCCCCCCTTTTTTTGTTCTTCAGAAGTTTAGTTTAGTATAACAATGATTGATGTTTACAAATTGGTTTCCACCTTTGCTTTGCCAGTCTTAATATGGTATATGTCTCAGGTAGGGTCCGAGAACAGTTATGATCTGATCTTTTTCCCCGTTCTCCTTGTTGTTTTACTCATTCGAGTACTGGTCCCCTGTACCCTACCTCTGGTGCTTCAGATTTTTAATGTACTACTCCCTAGTGCTCATACTAATTGCCCACTCTGTCCTGAGATTCAGGTTAAATGTTAGATTTAATTAATAGGTGACCCTAGCTGCAGTGTAGCATTCACTATAACTACATGTTGTTACAGATGTAGAATATTGTAGTATATCATTAATGGTACTATGATATAGTACTCACTCATACATGTTGATACAACTGTAGAAAAATGCAGTATATCATTAATGATACTACTGTGATATAGTACTCACTCATACTGTTTTGTTACAGTTTAACATTATTTTGTTGTTCCTTTGCTTAATGCAATGCTACTTTTTGTGAGGGTGCTCAAATTTTTGGTCTCAATATTCCTATGTGTACAAACATTTGAGTAATATTAGCAAAACTATAACAATGTTTGTGTGTCATATGTGTACTGACTGGTATTATTCATGAATGTCTCTGGTCCCCTTAACCCCCTACATATGTTGTCAGTGTGACTTAGTGTAGAATAACAATCTGATGAGGACCACAATGGAAATAAACATATATGCTTTTTGTGTTATCCTCGGCAATTTGCATTTATTATTCCGAACTATGTGTTGTTCTTGTCATTATTTGCACTTCATATACATTGATTCATTGCCAAATAAAGTCTATCTATCTATCTATGATTATCTTTCAGATATCACTGGACAGTTATTAAGAAAACAGTGGAGAAAGTCTAACCAAAGGTAACTAAATATAGATTAGGTGAATCATTTCACATAACCTAATATAGTTTAATCCAGGTAGCCCTGTTTTGTTTTTCTCCCCTTTTCTTTTCTTTTGGACAAATGACTGGCACCTCCTTGCTATGGCCCTGTGAGATGGATGTTGGAAGGAGTTGAGTTACCTCTTCGCCCCTCAGCATTAATACCCTTACGTCTATGTAAGGGTATTGATACTATTGATACATTTCTCCTTCAGTTTTATTGACAGTATGTCTTAAGAGAGAACATAGGCTCTAGCTAGATGTGTATAGCACTTGACACATATTGCTGACAAACAAAACTTAAAAACCACTTGAATGTTATTTAACTGCATTTTATTTTTTTCTCTTCTTCAGAGCACAAAGTTACATGACTGACAGATTCATCCATGGGAAGGAGTTGTTTGTCAGGATGAGGCATCAAGAGAAGAAATGATTTGCATCTTTTCGGCATTTCCTTTGTAAATACTTTAGATGTTCCATGACATAAACTCCAATGTTTCCATTTTCTAAAAAGTTTGGTAATGATACTTGGATTCATGAAGAGCACAAGCTTTATCAGTGTGCATACTGTGAGGATTCATTTCACAGGTAATGATTTTGATCAAAGAGATTAGCTGTTTGTAGCTTACTCTTTGTTAAGCTTGATGGGAATGGCTTTTTGATATCCACTATTAGGCCACATAAGAACCTGTTCAAGTTCTTACTGTTGGCCTTGGTATTTTGAGGATAACGATTTGACACATTTGGATTCACAAGGGTCAAATGCCAGTGTAAATGTACTACGAGTCATGATTATTATTTTCCTCATTGGTGGTAAGTAACTGGATAAGCACGCTCATACAAGGAAGAAATTCCTTACATGTACTCTGTGGAAAGTTTCAGTTCTTCTCAAAAATCAAAAGTATCTGAAAAACTGTGGGTGTAAAACAACCTCACAAAGGTATGCTACTCTTCTTTTTCCAAGTCTGGTCATCTGGAAAAAGAGTAAGAATTCATGCAGCCTAATTGTTATTGCTTATAAAGTTTCAGTTTCACACTGATACTTTACTTTAGAAATTCATATGCGAGAATTTCCTAATGGAAAAAGACTCATAAGTGTACACATTGTAAAGCTTTGTTTTCTCAGTCTGACTTTAAAACAAACCTCATAGATTAAAATAGTTAAGCTTCAGGTTTCCAGCCAGATGTTCTGAAAACCATATGACAACTAGGAAAAAGAACAAGTTGATAAATGTACTCTTTGTAAAGTTTTGTTTTCATAATCTGACATTCTGAAAAGAAAAAAAAAAAAAACTGATACAAGGGAGATGGCTCATCAATGTACTTTATCTTTGTATTGTGGTACTTTGAGAATCCCGATAAGTGTACTCCTGTGATGGTTCATTTTCACAAACGGGTGATTTTGACAGTTGCACGAAAACAAGTGGAAAGAAGCCTCACGATTTTGATGATTAAGGTTTTGTTTTCATGGTCTACCAACCTGAACACCCACCCATGTCAGGATTCACACAAATGATAAGCTCTGTTCATGTCTTTGTAATACATTTTGTGCAATAGTCCACATAAAGAGTATGATGAAAACTCAAACAGGGGAGCAATGCCATAAATGTATGTTTTGGAAGGCTTCAATTCCTCAGGCACTTGGAAATGATGAGAATGCCATAAATGTATTTTTTTTTTTGGAAAGCTTAAATTCCTGAGGTACTGGGAAAAAATGATGATGATGAGAATCCCATAAGTAAATGTAATTTTTGGAAAGCTGCTTAAATTCTCGGAAATGATGAGTAGTGTGCATTTGGGGGGCAAGAAACCACACAGATGTCATCTTTGTAAAGCTTCCTTTGCTGTGCCTGGTCGCCTCCGAAGCCACATCACAGTTCACACAGGAGAAAGACCTCACGAGTGCACGGTTTGTAAAGCTGGATTTTCTCGGTCGGATGCCATGAAGAGGCACATGAAGACCCACACCGGGGAAAAGCCACACCGCTGCACTCTGTGCATGGCCTCATTTGCGCGTTTGTTTCACCTGAAGGACCACATGAGGGTCCACACCGGGGACAGGCCTTACCAATGTGCTGTTTGTAAGTCCTCGTTTACGCGGGCAGACACTCTGAAAAATCACATGCGAACGCACACGGGCGAGCGGCCCCACAGGTGCACTCTTTGCGTCGCTACCTTTTCCCAGAACGTTCATCTCAAAATACACATGAGGACCCACACGGGGGACAGACCTCACACGTGCAGCGTTTGCAATTCTTCCTTTTCCGAATATAGCACTTTGAAAAGTCACATGAGGACGCACACAGGCGAAAAGCCTTATCAATGTACTCTTTGCGAATCTTCCTTCTCCGAGTCGGGTACTCTCAATAGTCACATGAGAACGCACACGGGCGAACGCCCTTACAAATGTTCCCTTTGCGAGTCTTCTTTTGCCGTCATTTGTACTTTGAGGAGCCACATGAGAATCCATACAGGCGAAAAGCCCTACAAATGCACCGTGTGCGTTTCATCGTTTGCCGAGCCAGGTACTCTCAAAAGGCACACGAGAATTCATACAGGAGAAACTTTATAGATGGCCGTGTCCATGTTACAATTCCGAGGCTTAGAAGAAAAGCTATATGACAACATACAGAATGGAAGCCTAATGAATGGGTTATTTGTAAAGCTTCATGTTCTTGGTCAGGTGCTATTAATACATCAGAATAAATTCATTGTCTTCTTTGTGAACCTTCACATTCTGGTTACAAAGGCTTGAAAAAAAAACCTCACTACTACTACTACGCCCTTTGTGGAGCTTTTTTTTTTCAGCACGTTCACCTTCGACTTCATTGACCAAGTACTCTCGAGTCACCATATACAAACTGAACTGCTCGCCACCCAATTGTAAGGGCTAGTACCCTGTTGGTATAAAGCCTCTCCAATCAGGATTCCTCAAGAATCACTTCTTCCAAGGTGGGTCCCCTCTTCTCAACATCCTCCTTCATACTCCCCATCCATCTCTTTCTGTCTGTCTTTCAATGGGGAAAGGCCTTATGAAATGCTGTTTGTGAATCTTTGTTTTGGCGTCTATTTCACCTCAGAGACCATATACTCACACTGGGGGAAAAATTGGCCTTATCAAGTGAGGTTTGTAAATCTTTGTTTTCAGGGGAAAAGGATTACAAAAGCGGAGCATGCCGACAGGAGACCTTTTGGTCCGTATCTAGGTCGGATGCGAAAAAAAATCACAATCAATTAAAAAATAACTATAATGTCAATAACAAACAAAATACATAAATGCATAGGTGTAGTTGAATAATAAACAGGTAAATAGTAAATAATAATAAATGACATATAACTAATGATAAATGAAAATCAAAACGGACAAATGATAACGAAACAAATAGCCTTATGAAGTGCTGTTTGTAAATCTTTGTTTTCACGGCCAGATCACATGCAAAAATGTTCATGTAAAAAAATCACATGCATGACGGTTGGCATCCAAGAATCTTAATTAAGGGGATGGCCCGCTTCAGATTTACGAAAAAAAAAAAAAATTGCATAAATACATAGTAGAGCGGTCGCTGTACACCCTGTCATTAAAAGATTTTGATCGTACCGCCATTCTTATTAAATGGTTTAAAGGGCCTACTCTCCCTCCCCCCGGCAGCCGCGTGCTGCTCACAAACTTCGTTTACATTCGTTTTGACCATAAAAACACCTCTTTTACTCTATTTTTTTGTTTGTTTGATGCACTTACATAGTTTTCTTTTGCATCTGGCATGCACATGAGCCTATCATATGAGGAAAGGGCACGCTCAGTGGCCTCAAGGCCGTACCCAGGACAGGAAGTACATCCGCTGGCTTGCCACGTTCACTAATTTGCTGTGTGAAATTCGCATCTATTTTTCAATGATGAGAAGTTTGAAGATATTAGCCATGCCTATGCTTTCCAAACAAAAGGCACACTTGCAGAAGACAAGAACGTCTACATTAGTAACGAAAGAATGACCCCCAGCATCAACCTTGTTTTCTCCACCACCACCACCAGTACTACCTCCAGCAGTTCCCTTCCTACTACCTCCAGCAGTTCCCTTCCTGCCATCTTCACCCACATCCTCATCTATGGTATATGAGTCACTCATAAACAGCATGGGAAACTCAGGACTGAATAGAATAGCTGGAGGCTTGGGTGTTGCTACGTTTAGCAAGGGCAAGTATTTTAGGTACACGAAGTACCTTTATAAGAAACAGACTATGAGAAAATGATGGAGGTAGGAGCCTATTCCAACACCAGAAAAGAAATTGAGCTAAATCCCAGCAATCAGGCTACCTTGCTGGGTCATTCTAGACCAATAACTCAAACCTTGCGACAAAGCGTAAGGTGGCGCTTTATGAGACCCTCACTTTGGGTGAATAAAATCCTACACTGTAGGAGGGTACAAAGTGCCTGAGTTACTTGAAAGATGCAAAATCATCATGACAATACAATGGAACCTGTTTTCAATGGTTCTTAGGAGGTTCATGAATGTAAAATTTAGTAAAACTAAGAAAAAAAAATTTAACGCTCGTTTCTGAAAAATGTCAGTTTTTTAGACACAAAGTTTATCTCCTCCCTCAATTTTCAACCAATCTTTTCATATGAGGTCTCTATTGATAGCTAGATAAATGAAAAAATTAAATAGAGAGTTTTTTTCATATGTTGAATAGTTTTTTTTTAATAACGTGTCAGTCAATTTTTTTTTTTTTTTTTTTTACAATTTTTTTTTTTATATTTTTTTCCTCGGCATTGAACAAAGATATTAAAAAAACTCTCTATTTTGTTTTTCTATATATGTAGAAGATTCATTTGCTATAAAATGAAAGACATAAAATAAAAATTGTAGGAGGAGATAGAATTTGAAAGAAGCCCAAAAATAGAGTATTTTTCATGTTTTTTATTAAAAAAAAAAAAAAAACTACTGGTCAGATCTGAATAAAACTCAAGCTGTGACGGTTTTCTCAGACCTAGATATCACACCGAAAAAATCAGCAAGATCCTTCAGAAAAAAAGATTATGGGCGGGGGTCCCCTTAAAGGAAATGAAAAATGAGATTTTCCATTAGAAATTATTTTCAAGAAATTCATCATATCCAGAGATGTCCCAAGAGAATGGAAGCTAGCTAACATTACTCCCATATTCAAAAAAGGTGGCAAAAAGAAGCCAAATAACTATAGGACTATAAGTTTGACTTTAATCGTAGTAAGAATAATGGAAACTATCATCAGAGATGCTATCGAACATCATATAGAAAGTAACCGTTTGATAAATGATAGCCAGCATGGTTTCAGACGGAAACGTTCTTGCGTGACTAACTTAATCGAATTCTACAATACAGTTATCTCGAATTATGACAAAAGAAACAATATAGATTTAATATAACTAGACTTTGCAAAAGCTTTTGATACCGTCCCACACGAAAGCTAAATTAGCTTTACACGGAATAAGTGGTAGCCTATTAAGTTGGACTAGTAATTGGTTGAATGGTCGAAAACAGTTGCTTTAAATGGAAAGAACTTCTAGATGGAAAAATGTTACAAGTGGAGTTCCTCGGTTCCGTTCTTGGGCCACTTCTATTCATAGTATATACCATGGACTAAAATTTACTGTTTCCAAATTTGCTGATGATACAAAACTGTACGGAATGGCAAATTATCACTTAAACCAATTAGATATTCAAGAAGATTTAGATCAATTACAGCAATGGTCTGAAAAATGGATAATGAAATTTAACACAAGTAAATGTAAAGTTATGCACAGAGGTAAAAATAACAGTACGATTACAAGTTATTTGGAAATTCGTTAACAAAAGTGAACAGTGAAAAAGATCTCTGCGTAATTATCAGTAACGACCTTAAATCATGCAAGCAGTGTATTTCAGCCTCTGAGAAAGCAAATAAGATTCTAGGACTGATTGCGCGACCTTTTGATTTCAAAAGTCCACTCATTAACAAGCTATATAAATCATTAGTTCGTCCACATTTGGAATATCCTGTTTCCGTATGGTCACTGAATCTCATTAAAGACATTGATAGACTGGAAAAAGTACAACGGCAAGCCACAAAACTGATTCCAAATATCAAAAATAAATCATACGAAAATCGGCTAAAACATATGAATCTGTTTTCCCTAAATAAAAAACGTACACTCAGAGGTGACTTGATACAGGTCTTTAAAATTCTAAAGGGAATTGACAACATCAAAAGTGACCAAATTTTCACATTGAATGAGAATCAGACAAGAAACAATGGTCTCAAACTGTCTGGAAATAGATTCAATTTGGAAGTAGATAGAAACAACTTTGCCAACCGTGTGGTTAATGAATGGAATAAACTTCCTGCACATGTAGTGCAATGTAGTTCAGTTTGAAGCTTTAAGAATCATTTAGATAAACACCTAAGGAAGATGCTGTAATGATTATAATTTATTTCATATTATTTGTTTTTGTTTTGTTATCATTTGTCTGTTTTTAATTTATTATTAGTTATGTGTCAATTTATTATCATTTACTATTTACCTGTCCGTTTATTATTTAACTATACCTATGCATTTATTTATGTATTTTATTACTAACATTACTATAGTTTTTATTTATTATTTTAGTATTTTTTTCGCATCCGATCTAGATATGGACCAAAAGGTCTCCTGTCGGCATGCTCCGCCTTTGTAATCCTTTATATAATGACTTTGCTAGCGTTACCCTCGTGAAAGCCTTTGATCCAGTTGAACACCTATATTAGATCAACCCGCACTCTGTGTCATTCCAAAGAGTGTAATTCAGGGTGCAGAGGCCTGTTCTCGTAAAGTAGATTTATGAGCCCATTTATCTATTTTGTCATTCTCTTCTGAACTGATTCTAGTGATTATTTTAATATCCATTCTGTAGGACGGAGACCCAAACTGTACTGCATAGTCAAGGATGAGTCTAACTAACCAGATAGAGTTTGATAATTACCTCTGGTTTTTTATTCCCAGCCGTTCTAGCCATGAAACCTAATTAATGCTCTCTTAACTCTATTTCTGGCGCTAATGCACTATTTCCTGGATTTAACTTGAAGACTCACTAGAACTCCCAAGTCTCTCTCGCACTAATTTTTCTCTAAAACAAAATCTAAGCTATACATGTTTTCAGGGTTGTGTAAACTTACGTTGAACACGCTGTACTTTGAGATATTGAAATTTATTTGCCATTTCGCCGCCGACCATGTCAACAATTTGTTGATACTTTTGCAGAATCTTGGCGTCTTCCCCTGACCTATAAGGCGTCCCATCCTAGTGTCATCCGTAAACTTACTAATATTACTCTCATTGTCATTGTCATAGGGGCCCATAAAACATTTTCCACCGTTTATGGTGACCCGCTGTTTTCTGTCACTGGTCGAAACTCTAATCCATTCTAACACTTTTCCTCCTATTCCATGGGCTTTGACTTTATTTAGTAGTCTCTGGTGGGGCACCTTGTCGAACGCTTTGCTAAAGTTAAGGTAAATAACATCGTAATTATCATTATCTGACGCCTTGGAGACATGAGTGTAAAAAGATAAAAGACTTACCTTCGGAGAACACGTGCTGTGGATAACGAATCAAGTTATGTTTGTTTCTCGATGTAATCTCTCAATCTAGGCTTTTATTGATTGAAGTATTTTACAACTATGACTGATGTCAAACTGATTGGCCTTCGGTTGCATATACACGGTTTATCTTCCTTTTTGAAAGCAGGAACAACGTTTACATTCCAAACAATAGGTACAAAACCAGTGTTGACCAACTTATCAATTAGTTGCGCTAACTGGTCACAGGTTTCAAGTTTCCACTCTGTAAGCACCCTCGGAACAATTTCGTCTGGACCCGGGGATTATAAAATGTATAAATCTGACTGTTTCCACCTTACTAATACTGATGTTTGTCTACTTCCTTCATTCCTTCTGAAAATCGGGTCGCAGACAGGTACCATATCTAACCTTTCCTTTGTAAACACGGCGAGAAAATATGTGTTAAACGCTACGTTCATTTTTTTCTTCTGTGGAGACGAATTAAATCATTTGGGTTGGATCTCGTTTGGCAGTTTGTGATGATGCGGCTGACGCCTGATTTGTGCATATTCTCCACTTCGCGGTCTTGATGTCGTCTATATCAGGGTTTTTCAACCTTTTTAGCCGTATCGCCCCCTTTTTCAATTAAAAAAAAAAAAAGGACCGCCCCCCTAAATTGGAAAATGATAATAAAAGTTATTGCAACAATGATAAACAACTAATCTAATATGTTGCACTCACGTTGTGTTTTAACGAGATCCTTGGGCCTGGTGCTTCGCTGCTAGATCTTTTATATTAGGCTTAAAATTTGTCAGAAGCAATAAATACCTGTGACATTTTTCGCCCGTTGAGAATGACTGATCTATATCAATCGCCTCTGTGCAATTTATTATTAATTGGTTGCCAGATTACTGAAGCAGAAAAAGGCCAAAAGCAACAACAAAAATGAGCCAAAAAAGGCCAAATGCACTACAGAAAAAGGCCCAAAATATGCAGTACAAAGGCCAAACATTTAATTATTTCGCTTCTCAATTCACCAAATACTATACGATATGTACTGAGCACTGAGCTATAGTGGTTTACTGGAGTGGCGATCTGTGTATACAAGCGCTACGTAGTTCGTCAGTCCTCCGCCTGGTCAACGGGTGATACAGTGGCCGCCATATTGGACCCCCTATGATTATAATGCGTACGAACTTAGATGTTCTATATAACTCAGTGGTACCAAGTAAAAGATCATATGCATACAATGAATTAATGGTTCTTTATTTTTCATAAACAGTATAAAAAGTAAGTTAAAAGTATGATAATTTGCTTCATAATCCTTTTTAATGAGAAACAGAAATCAAATTGAAAGTGTTTTTTTTTTTGTTTTTTTTTTGCAGCATGCAAGTTTCATGGTCATTTTTTCCACAAACAATATAAGAAAATGCGATCCTTTTCATGAGCAACAAAAAATAAGTCAAAATTATATTCTACATTATAGCACCAGACTTTGGTAACCAAGGAAACATAACCAGTCTTCAAACATAGTCAATCACATCATCACATACATCATATTCATCTCCATACATATTTGCAGATGAAAATAAGCTGTACATATCAGGTATGACCACAAAATTCCTGCAACACAAACCTCTGAAGTGCAGATGGGTTCTGATGCGAATAATGTCATCTAGGGTTCTTGTACTCAGTCTGTTTCTTAATTTTGTTTTAACTATTGTAGCATGAGAAAATATGCGTTCAACAACAGCATTGCTAACTGGTGTGACAAGACAGGACAATGAATATGTTGCTGGGTCTATAAAAGATTTGTTACCTAGTGTATCATAGCGATTACCTACTCCTATCCAGAACTGAATAGTCATCTGGTATTTTGTTGTCAAATACTGCCTCTTCAACCCAGTTTAAATGTAATACATTCCTATACTGCTGTTCAATGGCATTACATTTATATGTTCGTAAGGTAGGGAATGGTAGATCCTTATATGGCACCCTTGCTGTTTGACTAAAAAAAATTGATGGGTGAAGACTGCCGAGACCCTTGTATATGTTCCTCGTAGGAGGCAGACGTTTCTCAGCTTGCTTGATGGCCTCCACGGGAAAGCTGTAACATCGGGCCTTGACGTCCTGAACTTTCGTTTCAGCACTAACTTGATGCATCTCGATATACCTCTCCACTTCCCGCAAAGCGAGCTCCAAAATCTACTTCGGATATAGCTAATTCACTTCCATCTGGGCTGAAAACTTTTGCCCGTAGACTATGATGATGTTGAGCAAGTTCACCTTCCATGCTCTGAGGATCGGCATCCGTGGCTTGAAAATATGAGTTGACGCGTTCAAACTCCACAGCAATGGGTGTGACACAGTGAAAATGCCAATAGTTGATTGGGTCATTTAGGATGTCAGAAATCATACGTGTCTTATACCTGGCATCAGCTCCACTATAGTCAGCGCAACGAGAAGTGACCGCTAAGGCGGGATTAGGAGATTTCCCGGTGTTGCCACATCTCCACAGATAACACGGCCCGCACGGCTCACACTGAATGCAGTGTGAGGGGGGCGGGGCCAGAGAATAGATGTAGCGGCAACGTCGCTCTCTCTTGTCCCTATGCCATGTCTATGACTCGAGGAAACGAAACCTTTGTATAGAAAACACTGTTTTGATTTTTACCTCAGTGGTGGTGCGACAAAAATTATAATATAATCATATGTGGCAACATTATAGAAATATAAAATAAAACTATAAAATAAAATACAATTTTAGAATGATTATATGTGGCAACACAGGGGGGACTCCCAGTGCTCCGCCCTAACGGCCATTTTTCGATGCGACGAGTATAGCCTGCTCAGCACACATGAAGTAAGCCTTAGTTCTTCCCAGTTCACCAAGATGCAGTACATTACTTTCCCGGGTACTAGCCATCTGGTCTGAGAAGCTTGCTGAAATGGCAGCGAGGTTCCTTTCCTTTCTTCAGTTGGGTCCATTATGCTAAACAATTGTTTGTAAGCTGTCCTCCTTACTGTACTCTTGGAAAATCATTTTGGTATTTCTGAAATTAAAAACCCCAAGCATGAAGGCAGCTTCTCAAATGCATGCTTCACGCAAAGTGCTAGAGAGTGACAAATACATTTTACTTGCACACAATCTGGAGACTCCTGCTGTATTCGGGTCCAAACCGAGTTATTAACTCCAGTCATAACTGAGGCACCATCACTTGCAAAACCAATGCAGTTACCAAGTTCTAAACCTAGATTTGTAACAGCAGCTTTAATGGCAGTGAATAATGCTTCCCCTGTTGTGTCATTGACAGGAATAAGACCAACAAACTCTGTTACTATTCTCTTTTCCTTTTTGCTGCAGTAACGTATCGCAATGCATAAATACTTCACTGCCCCAACATCGGCTGACTCATCTACTAAAAGGGCAAATTTCTTTCCTTCTAGATCCTTCTTCAGTTCTTGTTTAAGGGTTGGGGACACAACTTCCGTAATCAGTTTGCTCCATTTAGTTCTATGAAGATTTATTTGTCCTAAGATGCTACCTTTCCCATTCTTTTTTATCATTTCACCAATGTGGTCCACAGAGGAAGTTGAGCAATGGCAGTAGACTGCAACAGCAAGTTCCAATTCTGCCTGCTTGACATCGTTGGGTGTTGTTCACTGAAAATTTATTGGTGGTGCAAGTGCTAGTGATACTGTCTTCTTGTTGTGCTTCTCCGATTTTTCATGGTTTTGTTATGAGCATATTTTGGGGGTTCAGATTACAGTGACTTACAATATGCCTCACCAGAGCCATCAGGTGCATATTTCATCCACATAAACTTTTTCTCCCACTCAGTTCTGTACCTCCTGTTCCACTTCGGCATCTCAGGCTATTGAAGACTGCAGGCTGATTCTTATTCTAAAATGCATGCACCTGAAAAAATAAATACTCCTAAATAATTAAGCACTTGGAAATCACTAAAAACACTAATGAAAATTTAATGTCAACGATCTTTTCCACTCTACATTAATATAAACAACCAGAACGAACGCTTTTGTGGGATGGAAAAGGATTTTACCAATTTTGTTAATCAAAACACAATATATTTCAATATTCAGTACCCTACCAATGTAGCCTACTCCTTGCTTGTTTATGAACATAGCTTGCTATTGATTGAAGGCCTAAAATTACGTCAGACAGTTAAGGAAAAAAAAAAAAAAAATCACGCCAAAAGTTGCACATGGATCTTGTGCGCCATCAACATCACACAGCTGATTCGTCCAATTTAACTTAGTGCCATAAGAGAAAATGGGACAAATTGCATGGATCACCATGGTAACAAAATAAAAAGAAAAGAAAATATACGCGCACTCGACAATATGGTAGACTTTAACTTGGATTGGTTTTGTCTTAGGAGATGGCGAATGGACTCAGTGTTCAACTCACTATTATCAGATGAGCTTACTGAAGCCAAATGAAATATATCTAAGCAACATTCTAAAAAAAGAAAAAAAAAACAGATTAAGTAATTTAGGCCAAACTAAATATCCTTAGGCCAAATGCTTTGAAAAGAGGCCAAATTGGCAACCCTGCGTGCGACACAAATCAGTATTAGCACATACTTCGAACCCACACGCCCGCCATTTATTTCCTTGTCTGTCTAATGACTAATCGTTATCGCATCCATCTATTCTATCTTGTATAAAGTGATCTTTTGCTATACTTGTAGATTTCGATCATTTTACTTAAGGGTGGGACTGAACACATTGAATCATGAAATTGTCATCCAAAAATCGAATTTTAGATATGGGCATATTTGATTAATACAAACATCTTAACCCATTAAACTCCGATGACAAGATGTCTTGTCATTTGGTGAAATAAAACAAAAAATCATAAAACACCAAAATGTTTGATCAAACACCAGAAAAATATGACGTCAGTCCTGAGCGAAGCGAGGACTGACGTCATATTTTTCTGGTGTTTGATCAAACATTTTGGTGTTTTATGATTTTTTGTTTTATTTCACCAAATGACAAGACATCTTGTCATCGGAGTTTAATGGGTTAAAAGCAAAATATGAACGACTTTTTCCTCCGTAACGCATTGGAAGGAATGTAAAGGGCACGGGAGTGGGGTGCGTCAATTTAAGTGGCTCACGCAAGAAAAGGCCCTAAATATGTCTTGTTTTCGCTTGTCTAATTCCATGAAACGGCTGTACGTCTGGCATCAGCGTGACTTTCTCTTCCGTGTGGTGTGCACAGGACGCTTCAAGCCTAAGAGGGGCTTCACACAGTCTAACGGTTCGTCGAACGCGGTTCGACAGACAGACACGTCTTTAAAGTGATGTGTGTGAATGGGGTATTTTTACAAAGGATTACAAAGGCGGAGCATACCGACAGGAGACCTTTTGATCCATATCTAGGTCGGATGCGAAAAAAAAAAATGCATAGGTATAGTTAAATAATAAACAAACAGGTAAATAGTAAATAATAATAAATTGACATATAACTAAATAAATGAAAATCAGACAGACAAAAGATAACAATACAAAAACAAATAATATAAGATAAATTATAATCATTACAGCATCTTCCTTAGGTGTTTAAATAATTCTTAAAGCTTCGAACTGAACTACTTTGCACTACCTGTGCAGGAAGTTTATTCCATTCATTAACTACAAAGTTGTTTCTACCTACTTCCAAATTGAATCTATTTCCGGACAGTTTGAGACCATTGTTTCTTGTCTGATTCTCATTCAATGTGAAAATTTTGTCACTTTTGATGTTGTCAATTCCCTTTAAAATCTTAAAGACCTGTATCAAGTCACCTCTGAGTCTACGCTTTTTTAGGGAAAGCAGATTCATGTGTTTTAGTCGATTTTCGTATGATTTATTTTTTATATTTGGAATCAGTTTTGTCGAACAACGTGTTCGACAACCAAATACCCCGTTCACACATTCACACCGCGTAAACCCCCTCTAACAAATACATTTTAATGTAATATATATAGTAAATATGTATGTATATGAAAATATTTACAGTCAACTTGTTCAATATACATTATATAATGTGTATGAATATAATAAAAATCGCACAATAAATAACAGAGATATACGAGGGGTGATCAAAAAGTAATGACAGTGATACCATATATTTTCACGGTACAGAGGTAAATCCAAAGAGTGGCCTACATTCCTTCAAAGTACTCCACTCCTGCCTCTATGCAACGTTCCATCCTCTTTCGCCACTTCATGAAGCCCTCACGGTACTCAGAAGCCGATATACCTCGTAGCTCTGAATTGACTGCTCGCGTCAGATCTTGGATGCGATGAAATAGCTTCCCTGCGATCGCACCCTTGATCTTTGGAAACAACCAAAAATCACAGGTCAGGCGAGTAGGGTGGGTGGGGGAGAAGTGTGATCCCCTGCTACTCCAGGAACTGCACAGTGAGCCGAGCTTTGTGGGGGGCAGCATTGTCATGGTGCAGCAAAAGGCGCGATCGGCGACGGGTTGGTGCAGTCTTGGCCTGATATTCCAGGACTCGAGGAAGGACGTGATCAGTGTAGTACTGGGCTGTGATAGTACACTGTTGAGGCATTACATCCACACACATTGGTCCTTGTGAATTGAAGAAGATGGTGAAAAGGCGCTTCCTGCTGCGAAATCCTTCCTTCAGAATCTGAGGTCGAGGTTCTTCATCACTCAACCACACCATGTTAGACTGCTTGTCTCTGGTGGTGAAGAAAGAAATCCAACACTCATCTCCGGTAGCTACATCTGAGAACCGTTTCGGACCATTTGGCTCGAATTCAGCCAGCCATAGACGACAAATCCGCACCCATTCGCTCTTCTGCTCTTCCGTAAGCAAATGAGGTATCCATCGAGCACACTTCTTCCTCAGCCCTAAGTGTTCATGCACGATGTCATGTGCGCTCCCATAACTGACACCGAGCTCCAAGGATAAGAATCGAAGAGTAACAGTTGGATCTTCGTCAATGATGGCCCGCGCACGGACTGTCGTTGCTTCGGTCACGGATGTCCGAGGGCAGCCAGGACGATGATCATCTTCTAGCTGCAATTTTCCGGCTGCGAAAGCTCGAATCCAGCGGGAAACAGTTTCCAGTCATGGAGTAGACTCGGGAAAAACTTGCAACAATTCCTCTCTGATCTCCGTTGCTTTTTTCCTGAGTTTCCACCTTGTGAAGGTGTAGAATCTGCAGCCTTCTTTCGAAAAATCCATGTTTCCGGTTAGAGAGGCAAACCAACAATGATGCAATCGTACAGCACAACGATAAAATGTAATCTAGACAAACAGCGACAAGCTCAAACATGTAACAACAGGCAACACTTGCTGCCCCTTGCTCCCCGCCCCCCCAACACTTATAGTCTCTCAGCTACGAGTCCGATCACCCCTCGTACAAAGCTGAAAACTTTCAACGCTCGTATCTCAAAACCTCGTACAAAGCTGAAAACTTTCAACGCTCGTATCTCAAAACCTCGTACAAAGCTGAAAACTTTCAACGCTCGTATCTCAAAACCACAAATAATTGCAATTAGAAATATGCCAAGATTTTTTTATTCAATTGTAGCAGCCTGAAAATGCTTCTGGTAGTGTATAAGGTATATTTTTATTCCCACTCATGTCTTTTTCGATATCTTGAAAAACAGAGCGACGGGCTCAATCTAAGTGGAAAAAAAAACCTATATCTCACGTCGTATAGTGTATAAAAAAAAAAAAAAAGGGGCGTGAAAGTGTTTATAGGATCTTTAAGTGTTACCATGAAAAAGCAGAAGTCTGCAGTACAAAAAACACGACGTACATTCGATTACGTCCAAAAAACGTTATGACGTCATACTTTTATGTCAAAATGTAGCAAGTTTTCGGGTTTATAATATATTTTCACCGTTTAGGGAAAAAAAGCCTAAGGTATGTACCTATATTTTCAACTAAACCTGAAAGTTTCAAGTTGAAAGACTATAAACATTTTTTACATGAATTTTTTTTGTTAAGATGTTCAGTCCCCCTGAAGGGGTTAATGTTGTATATTATCAGTAAACACATACAAAAATTTCTATACAACTTGATAATATAGTTTAGCAGCTTATAATTATTATGATAAGTAAATGTAAGACTATGTGGGAAAAAACTGTACAAATATACTGAAAACAATCCCTGTCGTCGTAAAATAATGATACATATATACATACATACTGTATACCAAGGCTTTTTCCCCCTTACAAGGGA
Organism: Oratosquilla oratoria; assembly: GCF_046742065.1. Lineage (NCBI taxonomy): Eukaryota > Metazoa > Arthropoda > Malacostraca > Stomatopoda > Squillidae > Oratosquilla > Oratosquilla oratoria. The sequence continues at coordinate 38,323,995 of NC_134788.1, forward strand.
GGTAGCCAAAAAGGGAAAGGCATAAAATCATTCCCACCCATTCCATCCCTGAATACACTCCACACCCCTCCACCCTCCCTCCTATCTGAGCACCTCCTGGATGACGGGTCATCCCTGCACCCTGTCCACTGCCCTGGGTCAGAAGCAGTGTCGCAAGACACAGCACATCCACAGCTAGGCCGCTTCATTAAATCAGCGACCCCCCCTCTCCGTCCCCCCATCGCATAAACGGAGAGGACGGGGAGAAATCCCTTCGGACTGCGTCAAATTTTGCTCATACATACTACCTCACCCCCCCCCCCCATTCCCCCCGCCCATTCCGCCTCATGCAATCATATCATTATCCATATACAACCATTCTCCATTCACCCCTGTCTTCTGTCCTCTCCCGTCCTTCCTCAACAGACATTCCCCTCTTCCCCAAAGCCCCCTTCACCCCATCCATCCACCTCATCCTAGGACGTCCCCTCATGTTCACTCCCTTCACATCTGCCTTCCACACCTCTTTTACTAGTCTTTCTTCACTCATTCTTTCCATGTGTCCAAACCATCCTAATATTCTTTCATCAACCCTATCTCCCAGCTCCTTTTCCACCCCTGTTCTCCTCCTCACCTCCTCATTTCTCACTCTATCCAGCCTAGTAACCCCCATCATACTTCTCAGACACCTCATCTCAAACACATTCAAACTCCTTCTCTCTTCTTCTCTTATGTTCCATGTTTCTGCCTCATACAGTTCTGTTGGCACAATCACTCCTTCATACAGTCTCCTCTTAGGATCCATTCCCAAATGTCTATTCCTCATTACACCCTTTAATCCACCAAGGCATTTACTTGCTTCTCTCAATCTACATTCTACCTCCACCTTCACTCCACCTTTTCCTGCCACATTTGCCCCCTAAGTATCTAAAACTATCCACTTCCTCCAGTCGCTCTCCCTTAATGCTCACTTCCAGTCTACTGCCACTTTCACCCCTCGTACATCTCATCACCTTACTTTTACCCACGTTTATCTTTAGCTTTCTTCTATCACATACTCTCCCAAACTCTGCCACCAACTTCCTCAACCCCTCCTCCGATCCTGCCAGAAGCGCAGTGTCGTCTGCAAATAACAGCTGGCTCACCTCCCACTTTTCTCCATTTTCTTTAACCATCTCCAATCCCTGACACACTACCCTTGCATTTACCTCTCGTACCACCCCATCCATGTATAAGTTGAACAGCCAGGGCGACATAACGTATCCTTGACGAAGTCCCACCTTTACCTCGAACCACTCACTCTCTCCATTTCCAATCCTGACACAAGCTCTACTACTCTCATAAAAACTCTTGACAGCTTCCAAAAGCTTTCCTCCTATCCCGTATATCTGCTTAACCTCCCACAGTGCCTTTCTATCTACCCTATCATAAGCTTTTTCCAGATCCACAAAAGCCCCAAAAACATCCTTCTCCTCTCCTATAGCTTTCTCACATATCTGTCTTACCGCAAAGATCTGATCTACACAACCTCTACCCATCCTAAATCCACACTGTTCCTCACCAATTACTCCTTCTGTTCCTCTCCTAATCCTCTCAATCAAGATCCTCCCATAATCCCTCCCAACTATACTTAACAAGCTAATCCCTCTGAAACTACTACATTCACACTTGTCCCCTTTTCCCTTGTAAAGAGGAACTATACAGGCACTCCTCCAGTCCTCCGGCACTCTACCCTCTCTCCAGCAAACATTAAATAACCTCACCAGCCAGTCCACCATCACTGTGCCTCCCTTTTCAGACATTCTGCATGGCATCCATCCAGACCAGGTGCCTTACCTGCTTTCATCATCTTAATGACTGCCTTCACCTCATCCTTCCTTATTTCTCCTCCATTCTCCTCACTCATCACTCTCTTTTTCTTCGCATTTCCCACTACAGCTATCTTTCCCTCCCTATCCTCCTTCACATTAATCAACTCCCTAAAATATTCTGCCCATCTTCCCCTTACTGCCTTCTCTTCCATTATCATCTCTCCATCTGCAACTTTTACCTTTTCTTCTCTACTTGATTCGCCTCCTCTTCCTCTCTTAATTTCTTTCCAAAACATCTTTTTATTACTTTCAATATTTTCTGTCATACTCTTACCCCATTTCACATCTGCTCTCCTCTTTGCAACCTTTACCTTTTGCTTTACTTCTCTTTTCATTTCTTTGTACCTCTCATATGACTCCATCGTCCTAATTTGTAACCAATCTGCGAAAGCTCGCTTCTTCTCTTCTACAACCTTCTTTGTTTCCTCATCCCACCATTCACTACCCTTTCTTCTATTTTCCCCTGTTCTTCTTGTTCCACACACCATCCTTGCACACTTTATGACTCCCTCCTTGAAGCATCCCCATTCCTCCTCCACACCCAGCTCCACTCTATCCTTTACTCCCTCCCACTCCTCCTTCAGCTTCTTTTCGTTCTCCTTCTCCTTTCCCTTTTCATTCAAAGAGTTCACTCTAAGAACCTCTAAGAACCTCCCTACCTTTTGTCCCTTTCCTCTTTCTCCATCTATCCACTCTCAACTTACCTTCTACCAGAAAATGATCTGATATTCCCCCACCCTCTCCCCTTAGCACATGTACATCCTTAACTCTTCCTATCATAATCCTATTTACCACTACATAATCCATTAGCGCTCTATCTACCACCCTTCCCTCCACCACCCTCTCCCATGTGTACTTATGCTTGACTTTCTTCCGGAACACTGTATTTGCTATCATCAACTCTCTTTCTAGACACATTTCCACCATCAACTCTCCACTACGATTCTTTCCTGGAACTCCACATTTCCCAACCACTCCATCAATTGGACCATTTCCTACCCTAGAATTAAGGTCTCCCAGTACTATTACATTTACATTTCTTCCTAAATCCTCTATGCACTCATTTAATTCTATCCAAAAGGCCTCCCCTTCTTCTACACTCTTCTCACTGCCAGGCCCATATGCACTTACAAAGACCCACATCTCCTTTCCCAGTTTCACCTTCATCCACATTTTCCTTGAGGAAACCTCCTTCCACTCCACTACCCGTTTACCTATCTCTTCACTTACTAGAATAGCCACCCCTTCCCTCCCTCGCCCTCTCTTCACTCCTGATAACCTCCCACTTACACTACCAAACTTACACTCACCCTTTCCTTTCAACTTAGTTTCACTCAAAGCCAACACATCCATCATTCTTCTCACAAACATATTATCTATCTCTTCCCTTTAACTCTCATCTGTACCACATCCACGCACATTAAAAGACCCAAACCTTAGGATGCTGGTCCGAAAACTTCCAGACCCTCTTATGCCTTCTCTTTTTTGTTTAGGAATGTCTCCTGTGGGGCTACAAGGAGAAGGATGGCTAGTCCCAATCCCCGTCCCTTTCTTCTCGCCTCTTACGATCCAAGTGGGAATACTTGGTGGCAGTATTCTTTTTCCCCACTACAGGGAATTCCCCCATCACAGAAAAAGAATACTCAGAGAAATGGTACAGGACAGCAACAAGGGGTTGAGGGACAGCATAACGGAAGAACAGTCGTAGTATTCATCATTTCTCTATCATAGACAAAATGATGTGTGCCTCTGGTCCGCAGGGGTGCCCCATATAGACCCTAAAGTATCAACTGCATGCTACTTTGCCACAATAACAAGCAGCCAATACCCCAGATGGGTAATAAATGATAATAAATGAATAAATAAAGCTACCCCTAAATACATCGACCACTTTTTCACATTTTATTTGTTATCTGTTATTAACACAATAATAATAAGATTTATTTGTATTGTTAATATTTATAATAATATTTTACAGTAGTTTAAAACATTATTTTGGAATGTTTAACTCCATGGCATCTCAAGTTGTATGAGAAATTTTTATTTGTGTTTATTGATAATACGCAACTAATATTAATCTTAGCTACACAATTTGAAGTGAAGAAATATTCCAATACGCAAAATGATTAATTTTGAACCCACGACAGTGGTGATATAGATTGCAATATCATTTAGCAAAACATATGAATCGTCATGCCAGTACATACCACTTTTTCCTCTGTAGCTCAATGGGGGGACTGTAAAGGGCACGGGAGTGGGGTGCGTCAATTTAAGTGGCTCACGCAAGAAAAGGCCCTAAATATGTCTTGTTTTCACTTGTCTAATTCCATGAAACGGCTGTACGTCTAGCATCAGCGTGACTTCCTCTTCCGTGTGGTGTGCACAGGACGCTTCAAGCCTAAGAGGGGCTTCACACAGTCTAACGGTTCGACAGACAGACACGTCTTTAAAGTGATGTGTGTGAACGGGGTATTTGGTTGTCGAACAACGTGTTCGACAACCAAATACCCCGTTCACACATTCACACCGCGTAAACCCCTCTAACAAATACATTTTAATGTAATATATATAGTAGATATGAATGTATATGAAAATATTTAGTCAACTTTTTTTTTGTTTATCTTTAAGGCTATCGACCTATAATGAGGTCATTAAGCCTGGTGTGAACCTGCAATCCTTTTTATTCTACCACTATAATTTCCACAATAGTCTTGTAGTGCGCAAATAAAATACTACTTTGTCAATAAGTAAACGGTCGTCAGTCAAAAGATTTGTAGTGCTTAGCTGAATTTTTTTAAGTTTGCAGTGTTGTATAAGCGCTTGGCGCTGTGCGTTGTATCTTGAGCAGTGTAGGAGTATGTGTCTTATGGATAGTATAGTGTTGCAGGTGTTGCATTGGGGAGGAAATACGCCGTTTATGTATGGGTTTAGGTGGGTGAGGCGGGTCGAGTTCATCCTCAGTCTTGCTATGGCGATTTCCTCCTGTCTGTTGTTTCTGTATGATGTCGACCAGTCTGTTATGTGTTCCTTTTGTTTGTGTGAGATGTGAAGGTAGTCCCACTGGAGTTGCCAGTGGGTGTGTAATTGTTTCCTTAGGATGGAATTGAAGGTTCCTATGTCCAGGGGTATGTCTGTAATGGAGTCTTTTTCTAAGGCAGATCTGGCTAAGGTGTCCGCTTTCTCATTCCCGAAGATCCCAATGTGGCTGGGAACCCAAGAGAGAATAATGGACTTGTTGGTCGTCGACAATGTGCTAATGATTTTGCTCAGGAGAAAATTTTCCATATGGTTATCTATCTTAATTGCTTGAAGTGCGCTCAGAGAGTCTGTGGTAAGTGCCAAACACGCAGTATTTTGGTAGGAGTTTATTGCGGAGATCTACACAGAAGTAAGACAGGAAGTGATCTGTCACAAGCGAATGCTTGGGGGGCCTAGCTGGGCATTAAGACGCGCCCGTGGCCTACTTTCTGTTACATTGTTGCTAGGCGGGAAAAAGATTGGGCAAAACAATACATACTAACATATCTAGGTATATACATAGAAATATACAGCAACAAGAGAACAATTACATATAATGATGAATATGCATGCAAAATGGTTAAAGGGTAACATATATTTAGTTCCTTAATTCTACGACGTGTACAATTGGCATAGACGCATACGCAAGATCTAAGAATATAAGGTCTAACCACTTCCGACCGAATTTCGAGGGAGTTGGCGCAGCGGGCCCGTGAACGTCACCTGGCTGTTCAAAGTGGGGTTAGCGGGTCCTATAGCTGTCAGTTGAAGCTGGTCCGTCGTTCGAAAATGACGTCGCCTTCGCTCGCACCGCTCCACTCAATTAGTTATATTCTGACAAATATTATATAAAATATATATATAAATATATATAAAATATTATAGTTCCTGTCTATATATATGAATATATAATGTATATGATATATAATATATATATATAAAATATTATAGTTCCTGTCTTCCTTGGCGTTTCACAGTTTTCTTCAGTGTATCACAAAGAGAAAATGGACGCATCCAAATGACGTCAGAAGCTGCGCAGAACTGCTCCAGCGGTTAGACCTGTTTATTTAGACCTTGAGCATACGCGTTTAGCGTACGCCTAATGACGTATATATTTTCGGTTATATAATTATGTATAGGCACTTATATAATGTAATGACTACATAGGCTTACTTATACAAAACATTTACAATAGATATATGTTGATATTAAGTACTCATGTATAATAAAGATGTATGACATATACATTAAAGGAGATACATATACAATAAATATATACAATAATTAAGTAAGGAAGGGCTTGGCTACAAGTCTGTGAATATGACGAAGTTACTGTGTGTGTCAGATTGAGCATTTTCTATGGCTTTGTATATGCCGAATACAGTCAACTTATTCAATATACATTATATAATGTGTATGAATATGATAAAAATCGCACAATAAATAACAGAGATATACAAAGCTGAAAACTTTCAACGCTCGTATCCAAAACCACAAATAATTGCAATTAAGAACATGCCAACTTTTTTTATTCAATTGTAGTAGCCTGAAAATGCTTCTGGTAGTATATAATAAGTATATTTTTATTCCCACTCCTGTCTTTTTCGATATCTTGGAAAAACAGAGAGACGGGCTCAATCTAAGTGGAAAAATCCCATATCTCACGTCGTATAGCGTATTAAAAAAAAAAAAAAAAAAGGCGTGAGAGTATTTATAGGATCTTTAAGGGTTACTATAAAAAAGCAGAAGTCTGCAGTACAAAAAAAAAAAAAAAAAAAACACGACGTATACATTCGATTACGTCCAAAAAACGTTATGACGTCATACTTATAAGATGTCAAAATGTAGCAAGTTTTCGGGTTTATAATATATTTTCACCGTTTAGGGGAAGAAAGCCTTTGGTATATGTATGTACCTATATTTTCAACTAAACCTGAAAGTTTCAAGTTGAAAGACTATAAAAAAAAAATTACATGAATTTTTTTGTTGTTCAGTCCCCCTGAAGGGGTTAATGTTGTATATTATCAGTAAACACATACACAAATTTCTATACAACTTGATAATATAGTTTAGCAGCTTATAATTATTATGATAAGTAAATGTAACTATGTGGGAAAAAACTGTACAAATATACTGAAAACAATCCCTGTCGTCGTAAAATATTGATAATAAATTAATAAATAAAGCTACCCCTAAATACATCGACCACTTTTTCACATTTTATTTGTTATCTGTTATTAACACAATAATAATAAGATTTATTTGTATTGTTAATATTTATAATAATATTTTACAGTAGTTAAAAACATTATTTTGGAATGTTTAACTCCATGGCACCTCAAGTTGTATGAGAAATTCATATTTGTGTTTATTGATAATACGCAACTAATATTAATCTTAGCTACAAATATGAAGTCGAAGAAATATTCCAATACGCAAAATGATTAATTTTGAACCCACAACAGTGGAGATATAGACTGAAATATAATTTAGTAAAACTTTTGAATCGTCATGCCAGCACGTTCAACTTTATCCTCTGTAGCGCAATGGTGGGTATGTAAAGGACACTGGAGTGGGGTGTGTCAGTTTAAGTGGCTCACGCAAGAAAATGCACTAAATATGTCTTGTTTTCACTTGTCTAATTCCATGAAACGGCTGTACGTCTGGCATCAGCGTAACTTTCTCTTCCGTGTGGTGTGCACAGGACGCTTCAAGCCTAAGAGGGGCTTCACACAGTCTAACGGTTCGACAGACAGACACGTCTTTAAAGTGATGTGTGTGAACGGGGTATTTGGTTGTCGAACAACGTGTTCGACAACCAAATACCCCGTTCACACATTCACACCGCGTAAACCCCTCTAACAAATATATTTTAATGTAATATATATAGTAGATATGTATGTATATGAAAATATTTAGTCAACTTATTCAATATACATTATATAATGTGTATGAATATAATAAAAATCGCACAATAAATAGCATATATACAAAGCTGAAAACTTTCAACGCTCGTATCTCAAAACCACAAATAATTGCAATTAAATACATGCCATTTTTTTTTTTTATTCATTTGTAGTAGCCTGCAAATGCTTCTGGTAGTGTATAATAGGTATATTTTTATTCCCACTCCTGTCTTTTTCGATATCTTGAAAAACAGAGCGACGGGCTCAATCTAAGTGGAAAAAACCATATATCACGTCGTCTAGCGTATTAAAAAAAAGAAAAAAAAAAGGCGTGAGAGTGCTTATAGGATCTTTAAGTGTTACCATGAGAAAGCAGAAGTCTGCAGTACAAAAAACACGACGTACATTCGATTACGTCCAAAAAAGTTATGACGTCATACCTTTATGATGTCAAAATGTAGCAAGTTTTCGGGTTTATAATATATTTTCACCGTTTAGGGGAAGAAAGCTTAAGGTATATGTATGTACCTATATTTTCAACTAAACCTGAAAGTTTCAAGTTGAAAGACTATAACAAAAATTTTACATGAATTTTGTTGTTGATGTTCAGTCCCCCTGAAGGGGTTAATGTTGTATATTATCAGTAAACACATACACAAATTTCTATACAACTTGATAATATAGTTTAGCAGCTTATAATTATTATGATAAGTAAATGTAAGACTATGTGGGAAAAAACTGTACAAATATACTGAAAACAATCCCTGTAGTCGTAAAATATTGATAATAAATGAATAAATAAAGCTACCCCTAAATACATCGACCACTTTTTCACATTTTATTTGTTATCTGTTATTAACACAATAATGATAAGATTTATTTGTATTGTTAATATTTATAATAAAATTTTACAATAGTTAAAAACATTATTTTGGAATGTCTAACTCCATGGCATCTCAAGTTGTATGAGAAATTTATATTTGTGTTTATTGATAATACGCAACTAATATTAATCTTGGCTACAATTTTAAAGTTGAAGAATTCTCCGCAAATGTAGCAAAAAAGAAAAATTTTGAAACCACTACAGTGGTGTTATAGACTGCAAAATAAGTAACATACATGAAACATCAGGCAAGTATGAATGATCTTCACCTCTGTAGCGCAATGGAGGGAATTTTTAAGGGCCCGGGACGGGGCTGCGTCAATGTAAGTGGCTCACACAAGATTAGGCCCTAAATATGTTTTGTTTTCGCTTGTCTAATTCCATGAAACGGCGTGACTATCTCTTTCGTGTGGTGTGCACAGGACGCTTCAAGCCTAAGAGGGGCTTAACATACAAAGCTGAAAACTTTCAACGCTCGTATCTCAAAACCACAAATAATTGCAATTAAAAATATGCCATTTTTTTTATTCAATTGTGGCAGCCTGAAAATGCTTCTGGTAGTGTATAATAGGTATATTCTTATTCCCACTCCTGTCTTTTTCGATATCTTGAAAAACAGAGCGACGGGCTCAATCTAAGTGGAAAAAAACTATATCTCACGTCGTATAGCGTATAAAAAAAAAGGCGTGAAAGTGTTTATAGGATCTTTAAGTGTTACCATGAAAAAGCAGAAGTCTGCAGTACAAAAAACACGACGTACATTCGATTACGTCCAAAAAACGTTATGACGTAATACCTTTATGATGTCAAAATGTAGCAAGTTTTCGGGTTTGTAATATATTTTCACCGTTTAGGGGAAGAAAGCCTAAGGTATGTATGTACCTATATTTTCAACTAAACCTGAAAGTTTCAAGTTGAAAGACTATAACAAAAATTTACATGAATTTTTTTGTAAGATGTTTAGTCCCCCTGAAGGGGCTAATGTTGTATATAATCAGTAAACACATACAAAATTATCTATACAACTTGATAATATAGTTTAGCAGCTTATAATTATTATGATGAGTAAATGTAAGACTATGTGGGAAAAAACTGTACAAATTTACTGAAAACAATCCCTGTAGTCGTAAAATATTGATAATAAATGAATAAATAAAGCTACCCCTAAATACATCGACCACTTTTTCACATTTTATTTGTTATCTGTTATTAACACAATAATGATAAGATTTATTTGTATTGTTAATATTTATAATAAAATTTTACAATAGTTAAAAACATTATTTTGGAATGTTTAACTCCATGGCATCTCAAGTTGTATGAGAAATTCATATTTGTGTTTATTGATAATACGCAACTAATATTAATCTTGGCTACAACTACTTAATTCGAAGAACTTCCCGCATATATAACAGAAGGAAAATTTTAAATCCACAAATGTGGAGACGATTTCCGCAATACAAATCAGTAGATTATGTGAATCGTCATGCGTGTGCCACATAGTTGTATAGTATAATATGTATATAGTGATAATCCGTTGGATAATTCCTATTTCTCATAACAGCATTTACTTTTGTACCATTACAGTACTTTAATTCATGGCCGGAAATAACCAAAGATTCTGTTTTACCAAGATGTAATGATAGTTTAGTACACTAGGTAAAAAAAATCACTTTTATTTTGTCCTTGGCCCCAAACCATAAATTTCCAGTTATTTCCAAATAAACAAAATAGAAAAGAGTTATTCTGATCCTAAAACTTTGCAGTTTCATTAATAGTATAGGTAACGACTGGTTTTCATGTCAGGTGATCTTTGCAAAATCTCATTTGTTTATCTAATTGATTTTGAAATGTTGCTAATAATTTAAAACAATTAAAGTAAGGATATAAAGTGGTCTAAACACTTTTAAATTTAATAAGACCATTCTTCAACTGACCAACTATTAGGAAAAAAGCAATATATCTGATGAGGTCGTTGAGGTCTCTTTGGTTTGGGTAATAAGGGCTCCTCCCAACTACAACTGTATCCTTATGATAGTTGATTTCTTACTGGAAGAGCTGGTGCAGAAAGATCAGCACTGTGTGGTACACGTGCAATAGAAGATGGAATGACTAGGTAGAAAATAGCAGCTTGATTTTCCCAGAAAAGATTCACCATGCAGAAAAAGCAGGCAGTTGAGCGATCAGTAGGTTCACGCCATATTCTAGGAGTAGCAAATTTTATGGCTTTGTTTTCCCCTCTATACCATCCTGTAAAACAACAACAGTATGAGTTTCCTTTAAACTCATATTATTTTAATTCTTCATTGGAATACTCTTGAAAAAAATAACAACTATCTTACATTCTATTGTTCTCTAATAATGCTCACAAGCAAGATGAGGTGCCCAGGTCTTGTCTTGATCACCAAATGGCAGAACAAAATATGCTTTGTAAGCCTCACACGTTTTTCCAGATGCTGTCACTAAGGACTTGATTCTCTTTTTTTGATGAATTGACCACATATGTAGCAGAATCTCATTAAAGACATTGACAGACTGAAAAAAGTACAACAGTGAGCCACAAAACTGATTCCAAATATCAAAAATAAATCATCGACTAAAACATATGAATCTGTTTTCCCTAAAAAAGCGTAGACTCAGAGGTGACTTGTTAAGGGTCTTTAAGATTCAAAAGGGAATTGACAACATCAAAAGTGACCAAATTTTCACATTGAATGAGAATCAGACAAGAAACAATGGTCTCAAACTGTCCGAAAATAGATTCAATTTGGAAGTAGGTAGAAACAACTTTGCCAACCTTGTAGTTAATGAATGGAATAAACTTCCTGCACAGGTAGTGGAATGTAGTTCAGTTCGAAGCTTTAAGAATAATTTAGATAAACACCTAAGCAAGATGCTGTAATGATTATAATTTATTTCATATTATTTGTTTTTGTTTTGTTATCATTTGTCTGTTTGATTTTCATTTATTATTAGTTATATGTCAATTTATTATTATTTACTATTTACCTGGTTGTTTATCATTTAACTATACCTATGCATTTATTTATGTATTTCATTTATTTACATTATTATATTTTTTTTCATTTATCATTTTATTGTAATTATAATTTTTTTTTCGCTTCCGACCTAGATATGGACCAAAAGGTCTCCTGTCGGCATGCTCCGCCTTTGTAATTCTTTTGAATGCATGTGGAGAATGATTGCAGCCTCATGATGTCATTTCACCTCTTGTATTGTGTCTTCCCAGGCAAAGCACAACTTGGAGGTCTGAAAGGCCCAACATTTATATTGGCAAGCAGTAACATAAAATATTCTTAGTATTTCTAGAATGTGTTCCAGAAAGTTCTCAATCTTTCTAGAATGTTATTGAACCTACTTTAGAATATTCTGAATAATTCTAGAAAATACTTGTAGATGTTAGATTTGAGTATTCTACATATTTTCATTGTATTCTACAAAGGTCTAGAATATTCTGAAAATGTTTACATTGAATAGAATGTTCTAGATACTTCAGAAAAATTGTATAAGATTCTGGAACATTTGATAAGATTTCTGAAATGTAACCAAAATTTTCTATATATGACTGTTAAGACTGGTCTTAATAAGATTAAAAAAAATGGAACACTATTCTTCATTTTATAATTTATTTGCAACACTTCAAGTCTGCTCAAGAATGGTTTTATTAAAATTAAAAAGTATATGAATACTTTCTATTCTTTATTTTTTAACTTAATTGCAACATTCCAAAAGCAATTAGATAAATAATTGAGATTTTGCAAAGGTTTTTACCTCACATGAAAACCAATATATAAACTATTATGAAATAAGGCAAAAATGTAATTTCGTTTTAGTATAAATTTTTCTTCTGTTTTGTTTTGTTGGAAACAACTAGATAATTTTGGTTGGGGCTGAGGACCAGACGAAAGTGAAATTTTTCTCTAGTGCAATAAATTGTCATTATAATGTGATAAAACAGAATCTTTCTTGTTTACTTCCAATCGTATGACCCAATAATCGAAGTGTACAATATTACTGTAATTACTCAATTTCCATAATTTGTCCTTTGAACCACGGAAGTGGTTTCAAAATTTACATTTTGCTACATATGTGGATATCTTCACTTCTTCTAATGGAAGGAACATTAATAAAAGTTACTAATTATCAGTAAACACAAATACAAATTTCTCATACAAATTCAAATGTTTTAGTTAAAAACTTTATAAAAATAATTTTATTTTTTGTTGTATTTTATTATAAATTCTTAAGTATATAAATATTAGCCAATACATTTTATAATAGTTTAATTAAGAACAGATAACAAATAAATTGTAAAAAAAATTGTTTATATGTTAAGGGGTAGCTTTATTATTATTATTCGTTAATATAAATTTTTGGACGAAAGGAATTTTTATTTTTTTTGTATACAAGCACCCGGACCTGGCTTCGCCAGGTGTGCTTGGCCTACGGCGTAGCTCGCTTCGCTTGCTCTTCATTAGAGTACATATAATTTTTGTTATTTCGTAACATATTACAAAGGAGTCTTCAAAATCTCCCGAAGGATTCTCCAGTCTCCAGAAGTAGTCGTCAAAGTCTCCCGACGTCAAATTCTCCCGTCGTGTGTCTCTCTCTCTCTCTCTCTTTCTTTCTTTCTCGTTAGGTCAATCATAAAGGCAATACATTTTTTTAATAGTTTATGTTATGTCACATAGGACCCGCGGAAATTCCACGGTTATTCAACTTTGAAGTATTACGAAGGAGTCTTCAAAATCTCCTAAAGGAGCCTTCAGTCTCCAAAAGGAGTCGTCAAAGTCTCCCGACGTTGTCGTCAAATTCTCTCTCTCTCTCTCTCTTTCTCTCTCTTTCTCTCTCTCTCTCTCCTTCTCTTTTTCGTTAGGTCAATCATAAAGGCAATAAAGATTTTTGAATCGTTTATGTCATGTCACAATAAACATTTATAGACGTTTGATTATCTTCATGTAACCTATGATTAAACTTGTATAAACGTTTGAATACTGTTTATTTATTTGTGTATTTATTTATTTATCTCCTTATTTTCGTGAAGTTCTGTTAGGAGCTCAGAAAGCAACGCGACATGACGTCACACGTTAAGCTTTGAATAAATGGAAATGCCACGGGATTTACGAAAGAGTCTTCAAAATCTCCCGAAGGAGTCTTCAGTCTCCAAAAGGAGTCGTCAAAGTCTACTGACGTTGTCGTCAAATTCTCCCCTCGTCTCTCTCTCTGTTTCTCTTTCTCGTTAGGGCAATCATAAAGGTAATAAAATTTCGGAAGGTGGTCATAAAAACGTCAGGAAATTTTCAAAACTGAAAAACTTTATTTTTTATGTATATAGATTCTCTTGGTAATACTTCGTAAAGATTCTCTTAGCAATATTTCGTAAAAATTCTCTTGGTAATATTTCGTAAAGATTCTCTTGTTAACATTTGGTAAAGATTCTCTTGGCAATATTTCGTAAATATTTTCCCAGTAATATTTCGTAAAGATTCTTTTGTCAGAATTCCGTAAAGATTCTCTTTTTCTTGTTAGCACCACTTTCTTTTTCCATGGTAATATTAGTGTTTCCGGTGATGACTCATTTCCGGGTTTGGCCTTGCGTAGGTTAGAAGGTTTAGAGAGAAATATTTTTTTTTATGTTAGTGGAGTGGAGATTCTCTTGGCAATATTTCGTAAAGATTCTCTTAGCAACATTTGGTAAAGATTCTCTTGGCAATATTTCGTAAATATTTTCTCATTAATATTTCGTAAAGATTCTTTTGTCAGAATTCCGTAATTCCGTTTTTATGTATATAAATTTTCTTGGCAATATTTCGTAAAGATTCTCTTAGCGTTATTTCGTAAAGATTCTCTTGGTAATATTTCGTAAAGATTCTCTGAGTCTGAGTCAGATGTGTACCCGGGAGCTAGTGTTTCCGGTGATGACTCATTTCCGGAGTAGGAGGTTGGAAGGTTTAGAGAGAAATATTAGTTTTGACCATTTCCATTTTTATTTAATTAGATTCTCTTGGCAATATTTCGTAAAGATTCTCTTAGCAATATTTTGTAAAGATTTTCTTGGTAATATTTCGCAAAGATTCTCTTGTTAACATTTGGTAAAGATTTCGTAAATATTTCCTCATTAATATTTCGTAAAGATTCTTTTGTCAGAATTCCGTAATTCCGTTTTTATGTATATAGATTCTCTTGGCAATATTTCGTAAAGATTCTCTTAGCAATATTTCGTAAAGATTCTCTTGGTAATATTTCGTAAAGATTCTCTTGTTAACATTTGGGAAAGATTCTCTTGGCAATATTTCGTAAATATTTTCTCATTAATATTTCGTCAAGATTCTTTTGTCAGAATTCCGTAATTCCGTTTTATGACTCATTTCCGGAGTAGGAGGTTCGAAGGTTTAGAGAGAATTTTTTTTTTATGTATACACCCATGTTGTTGTGTATAGTAACCGTATAAATCGTTTTCTTCCAGACCGTCCCCGCGCCAGATCACTGTTAAAACACTCACCCCGGTCCATGACCCCCTGTTACCTTTTGTTCGGGTCACGCACTTTCGTTCAAAAATTTTAGTTTTGACCATTTTCATTTTTATATATATAATATACGATTTATTTTGTCCACATGGTTTTACCTTCCCTTACCATAATAATTAAAAGGTGCTAGAGTATATCAACATGTAGTTCCTATGAAGAAAATGGAATGAGAAGTTGGAAAAACAGAATTTAGGTTCCAAAGCGAACTCGAACAGGTGATTACGCAGCAAATTCCCTGCGGTCGTCTGCTTAATATCCGTCATCTTATATAATACGTAGCTTCCTTTATAAACATTTCTCTCTCATAAATTGATAGTTTTATTAATTTTGTTTATCTATATCTTACCGGGGTGTCGTATCGACTTGACGTTGGCCACCATGAAGGATTACAAAGGCGGAGCATGCCGACAGGAGACCTTTTGATCCATATCTAGGTCGGATGCAAAAAAAAAAAAAAAAAAAAAAAAAAAAAAAACACATTAATAAACAATTAAAACTATAATAATGTAAATAACAAATAAAATACATAAATATATGCATAGGTATAGTTGAATAACAAACAGGTAAATAGTAAATGATAATAAATTGACACAACTAATAATAAATGAAAATCAGACGCAAATCATAACTAAACAAAAACAATTAATACAACATAAATTATAATCATTACAGCATCTTACTTAGGTATTTATCTAAATGATTCTTAAGGCTTCGAACTGACCTACATTGCACTGCCTACATTGCTCACAACTCAATTTTCATTGTACGTTATTCTGAACCACGGAAGTGGTTTTAAAATTTAAATTTTGTTATATATGTGGATATCTTCGCTGTTGCCATTCGAGGAACATTAATAAAAGTTACGAATTATCAGTAAACACAAATACAAATTTCTCATACAAATTCAAATGTTTTAGTTAAAAACTTTATAAAAATAATTTTATTTTTTGTTGTATTTTATTATAAATTCTTAAGTATATAAATATTAGCCAATACATTTTATAATAGTTTAATTAAGAACAGATAACAAATAAATTGTAAAAAAAAAATGTTTATATGTTGAGGGGTAGCTTTATTATTATTATTCGTTAAAATAAATATTTGGACGAAAGGATTTTTTTTTTGGTGTATATATACGATTTTTTTTCTCCATATGGTTTTACCTTCACTTATGATAATAATTATAAGCTGCCGAAGTATATCAACATGTAGTTCCTGTGAAGGATATGGAATTAGAAATTGGAAAAACAAAAATTAGGCTTCAAAATCGAACTCGAACAGGTGATTACGCAGCAAATTCCCTGCGGTCGTCTGCTTAATATCCGTCATCTTATATAATACGTAGCTTCCTTTATAAACATTTCTCTCTCATAAATTGATAGTTTTATTAATTTTGTTTATCTATATCTTACCGGGGTGTCGTATCGACTTGACGTTGGCCACCATGAAGGATTACAAAGGATTACAAAGGCGGAGCATGCCGACAGGAGACCTTTTGATCCATATCTAGGTCGGATGCAAAAAAAAAAAAAAAAAAATTATATTAATAAACAATTAAAACTATAATAATGTAAATAAATAAAATACATAAATAGATGCATAGGTATAGTTGAATAACAAACAAACAGGTAGATAGTAAATTATAATAAATTGACATACAACTAATAATAAATGAAAATCAGACAGGCAAATTATAACAAAACAAAAACAAATAATATAACATAAATTATAATCATTACAGCATCTTACTTAGGTATTTATCTAAATGATTCTTAAGGCTTAGAACTGAACTACATTCCACTACCTGTGCAGGAAGTTTATTCCATTCATTAACTACACGGTTGGCAAAGTTGTTTCTACCTACTTCCAAATTGAATCTATTTTCGGACAGTTTGAGACCATTGTTTCTTGTCTGATTCTCATTCAATGTGAAAATTTGGTCACTTTTGATGTTGTCAATTCCCTTTAAAATCTTAAAGACCTGTATCAAGTCACCTCTGAGTCTACGCTTTTTTAGGGAAAACAGATTCATGTGCTTAAGTCGATTTTCGTATGATTTAATTTTGATATTTGGAATCAGTTTTGTGGCTCGCCGTTGTACTTTTTCCAGTCTGTCAATGTCTTTAATGAGATTCGGTGACCATACGGAAACAGCATATTCCAAATGTGGACGAACTAACGATTTATATAGCTTGTTAATGAGTGATGGACTTTTGAAATCAAAAGATCGCGCAATCAATCCCAGAATCTTATTTGCTTTCTCAGAGGCTGAAATACAATGCTTGGATAATTTGAGATCGTTACGCCGAGATCTTTTTCACTATCCACTTTTGTTAACGAATTTCCAAATAACCCGTAATCGTACTTACTGTTATTTATACCTATGTGCATTACCTTGCATTTACTTGTGTTAAATTTCATTAGCCACTTTTCAGACCATTGCTGTAATTGATCTAAATCTTCTTGAATATCTGATTGGTTTGAGTGATCATTTGCCACTCCGCACAGTTTTGTATCATCAGCAAATTTGGAAACAGTAGATTTTAGTCCATGGTCTATATCATTTATATATACTATGAATAGAAGTGGCCCAAGAACGGAACCCTGAGGAACTCCACTTGCAACACTTTTCCATCCAGAAGTTTTTCCATTTAAAACAACTCTCTGTTTTCGACCTTTCAACCAATTACTTGTCCAACCTAATAGGCTACCACTTATTCCATGCAAAGCTAATTTAGTAAGTAGTCTTTCGTGTGGGACGGTATCAAAAGCTTTTGCAAAGCCTAAATATATTAAATCTATATTGTTTCTTTTGTCATAATTCGAGATAACTGTGTTGTAGAATTCGAGTAAGTTAGTCACGCAAGAACGTTTCCGTCTGAAACCATGCTGGCTATCATTTATCAAACGGTTACTCTCTAAATGATATTCGATATCATCTCTGATGATAGTTTCCATTATTTTTCCTACGATCGAAGTCAAACTTATAGGCCTATAGTTATTTTCTACCAGCCTTTAACAGTAATGTCTAGATTCTACAGAGCTCTTAAAACAAATTAGGCTTGCCAGTGCTCAAACCACACCACTTCATGAAGCAATCGAAACACACACACACACACACACACACACACACACACACACACACACAGAGAGAGAGAGAGAGAGAGAGAGAGAGAGAGAGAGAGAGAGAGAGAGAGAGAGAGAGAGAGAGAGAGAACCTCTCAGCATCAGGAAAATCGAACCCGGAACAAATTACTTGAAGACCCCATTATCCCAGAGTATCCGAAAGGACAAGGACAACAAGAAAGAACACAGCTCCATGCATGGTAGCTAAAAAGTGTACCAAGAACCCAGACATTATCACCACGACCAGTATACATTGCATTAGACTAACCTAGTAGCTAAGTAAACCGCACTGGAACTACACAAGTAGAGAAGAAAAAGAAAATAGGCTAGTTACCTTACCTTACCTTACCTTACCGTCGTGCCATATCCTCTTGGACTTTGGCAACCATGGAGCGCCACCGTTCACGGTCCCTCCCTAGTTACTTGTAACATCTGTGCTGGTTTGAGTTGTTTTCCCGTCGCCCTCATCAGCCTGTCCATATACTTCTCCCTCTGCTTTCCTCTTCCTCTCCTTCCCTCCACCATTCCCGTCATCACCACCTCTTCCAACCCTTCCTAGTTAGCTTAGCTACTCCCAATGGATACACAAGGGGTGTTGTTCCCATATTTACAATACATATTGTCTTTCCTTTCTTCGACCACCAGGCTGTAGTCCTCTTCCTAATCTACTAATCTCTTACCTAGTAATAATAATAATAATAGAATGAATAAATAAACAAATTATAAATAAACAAATAAATAAATAAACAAATAGAAGTGACAGGAGACAGTTTTGGTCCATAATTTGGATTTTTTTTTTTTTCTTTTTTAAACACAAATTTAGTACGCTCATAGAGCGCCAAACCTAGTACAGTAGGTAATTTTTATTCATACATAATAGTATACGTGACGCGCAGGTCACGTTACTACGTACAGTGAGGCTGTACGGCAATAATAAGAACATAAGAATGAAGGAGACTGCAAGAGACCACATGGCCCACGCTAGGCAGTTCCATTACATCCTGTAAGGGGAAATGTATTGGTAATCAAGGTAAGGGTAAGCCTTAGTATCCACTAAAGTATGGTTGTCGAATTAGGACAGCGTCTAGATTATTGTCAGCTGAGAGAAGAGGACACAAATGTATTAAGTCTTGGCTTTGGTGGAATTGGTCTCTTATTGAGGGACATTAGAGGCAGTAGTGGTGGAGACTGTTGGCGTTGGGGCAGTCGCATAGATTGCAGGTGGAGTAGTAGGGTATGTCCCCCTTCTCAGAGACTTGCCACAGTGGGCTGTAACTCAGGCGAAGCCGTGCAATCACGATATTGTGTCTGCGAACGAGGAGTCCGTGCTTGCGATACCTCGGGAAGGAGAGACGGAAGTGGTCGTAGTGTTGTATTGATACGCTTTGTGCGGCAGAGTGTATGATCTTTTTATAACAGAGAGGGGAGGGTGTGGCGTCGTCGGGCAGTGGCAGTTCACAGGCATTTTTGGCGAGGAGATCTGCCTTTTCATTGACAGCGATTCCAACGTGAGAGGGAATCCACAGAAAGCCTATAATGAGAGAGTGTTCCTGAGCTTTGACTAGCTGTTGTAAAATGTGATGGATGAGGGGGGAAGACGAGATGGCCCATAGGGTGAACTGGGAGTCACACATTACCACACCATTCAGTCGCCGCTGACATAGTAAATTGACAGCCAGTAGGAGTGCCTGTAGTTCGCAGTACGTAGATCTGGACGAGTTGGGTAACCTGCGACCAATCCAGCCTCCCTTAGGTGGTTCCACATCCGGTGAGTAGACGGCGCAGTCCGCGCTACCGTCTGGTTGTAAGGACCCGTCTACATAGAGATAGTGCGCGGCACAGACGGAGGAGGACACTGCGGTGATGTGTCCCAGGGCTAATTGTTTCTGGAGGAGAGGTGGGTCTATTTTTGAAGTGGGTGTGAAGGTGAAATGAAGCTGTGGAATCCTTCATGGAGTCGGTCCGTGATCAACCTCGGCTATAAGAACTTCGGTGTGTAGAAGCTGCAGGGTGGAACACACTGTATTAACGAGGGCACGGGCACCAGGACGCAGCGGAAGGTGGGGTGGGGCAGGGTCAAGTGAAGCTCTTAAGACATGGGAATAGTAAGGGTGCAGATGGGGTGAGTGGAAGCACGTTACGCAGAAGTAAGAAATTTCAGCGTGTATTCTTTCAATAACAGAAGGAAGATTAATTTCAGTCTGCATGTTTACTACTCTGGTGGAGGTGGGGCATCCAAGAATGTATCGCATCACTCTGTTCTGGAATCTTTCTAAAGGCACCAAGGAGGTCTTGTTGAGTTAACCAAGGGCTGGGGAGAGATGAAGGCAACATAGATTGTTTTTGCCAAGGGAATGGGTAGTTCAGAGGCATTGTTGGTGAGCCATTTAAAGGGGATAAAGCGTTGTTCTAGCCGGTGGAGGAGATCTTGGATGATGGGATGGATGCGCTGCCGAGCAGGTATGGTTGGAGTGATGCGCACTGGCGCTCCCTGGTATAGGGACTGTGTACAAGGCGGGACGACACTGTGACCTGCAGTGAACACTGGCAGTGTTCCGAGTCCTCTAGGAGAGAATACTTGACTCTTTTCTGGGGAAAGGATGAGGCTACAGGCGTATGTCGACTCGTAGGTCCATCTGGTAGTGGTGTGTGCTTCTCTGTGGTCAGAAACCATAAAGTTGCGGTGATAGCTTATCCTGTAGGCGAAACATAAGTTGAGTGAGAAATATACGTTCGAGGACTTTACAGAAATAGGAGGTGAGTGAAATAGGCATGAACTTGTCTGTGGCAGGTTTGGGGATGGGCACAATGGTACTAGATGTCCAGTCACGAGGTACATATCCCATGCTAAAGTAGGGATTGTAAAGTTGCATCAAGGGATTGCCAGGGACTTTAAAGAGCAGGCAGAGGACTTGATAGGTGATGTCATCATCCCCGAGAGCTGTTGTTTTGCTGGTAACAAGAGCACGACGCAGTTCGTCCTCAGTGACGGGTACGTCGTCATCTTCATCCGTCCGTAATAATACAGCCATTAAACGCAGGGTGCGGATATTCTTATGGGTGGTGAGTGCCTCTTGAATTGGGGCGGGAAGAGTGCTTGCCTGTGCTTGTTCAGACCAAGTGCTTAGCAAGTCCTGTGCATATTGGGCTGGGCTGTGGTGGAGAGCACTCGATGGTTTCTTCTTGAGGATTTTGTTCATCAGGGTGCCACATGGGTCCAACGCTGGTCTAGTGGTTGATGCTGTCGATATATTTTTTCCACAACTCAGTATGGGCACATTGCTGCAAGGCAACGAGGTCATCTCTGTATGTCTGGTACTGGAGGAGATTAGCAGGTGTTGGCTGCCTTTGAGAGACGAGACCATCTCTCTCAGCCTTCTTTTCCCCCTGTAAGATGCATCGGCCCAGCGTCGAGGCGGGGACCTCGCGGCTTCTTTTGATGTGTGGCCTTGTGACATAACGGGTGTAAAAATCATGTATTGAGGCAACGAGGAAAGAGTACAGGTTCTCAGGTGACTGGAGATCAAATGTTGGTAGAAGAGTGGAGGTGAAAGAGACGTTGTTGGGGCCGTACTTCGGTGAAATGGAAATGCTGAAGCGGGTGTGAAGAGGAGAAAGCCCGCTTGGTAGGGAGTACAGGAGACCAAGTGCGATGTGGTCAGAGAAAAGGTCCTGCATGGGAAACCACTTAACATGTGTCGCTGCTAGACCAGATGTGATGATGTGGTCGAGCGTGCCTCCTCTGGAGCGTATGCCACCCCCAGTGGATCAGTGAGTGAGGCGGTGGCGGCGGATGTACTCGAGGTGAGGTAGTCTACTGCAGTTTGGGGAGAGGGAGACACGTCCTAGGGCAGAGTGCCGGGCGTTGAAGTTCCCCATGTAGATCACACCGTGAAACGTGGGTCGGGGGAGGGCAGAGAGATTTATTTTTCCTGGAGCAAATATTGCAGAGTCTCAGCTTTCCATTGCCTATGGATATTTCAAAGAGTTGAAATGTCATGTCATCGTGGATAGAGTAGCGTAGGAGTTGGTTGGGGATGGAAGAGTGAGTGTAACTTGGAAGGCCATTCCTGACATGATGGACGTACGAGACGAAGCCTGAGATCAGGATCATGGTGGCCAACAAAAGCTTCTTGGATTAATATAACTTGGGTTTGGTTGTGGCCTACAAAGGTCTTCAGGGAAGTAATTTTCATATAACTGTTTATGCAACAAGCATTCCAAGTGATGATGTGAAATTTCATCTCGTTAGCGAAGTCTGCCTTTTGGTTTACAGGTGGCTGTCGGAGACGATGGCGTGGAGGTTGTGCGCGTGTGTCGTTGTGGCTTGATAGGTAGTTGGTTACTGAACTTTTCGAACAAACTGGTTAGGTCCTTCAGTTTCTCGGAGAAGGTGGCGACAATCGTAATGACGACTAGGTGGGATTCGACAAGCGTGGCTAGGGTGCGCTCAGTGGAGGCTTGTTGTGCGGCGAGGCTATCGATGTGATTTTTAATTGCGTCAAAGCAATTGCTGTGCATCATGGCGTTAGGCTGGTAACGATTTAGCGGAGAGCAATTACTTGGGGGTGAGTCAGGCAGGTTTGGGGGTGTCAGCGGTGGGACGGTTCTTGGGTGAGACCGAGGGGCTGGTGGTGGCGCGCATGCAAGCTGGGAGGTGACCACCTGAGCGCGCTTCATGCATCCGTGCCATACACTCACTCCGGGTTCGTGACAGCGGGGGCATTTCCACATGGATGGATTGGGAGTGGGAAGCTGGTCGGCTGTAGAAGGTTCATTAGTGTAGGTGGGCTGAGAGGTGGTACGTTGTGGGCAAGTGCTGGAGGGGTGAGTACCTGCACACCAGCCACGCTTGTCAATGAAAGCAGTACAATACCGAGATATATGTCCGATACCCCAGCATTTGAAACACCAGGGCTGTTCATCTTTCATCCTTCGGAACTCGCACGGGGATAGGCAAGGAAGAAAGCTGAAGTGGTGTTCTGTAGGCGGTGGTGGCGGTTGATGGGTGCCTCGTATTGGTATAAGCGGCGCACATTGTATACACCCAGATTTTTTTCTTTCTTGGGACGGGTCAACGTCGACAGGGTAGCGGGTGTTGAGATACGTGGGAAATGTGCGTGGTCCATTGATCGAGTCCTGAACATCGAACCTCAAGGATAAGAAATTACCCATCGTGGTACTCTCAATGATCTCGGCACGTCTACGTGAAATATACAAATATCGAGAGGTGAGAGTAGACGCTTTCCCCTCAGTTATCTCCGGACTGAGCCTGAATGACTTGGTAATTTCAGAAAGCCAGCCAGCGAAATTTCGTATCCACGGTCGGATGCTCACGGAAGATGAACTTAACATAAGCAGTTCTTGGGGCGAAAGCAGGGGAGGTATTGGCAACTAGGGAAGGTGAACTGTGGGGGAGAGGGTGAGGGTGAAAGTGAGCAAGGGAGTTATCGGAAGCCGTGGGTCGTCGTGCCTGAACGATTTAAAAGCTGAAGAATAGGATTCGCTTGTGTTCGAAGTCTGGTCAGCAGATCGTTCGGTGGCGGTGGTGTGGGTGTGGGTGGTGGCTGTGGAGGCGGCGGCTACGGTGGTGGCTGCGGGGTGGGTGGGTAGCAGGGAGCAGTGGCTGCTATGGTGTGGTACCAACATGTTGCTCGTGTATTGGTAATATAGGCCTATATTGCACAGTGATGTTCTCATCTTCACTGAGGGCGAGGTCGGCATTAATTTCGGTGAGGGTGGCCGGTCCAGAATAAGTCATGTTGCTTCAGCAATATGGCAGAATATAGGCAATTGGCGTTAGTGAGGCGTGACGTGCGTATGGCATTAAGACACATCATATTCCTCGAACTGCGCATGCGCTCACGGGCGGAGCACTGGACTTTTTTTTTCAAAAATAGGATTTTCTTATTACAAATATTCATTAAGTCGTCTCTCAAAACTTATACAACAAAACTGACGTCTGGTGCTTACCGTTGTGCTTAGCTAAGGCTGGAAGACAGTAGCTCGTTGGATCTTCTATAGTTTCTTCGAAATAGTAGGAAGTCAACTGCTGGTGAGTTTACATTCAGTCAGCAATGGCCGAGAAGTTGGACGTGAAAAGGTAAATAAATTAATAAACAAACAAATAAATATGTGTATAGATAAACTAATAGATAAAATTAATAAATACATAATGATTTAGGAAAGATTATCGTCTGATAAACGTTTATCAAGGAAACTTCGTATTATATAATTTGACGGATATTATGCACACAACCACTTGGAATGGAATTCGAAATAACCTTTTCGAGTTCGATTTTGAAGCGTATTTATTTTTTTAATTCTAATTCCATATTCTTCACAGGAACTACATGTCAATATACCTTGGTGGCTTATGAATGAGTGAAGGGAAACCATGTGGACAAAATATTGTATAAATATCGAAAAAAAAAATCCCCATCTAACCTGCCCAATTCCGCTTCCTCTCTTTCACCGCCTCCACAATATCTTTCACTCTAGTCTGCACTCTCACTCAACTTGCTCTCTTTCCGTCTCTCAGCGTTATCCCCATTATTGATTACAAAGGATTACAAAGGCGGAGCATGCCGACAGGAGACCTTTTGGTCCATATCTAGGTCGGATGCGAAACAATACTAATAATGATAGATTAATGAATAACAAATAATGTAAATAACAAATAAAATACATAAATAAATGCATAGGTATAGTTAAATAATAAACAAAGAGGTAAATAGTAAATAATAATAAATTGACATACAAATAAGAAGCAAACAGACAAATGATGAAAAAATAATATAAGATCAATTATAATCATTACAGCATCTTGCTTAGGTGTTTATCTAAATGGTTCTTAAAGCTTCGAACTGAACTACATTGCACTACCTGTGCAGGAAGTTTATTCCATTCACTAACTACACGGTTGGCGAATTTGTTTTTACCCATTTCCAAATTGATCTCTCCATTCTCCTCTGTGCAGTCCTTAGCTTTGTTTCCATCGCCTTCGTTAGTTTCCAAGTCTCACACCCGTAGATTATTGCTGGCAGAATGCATTGATTGTACACTTTACGTTTCAAACATAAAGGTAGAGAGCCTCTCAGGATTTTATTATACCAAACACATTCCAACCAATTGTAATGCGTCTTTTTATTTCATTACCATGATCTTTTGTCACTTTCATCATCTGGCCTAAACTTCTTCAAGACTCTCACCATCGATTATAATCTCTTTACTTTGAACTTTCGTGTTAGACATTACTTTGGTTTTACTTTAATTAATTTTTAAACCTACTTTGAGACTTTCTTTGTTCAGATCACTCATATGTTGCAAGTCTTCTACTCTTTCTGAAATAAGAATAATGTCATCCGTAAATCTTAGGTGGTTCAAATATTCGCCATTTCTCTTCCCAACTCAACCTATCTATTGTTTTGCAATGATAAAAATAGTTTGATGCTGTTAGAATTGCTTGCAATGCGGATGAATGAATGCTCTTCATTAATAGCTCCTCCAAAAGCCTGAAAGCTATCCTTCTGCACAATGAAAGCAAGTATCTTTCTCTGCCTCTTGTTCATTCTATGCATCTTAAGGAGGACTATAGCAGTGTAAAGCTTCTACTGGAAATTTTGAACTACAACAAATATAGCTGAGAAGTTATTAGAGACTTCAAGATGGTAGCTTTCTTGATGGGACTGTAAGGAGGTTTTTATCAAGAGTCCCTGTTTTCTTTGCCTTTGGGACACTAGAGACAGAGCAACAAGGATTGATACTACAGTGGGAGCAGACAACATCAAACATGAGCCAATGGGGAATCCTCAAAAGATTTTGTTTCCTCTGCTACACATCAAACTAGGTCTCATGATAGAGAGTTTTTTACAGCTCTTGAGAAGGAGTCTGCTACCTTCAATATTTCTTTCCTAAGCTTTCAGAAGATAAAGCGAAAGCAAGTATTTTCTGTCCCAAAATTATGAAATTTAGCTATATTGGGTCAAAAAATAATTCGAATGAACCACAAAACAAATTTTGACAGGAATAACGGGCGTTTCCTATTGTTGGAAAATAACACTCGCATGTCAAAGATAATAATCGTGTCACATAGTGTTACCGATTAACATTTCTTGGCATTTAGTGATGCCGGATTTGTGGATATTTCCCCTCTTTCACCGTTTGATGTTGGTTAGTGGGATCACTCCCGTGCTATTGATAAATACACAATGCACCAATAAGGAATTGCATCCTCACACGCATCCGTCTCATTTAACCAAAACAGTGAGTGTCCTTATTCCCTTTATTTTCGTCGAAAGTTTTACTGTATTTCATAGATATTTCAACTTTTTCTTACATACTATTTCCAGAACCACATGGGTGTCTCCAAAATATATGTGGTCAATGCTTCGATTTTTTTTTTTTTTTTTTTATATTAAGGCTATGGACCCATGAGGGGGTCATTAACCCATTAAACTCGGATGACAAGATTCTTGTCATTTGGTCAAATAAAAAAATAAAAAAAATCATAAAACACCAAAATGTTTGATCAAACATTTTGGTGTTTTATGATATTTGTTTTATTTGACCAAATGACAAGAATCTTGTCATCCGAGTTTAATGGGTTAAGCCTGGTGTGAACCTGCGATCCTGTTTAATTTTCCATTACAATTTCCACAACAGTCCCGTTGTGCGCAAATAGAACACTACTTTGTCAATTAGGATACAGTCATTGGCCAAAAGATTTGTCACGTTTAAATGAATGTTCTTGAGTCTACAGTGATGTATAAGCGCCTGGCGCTGTGTGTTATATTTCTTGCAGTGTATGAGTGTGTATCTTACAGATAATGTCGTGTTGCACTGGGGAGGAAATACGCCAGTGATGAAAGGATCTAGGTGGGGGATGTAGGTGGAATTCAT
Organism: Oratosquilla oratoria; assembly: GCF_046742065.1. Taxonomy (NCBI): domain Eukaryota; kingdom Metazoa; phylum Arthropoda; class Malacostraca; order Stomatopoda; family Squillidae; genus Oratosquilla; species Oratosquilla oratoria. The sequence goes on from NC_134788.1 coordinate 38,351,227, forward strand.
CCTCAGCCTTGCTATGGCGATTTCCTCCCGTCTATTTCTTCTGTATGATATTGACCAGTCTGTTATTTGCTCCTTGTGTTTGTGTGTGATGTGGGGATTGTCCCACTGGTGTTGCCAGTGGGCGTGTCATTGTTTTTTTGTTTTTTTATAGAATTGAAAGTGCCTATGTCTATGGGTATATCTGTGATACAGTCCTTTTCTAACACAGATTTGGCCAGCGTGTCCGCTTTCTCGTTCGCGGAGATCCCAATGTGGCTGAGGACCTAAGAGAAAGTAATAGCCTTGTTGATCATCGAGACTGCGCTAATGGATTTGCCAAACAGAGAATTTCTCACTCGGTCACCTGTTTCAATTGTAAAATAATGCAATTATAGAATCTCCGACTCCACAAGATAAGGAATCTAAATATAAGTTGCATATTATCAGTTAACACAAATACAAGCTTCTCATACAATTTCATATTTTACAGAAAATTACATTCCAAAATGATATCTCTCATATTGTAAAATATTATTGTATATTTTGAAAACGTAAATGTTAGCAAATAATTTAGATAATATTTTTACTAAGACCAAATAACAAATTAACTGTGAAAAAGTGGTCTATATATTTAGGAGTGACTTTATTTATTCGTTATTATTATATTCGGACGATACTGAATTTTTTTAGTGTAATTGTACGATTGTTTTTCTTCACGTGGAAGTATATTGATATGTAATTCTTGTGAAGGAAATGGATTACAAGTTGGAAAAACAGAATTTAGGCTTCTAAGCAAACTGGAACAAGTCATTACGAAGTAAATTCCAAGCGTGTAGACAACACCAGTCGTCTTCATAATATTCGCCAAATAATATAAGACGTAGTTTCCTTTAACCCATTAAACTCCGATGACAAGATGTCTTGTCATTTGGTCAAATAAAACAAAAAATCATAATAAAACAACAAAATGTTTGATGATCAAACAGCACCAGAAAAATATGACGTCGTCAGTCCTCCTCGAGGAGGACTGATGACGTCATATTTTTCTGGTGCTGTTTGATCATCAAACATTTTGTTGTTTTATTATGATTTTTTGTTTTATTTGACCAAATGACAAGACATCTTGTCATCGGAGTTTAATGGGTTAAGAGCGTTTATCTGACTTATTTCATGTTTAGGCTATCAATCCGATAGGGGGTCATTAAGCCTGATATCAAACCATAGTCTCTCATTAATCTTCATTGTAATGAACGTGATCTTTTCTGAATGTCTCTGTTGGGATGTAAAATTAATCAAAAATATAAATATGGATGGGAGTGGAGTATGTGGAGATGAAATGGGTGGGGGAGTGGAATTATGCCTTTTGAATTTGGGTACCTCCCTTGTAACGGGGAAGGCGTCGGTGTGGCGTTGGTATATGTTTGCATATACAGGTTTGAATTAATGTATTGTTCGAGGCTGGGCTATATCACATTCCAAGCTATTACAAGCATTTATGCATCTTTATTGAAAACTTTATTACTCCACATCCTTTAAACACGTAGTTTCTCTTAATTTGTGCCTCCCTTCCTAACTCAAGAGATGTCTTCTATCAATGGAATCTGTCCCCTTTAGTGACCTGAATACCGCAGTCATATCAAGCCTTTCTCTTCCATCTTTCTCTCCTCATGAGGTTGATCTGCCAGGATGAGGACCAGTTTGGTTCCTGCCTTTTGTATTCTCTCGGTCTATCTTGTTTATATCCTTCACTCTGTGTGGGGACCATACCACTGACGCATACTCCATCCATGGAGGGATAAAGATTTCTAAGAGTTTTTGTTATTATTATAATTATTTTATTATTATTATTCAACACCCCTTCATCTATAATGTAAAACACCGCTTTAATCTTCTGCATTAGACCGTGTTACCCCTACAATCCTGCTGATGTGTCAGTTAGGTGACAGGTTGTCAACACTCCCAAATATTTCCTCTCATTTGCTTGTGCAATGTATTCACTTCTCAAAGAATATTCTAAATATGGTCTTCGGCAGTTATTTCCCTTTTTTTTTATTGTTTTATTCATAATAATTTACCACTCCTGGACCCAAGCGAAATAAGTGTCTAGATATATTTCCAATATGATGAGAAACATTATCAGTACAAACACAGAACATTACGGAGATTCGCTGGTTGTGAAACAATAATAATAAAAAAATAAAGCTACCCCTAAATATATAGACAAATTTCTAACATTTTGTTTATCTGTTATCAATACAATAATCATGAAATTTATTTGTTGATGTTTATATAGTTAAGATTTATAATAATATTTCAAAAAATTAAAAATTATTATAAAGGCGGTTCATGCCAACTGTGGACCTTTTGTTCTATATCAAAGTTACCTTACTTTACCGTCGTGCCATCCTCTTGGACTTCGGCAACCATGGAGCGCCACCGTTCACGGTCCCTAGTAACTTGTAACATCTTGGCTACAACATTTCAGTTGAAGAAAGCACCACAAATGTAGCAAAATGAAAAATTTTGAAACCACGAAAGTGGTGAGAAAGACTGCAATATAAGTTAGTAAAACACAGGAAACGTCAGGCAAGTATGAACGACTTTCACCTCCGTAGCGCAATGGAGGGACTATTTAAGGGCCCGGGGCGGGGGTGCGTCAATATAAGTGGCTCACGCAAGATTAGGCCCTAAATATGTTTTGTTTTCGCTTGTCTAATTCCATGAAACGGCGTGACTGTCTCTTTCGTGTGGTGTGCACAGGACGTTTCAAGCCTAAGAGGGGCTTAACATAGTCTAACGGTTCGACAGACAGACACGTCTTTAAAGTGATGTGTGAACGGGGTATTTGGTTGTCGAACAACGTGTTCGACAACCAAATACCCCGTTCACACATTCACACAAATACCCCGTTTGTCACAATTTTTTAAATTGTGACACCCAGCTCGTTGTCTCCCTTCCCATTTTCTCACGTCCGATTTCTCACCACTACGGCCCTTTATTCCCTATACTCGGGGGAATTTCCAGAGTCCTTAAGACTTCTAGTAGCAACATCCTGTCTTTTCTCCTCCTCGTTATCCTCTTTATCTGTCATGTCATTTTTGACAATCAATTTCAGTGCCTTAGCGAAGGGAGAGACTTCTAATTATCTAGAAACACCCCCCCCCCTTTTGATTTGTGTTCTCAGAGCCAGGCTCAACGGTTTTCGCGCCCACACAAAGCGCTCAAACACACCCCCTACCCCCCCCCCTGCGCGCTGCCACATATTTGTTTAAGCTAGGCAATTAGAATAATTAGGATTGTGTTTAACCAGCTCGTGAACAGTGTCTACCTCAAAGAACACTTGGAACTGTGTCACCCTCCCGCATGAACATTATTCGTAGTACCCTTCGCAACTAGGGACGGAGACATAGTACTATTGGCAACATCGGAAGCCGGCTAGCGGACATCGTGACCTGACCTACCGCAGGACACAAGTAGTCTACCCATTAAAGTCGATCAGGGAGGTTCGGGCCGCTCACGTCCTGGAGAGCCCAATCGCGCCCTATCCTCCCTCATGTGGTTATTAAGGATTTGCATCCTTAAGTGAGTGCGTGAACGTTAAAGGAGTATTAGCGGGTCAAATCCCCCTCCGAACTTATCAGGTGGAGTGCTGTGTGTATCATCCCGACTATCATAGTCACTAGAGGCCTCCAGCCTCCAGTGAACCAAACATTTGTGTATCAAGGAGTCACGTACGTATCTGTACCCCCTTTCCTCGGGACGCTGACCTGAAAGGAACTGGATAGCGTACACGAGAAGCCTCCTACGTGTTCAATCCTGCTCCCCCTCCACGAGGCTAATCACAAAGGATGACCTGGGTTCCCGCCGTGATCGACAACAATGATATACTTCAAAAGCATCCTGCCAGAACGAGGAATAGTACCCCATGGAAGTCATCCCCTCAACCAGCAGAGACCCTCTAAGGATAATAGCAAGTAACAAGGAGTATTTAATAGATAGGACCCCTAGATAGGCGCGCAGGGAGATAGGATAGATAGGATGTATGTGTGAATCCAACTGTTAAAACCCTTATTTAATGTCAAGTAGCATAATTTTAGTGTTTAATTATTCAATTCATTAAAACTCACAATAGGAATTCTGGGTTTCATTACCCAAAGACGGTTATCTTTATGAGTTGTCCCCACACCCCTCTTTGATTTACGTACATACACGCTTGCTGTGAGGAAGCACACGTGGTCCCGTGTGGTAATGCGAACTTCCTGGACTTCGGCTTCCCCACTGAGATTATCCTCCTCCTCCATTCTTCACTCCCTTGAGGTACGTATTTCCCCACGCCCCCTCAACCACCTCCTCCTCCTTCCACTGTCCAGGAAATTTGTAATACCGTTCACACATTCACACAAATACATTTTAATGTAATATATATAGTAGATATGTATGTATATGAAAATATTTAGTCAACTTATTCAATATACATTATATAATGTGTATGAATATGATAAAAATCGCACAATAAATAACAGAGATATACAAAGCTGAAAACTTTCAACGCTCGTATCTCAAAACCACAAATAATTGCAATTAAAAACATGCCAATTTTTTTTTATTCAATTGTAGTAGCCTGAAAATGCTTCTGGTAGTGTATATTAGGTATATTTTTATTCCCACTCCTGTCTTTTTCGATTTCTTGGAAAAACAGAGCGACGGGCTCAATCTAAGTGGAAAAAAAAAACATATCTCACGTCGTCTAGCGTATTAAAAAAAAGAAGAAAATAAAAGGCGTGAGAGTGTTTATAGGATCTTTAAGTGTTACCATGAAAAAGCAGAAGTCTGCAGTACAAAAAACACGACGTACATTCGATTACGTCCAAAAAACGTTATGACGTCATACCTTTATGATGTCAAAATGTAGCAAGTTTTCGGGTTTATAATATATTTTCACCGTTTAGGGGAAGAAAGCTTAAGGTATATGTATGTACCTATATTTTCAACTCAACCTGAAAGTTTCAAGTTGAAAGACTATAAAAAAAAAATTACATGAATTTTTTTGTTGATGTTCAGTCCCCCTGAAGGGGTTAATGTTGTATATTATCAGTAAACACATACAAAAATTTCTATACAACTTGATGATATAGTTTAGCAGCTTATAATTATTATGATAAGTAAATGTAAGACTATGTGGGAAAAAACTGTACAAATATACTGAAAACAATCCCTGTAGTCGTAAAATATTGATAATAAATGAATAAATAAAGCTACCCCTAAATACATCGACCACTTTTTCACATTTTATTTGTTATCTGTTATTAACACAATAATAATAAGATTTATTTGTATTGCTATTATTTATAATAAAATTTTACAATAGTTAAAAACATTATTTTGGAATGTCTAACTCCATGGCATCTCAAGTTGTATGAGAAATTTATATTTGTGTTTATTGATAATACGCAACTAATATTAATCTTGGCTACAACTTTTAAGTTGAAGAATTCTCCGCAAATGTAGCAAAATGAAAAATTTTGAAACCACTATAGTGGTGTTATAAACTTTAATGTAAGTAAAACACATGTAACATCAGACAAGTATGTATTGCAATCACCTTCGCAGCGCAATGGAGGGTATTTTAAGGGCCCGGGACGGGGGTGCGTCACTATAAGTGGCTCACGCAAGATTAGGCCCTAAATATGTTTTGTTTTCGCTTGTCTAATTCCATGAAACGGCGTGACTTTCTCTTCCGTGTGGTGTGCACAGGACGCTTCAAGCCTAAGAGGGGCTTAACATAGTCTAACGGTTCGACAGACAGACACGTCTTTAAAGTGATGTGTGAACGGGGTATTTGGTTGTCGAAGAACGTGTTCGACAACCAAATACCCCGTTCACACATTCACACCGCGTAAACCCCCTCTAACAAATACATTTTAATGTAATATATATAGTAGATATGTATGTATATGAAAATATTTAGTCAACTTATTCAATATACATTATATAATGTGTATGAATATGATAAAATCGCACAAAGCTGAAAACTTTCAACGCTCGTATCTCAAAACCACAAATAATTGCAATCAAAAATATGCCAAGTTTTTTTTATTCAATTGTAGCAGCCTGAAAATGCTTCTGGTAGTGTATAATAGGTATATTTTTATTCCCACTCCTGTCTTTTTCGATATCTTGAAAAACAGAGCGACGGGCTCAATCTAAGTGGAAAAAAACCCATAGCTCACGTCGTATAGCGTATATAAAAAAAAAGGCGTGAAAGTGTTTATAGGATCTTTAAGTGTTACCATGAAAAAAGCAGAAGTCTGCAGTACAAAAAACACGACGTACATTCGATTACGTCCAAAAAAGTTATGACGTCATACTTATATGTCAAAATGTAGCAAGTTTTCGGGTTTATAATATATTTTCACCGTTTAGGGGAAGAAAGCTTAAGGTATATGTATGTACCTATATTTTCAACTAAACCTGAAAGTTTCTAGTTGAAAGACTAACAAAAATTTACATGATTTTTTTTTACAAAGGATTACAAAGGCGGAGCATGCCGACAGGAGACCTTTTGATCCATATATAGGTCGGATGCAAATATATATATATATATATATATATATATATATATATATATATATATATATAAATTAAAACTATAATAATGTAAAAATAACAAATAAAATAAATAAATGCATAGGTATAGTTGAATAACAATCAAACAGGTAAATAGTAAATGATTATAAATTGACATATAACTAATAATAAATGAAAATCAGACAGACAAATTATAACAAAACAAAAACAAATAATATAACAAATTATAATCATTACAGCATCTTACTTAGGTATTTATCTAAATGATTCTTAAAGCTTCGAGCTGAACTACATTTCACTACCTGTGCAGGAAGTTGATTCAATTCATTAACTACACGGTTGGCAAAGTTGTTTCTACCTACTTCCAAATTGAATCTATTTGCGGACAGTTTGAGACCATTGTTTCTTGTCTGATTCTCATTCAATGTGAAAATTTGGTCACTTTTGATGCTGTCAATTACCTTTAAAATCTTAAAGAACTGTATCAAGTCACCTCTGAGTCTACGCTTTTTTTTTTTTTTTTTTTTTTAGGGAAAACAGATTCATGTGCTTAAGTCGATTTTCGTATGATTTATTTTTGATATTTGGAATCAGTTTTGTGGCTCGCCGTTGTACTTTTTCCAGTCTGTCAATGTCTTTAATGAGATTCGGTGACCATACGGAAACAGCATATTCCAAATGTGGACGAACTAACGATTTATATAGCTTGTTAATGAGTGATGGACTTTTGAAATCAAAAGATCGCGCAATCAATCCCAGAATCTTATTTGCTTTCTCAGAGGCTGAAATACACTGCTTGGATGATTTGAGATCGTTACTGATAATTACGCCGAGATCTTTTTCACTATCCACTTTTGTTAACGAATTTCCAAAATAACCCGTAATCGTACTTACTGTTATTTTTACCTATGTGCTTTACCTTGCATTTACTTGTGTTAAATTTCATTAGCCACTTTTGAGACCATTGCTGTAATTGATCTAAATCTTCTTGAATATCTAATTGGTTTGAGTGATCATTTGCCACTCCGCACAGTTTTGTATCATCAGCAAATTTGGAAACAGTAGATTTTAGTCCATGGTCTATATCATTTATATATACTATGAATAGAAGTGGCCCAAGAACGGAACCCTGAGGAACCCCACTTGCAACACTTTTCCATCCAGAAGTTTTTCCATTTAAAACAACTCTCTGTTTTCGACCTTTCAACCAATTACTAGTCCAACCTAATAGGCTACCACTTATTCCATGCAAAGCTAATTTAGTAAGTAGTCTTTCGTGTGGGACGGTATCAAAAGCTTTTGCAAAGTCTAGATACAGTATATCAAATCTATATTGTTTCTTTTGTCATAATTCGAGATAACTGTGTTGTAGAATTCGAGTAAGTTAGTCACGCAAGAACGTTTCCGTCTGAAACTATGCTGGCTATCATTTATCAAACGGTTACTTTCTAAATGATATTCGATAGCATCTCTGATGATAGTTTCCATTATTTTTCCTACGATCGAAGTCAAACTTATAGGCCTATAGTTATTTGATTTCTTTTTGTCACCTTTTTTGAATATGGGAGTAACGTTAGCTAGCTTCCATTCTCTTGGGACATCTCCGGATATGATGGATTTCTTGAAAATAATTTCTAATGGAACAACAATCTCATTTTTCATTTCCTTTAAGATTCTTGGATGCCAACCGTCAGGCCCTGGTGTTTTATTAACTTTGAGTTTGTCTATACACCTTTTAATTTTTTCTTTTGTTATATTTACCGTAGTAAGTTTACCCAAGACTTTTCACAGGATTCAGTTTGGAATTCAATTTGAGGTGTTTCGTTTACGAATACCGAGCTTAAATAATTGTTTAAGATATTACACATTCCTTCATTTGAATATTCAAGTTGACCGTCAGCAGATAATAGTGGACCAATGTGATTCCTAACAACCTTTTTATTTCTAATGTAACTATAGAATTCTTTGGGATTTTTTGTAAGATGTTTAGTCCCCCTGAAGGGGTTAATGTATATAATCAGTAAACACACAAAATTATCTATACAACTTGATAATATAGTTTAGCAGCTTATAATTATTATGATGAGTAAATGTAAGACTATGTGGGAAAAAACTGTACAAATATACTGAAAACAATCCCTGTAGTCGTAAAATATTGATAATAAATGAATAAATAAAGCTACCCCTAAATCGACCACTTTTTCACATTTTATTTGTTATCTGTTATTAACACAATAATGATAAGATTTATTTGTATTGTTAATATTTATAATAACATTTTACAATAGTTAAAAACATTATTTTGGAATGTTTAACTCCATAGCATTTCAAGTTGTATGAGAAATTCATATTTGTGTTTATTGATAATACGCAACTAATATTAATGTTGCCTACCTCGACTCACATTTGAAGAATTTACCGCATATATAGCAAAAGGAAAATTTTGAAACCACGAACGTGGTGACAAATGCCGCAGTACATATAATTAGAACATGTGAAGCGTCATGCGTGTGATACATTGTTATATAGTATACTATGTCTGGAGTGATAATCCGTTAGTTATTTTCTATTTCTCATAACAGCATTTACTTTTATACTATTACAATACTTTAATTAATGGCCGGAAATAACCAAAGATTCTGTTTTACCAAGATGTAATGATAGTTTAGTACACTAGGTAAAACAAAAATCACTTTTATTTTGTCCTTGGCCCTAAACCATAGATTTCCAGTTGTTCCCAAATAAACAAAATAGAAAAGAGTTATTCTGATCCTAAAACTTTGCAGTTTCATTAATAGTATAGGTAACGACTGGTTTTCATGTCAGGTGATCTTTGCAAAATCTCATTTGTTTATCTAATTGATTTTGAAATGTTGCTAATAATTTAAAACAATTAAAGTAAGAATATAAAGTGGTCTAAACACTTTTAAATTTAATAAGACCATTCTTCAACTGACCTAATATAGCAAGAAATTTCTCATAAATAGAAGAATTTGCACACATTTCAGAAATCTTATCGAATGTTCCAGAATCTTATACATATTTTTCTGAAGTTTCTAGAGGATTTTTTAGACAATTCTATTCAATATAAACATTTCTAAAATATTCTAGACCTTTCGAGAATACAGTAGAACTATGTAGAATACTCAAAATAAATCTAGAATCTACCATTATATTCTAGAAATATTCAGAATATTCTAGGAGGATTAAGAATATCCTGGAACACATTCTAGAATGACTAAGAATATTCTAGAGTACTGCCTGAAAATATGATAGTTGGGGCTTGCAGCCCAGCAATCAATTCAGCTTTGGTCAGGTTTAGATTCCATACTCGCCAGTAGATGACGTCACGTTTTTGTGTTGTTATCACTTCGGGCAATGTCGGGTATTTTCGGAAGTTTCCCAAGTTCGATGTGACGGAAGACATTCAGAGGCCCAAATAAAACGCAATATTAGACTTCAAGCTTCTTTTATGGAAGAAAATTAAAATATCAAAACTTTGACTGCTTTGTCTGCCTGAGAAGACACAACACAAAATGTGAAATAGCATAATGAGGCTGCAGTTATTCTGCAGATGCATTCTGCTACATATGTGGTCAATTCATCTAGACAAGAGCAAATATATACTCTGACATCATCTGGAAACATGTATGAAGCATATTTTGCTTTGCAAGTTGGGGGATCAAGAAGGTAAAATAACCGTTATTTTTTCAAGAGTAAAATCCAATTAAGAATTAAAATTGAAATAAAAGAAGTTTTAACGGAAACTCATACGCTTGTTCTTTTAAGGGAATAGGAGGGAAAACAGCTTTTGAAATATGGCGTGAACCTACTGATCACTCAACTGACTTTTTTTTTTCTGTGTGGAGGATCCTTCCAAACGCCGATCTGGGAAAAATGAAGCTGCTATTTTCTACCCAGACATTCCATCTTCCATTACACCATTATCATACAGTTGATCTTCCTGTATCAGCTCCTCCGGAAGCAAGTCAACTATTAGAGGAAAAAAGCAATATATCTGATGAGGTCGTTGAGGTCTCTTTGGTTTGGGTAATAAGGGCTCCTCCCAACTACAACTGTATCCTTATGATAGTTGATTTCTTACTGGAAGAGCTGGTGCAGAAAGATCAGCACTGTGTGGTACACGTGCAATAGAAGATGGAATGACTAGGTAGAAAATAGCAGCTTGATTTTCCCAGAAAAGATTCACCATGCAGAAAAAGCAGGCAGTTGAGCGATCAGTAGGTTCACGCCATATTCTAGGAGTAGCAAATTTCATGGCTTTGTTTTCCCCTCTATACCATCCTGTAAAACAACAACTTTAAACTCATATTATTTTAATTCTTCATTGGAATACTCTTGAAAAAAATAACAACTATCTTACCTTCTAGTGTTCTCTTATAATGCTCACAAGCAAGATGAGGTGCCCAGGTCTTGTCTCATGTGCCCAGGTCTTGTCTAGTAGTTCCGGCACTACACTGACTTCAGAAAAACTATCTATAATTAAAACAGCAAGTGGGTCTGCCCCACACCTATTAATCTTCAACTTCCTTCCATTTCCTACTTTACTTCACACACACATCCCCTCCCCCTCCCCCCTCTCTCTCCTCCACCTTATCTATCATATCCTGTAGTAGTAGTAGGTCTTGTTTTGATCACCAAATGGCAGAACAAAATATGCTTTGTAAGCCTCACACGTTTTTCCAGATGCTGTCACTAAGGACTTGATTCTCTTGTTTTGATGAATTGACCACATGTGTAGCAGAATCTCATTAAAGACATTGACAGACTGAAAAAAGTACAACAGTGAGCCACAAAACTGATTCCAAATATCAAAAATAAATCATCGACTAAAACATATGAATCTGTTTTCCCTAAAAAAGCGTAGACTCAGAGGTGACTTGTTAAGGGTCTTTAAGATTCAAAAGGGAATTGACAACATCAAAAGTGACATTGAATGAGAATCAGACAAGAAACAATGGTCTCAAACTGTCCGAAAATAGATTCAATATGGAAGTAAGTAGAAACAACTTTGCCAACCGTGTAGTTAATGAATGGAATAAACTTCCTGCACAGTTCGAAGCTTTAAGAATAACTTAGATAAACACCTAAGCAAGATGCTGTAATGATTATAATTTATTTCATATTATTTGTTTTTGTTTTGTTATCATTTGTCTGTTTGATTTTCATTTATTATTAGTTATATGTCAATTTATTATTATTTACTATTTACCTGGTTGTTTATCATTTAACTATACCTATGCATTTATTTATGTATTTTATTTGTTATTTACATTATTATAGTTTTTTTTTATTTATCATTTTATTGTAATTATAATTTTTTCTCGTCCGACCTAGATATGGACCAAAAGGTCTCCTGTCGGCATGCTCCGCCTTTGTAATTCTTTTGAATGCATGTGGAGAATGATTGCAGCCTCATGATGTCATTTCACCTCTTGTATTGTGTCTTCTGCCTGAGGCAAAGCACAACTTGTTGGTCTGAAAGGCCCAAGATTTATATTGGCAAGCAGTAACATAAAATATTCTTAGTATTTCTAGAATGTGTTCCAGAAAGTTCTCAATCTTTCTAGAATGTTATTGAACCTACTTTAGAATATTCTGAATAATTCTAGAAAATACTTGTAGATGTTAGATTTGAGTATTCTACATATTTTCATTGTATTCTACAAAGGTCTAGAATATTCTGAAAATGTTTACATTGAATAGAATGTTCTAGATACTTCAGAAAAATTGTATAAGATTCTGGAACATTTGATAAGATTTCTGAAATGTAACCAAAATTTTCTATATATGACTGTTAAGACTGGTCTTAATAAGATTTAAAAAAATGGAACACTTTATTCTTCATTTTTTAATTTATTTGCAACACTTCAAGTCTGCTCAAGAATGGTCTTATTAAAATTAAAAAGTATATGAATACTTTCTATTCTTTAACTTAATTGCAACATTCCAAAAGCAATTAGATAAATAATTGAGATTTTTCAAAGGTTTTTACCTCACATGAAAACCAATATATAAACTATTATGAAATAAGGCAAATATGTAATTTCGTTTTAGTATATATTTTTCTTCTGTTTTGTTTTGTTGGAAACAACTAGATAATATTGGTTGAGGCTAAGGACGAGACAAAAGTGCAATAAATTGTCATTACAACTTAATAAACCTGAATCTTTATTATTTACGTCCAATAGTATGACCCACCAGTTTTGGTACTACATTAATACCTCAATTTTCATTATATGTCCTCCTGCACCACGGAAGTGGTTTCAAAAATGACATTTTGCATTAAATATGCATTTCTCCACCTGTGCTAATAGAGGAATATTAATAAAAGTTACAAATTATCAGTAAGCACAAATACAAATTTCTCATACAAATTCAAATGTTTTAGTTAAAAACTTTATAAAAATGATTTTATTTTTTGTTGTATTTTATTATAAATTCTTATGTATATAAATATTAGCCAATACATTTTATAATAGTTTAATTAAGAACAGATAACTAATAAATTGTAGAAAAATTTGTTTATATGTTGAGGGGTAGCTTTATTATTATTATTCGTTAATATAATTTTTTGGACGATAGGGATATTTTTTTGTGTATATATACGATTTTTTTCTCCATATGGTTTTACCTTCACTTATGATAATAATTATAAGCTGCCGAAGTATATCAACATGTAGTTCCTGTGAAGGATATGGAATTAGAAATTGGAAAAACAAAAATTAGGCTTCAAAATCGAACTCGAACAGGTGATTACGCAGCAAATTCCCTGCGGTCGTCTGCTTAATATCCGTCATCTTACATAATACGTAGCTTCCTTTATAAACATTTCTCTCTCATAAATTGATAGTTTTATTAAATTTGTTTATCTATATCTTACCGGGGTGTCGTATCGACTTGACGTTGGCCACCATGAAGGATTACAAAGGCGGAGCATGCCGACAGGAGACCTTTTGATCCATATCTAGGTCGGATGCAAAAAAAAAAAAATAATGTTAATTAAAAATTAAAACTATAATAATGTAAATAAAAAAATACATAAATAAATGCATAGGTATAGTTGAATAACAAACAAACAGGTAAATAGTAAATGATAATAAATTGACATACAACTAATAATAAATGAAAATCAGACAGTTAACAATACAAAAACGAATAATATAACATAAATTATAATCATTACAGCATCTTACTTGAGGTATTTATCTAAATGATTCTTAAGATTTCGAACTGAACTACAATACACTACTTAAACAGATCACATTTCAATTTTCACTACAGGTTATCCTGAACCACGAATGTGGTTTCAAAATTTACATTTTGTTATATATGTGGATATCTTCACTGAAGCGAATAGAGGAACATTAATAAAAGTTACGAATTATCAATAAACACAAATACAAATTTCTCATACAAATTCAAATGTTTTAGTTAAAAACTTTATAAAAATAATTTTATTTTTTGTTGTATTTTATTATAAATTCTTAAGTACATAAATATTAGCCAATATATTTTATAATAGTTTAATTAAGAACAGATAACTAATAAATTGTAAAAAAAAAAATTGTTTATATGTTAAGGGGTAGCTTTATTATTATTATTCGTTAAAAAGATATTTGGACGATAGGGATTTTTTTTTTGTGTATATATACGATTTTTTTCTCCATATGGTTTTACCTTCACTTATGTTAATAATTATAAGCTGCCGAAGTATATCAACATGTAGTTCCTGTGAAGGATATGGAATTAGAAATTGGAAAAACAAAAATTAGGCTTCAAAATCGAACTCGAACAGGTAACTATTCTATTTCTCAATGAATGAACAGTATTTCTGAATGAATAATCTAACTCCCGTTTACCTAAATTACTAAACTCACCTGATTCTTCGCTCCTAACTCTAACACGCTTTGACCCTGGTGTTATCATTGTGCCATTTATGGAATCCTCACTGGCATGGTCTGGAAATGTGTATGATTCGGAAGTCGTACAGCATTGCACATAAAGTAATTTTATGGCTTATTAGACTATGATAAACGTCAACTGAAACAATTTTATTAACACATCAATTTATTAAAAAAAATAGGCGTTACTTACCGCTTTCATAAAGTAATTCTTCGTTTATATATAGACGATCGGACTGATGAGAGCCATCAGAACCATATAAGGAGTCATTGTCGCTTAGAAGCATAACATCGTCCTGCTCATCAAATTCGTAACAGTACCCCTTTGACATCTTGATTGCAACTAACGTGGTGGGCGTGGCCTCGACTCAGTGACAGGTAAGATGCCAGATACCGCCATACAGCCGCAGTTATATTTGCCTACACAAATTACTCCTTTTTACTAATTTCGTGATTGATTATGACTGGAACACTGTGTAAAAAATACTAGATAAAGTAGGTATGGATGGAAAATATGATTATCCCCTTAGAGACGTGATGGGAAGAATCAGTACTCAAAAAAAAAAAAAAAAATTCTTTCTGGCACAGAACGTGTGCCATACCCACCAGAGATGGATTTAAGTACTGGCACAGATGCTGTGACGCAACCGCTGAAAGGGTTAAGACTGGTCTTAATAAGATTAAAAAAAATGGAACACTTTATTCTTCATTTTTTAATTTATTTGCAACACTTCAAGTCTGCTCAAGAATGGTCTTATTAAAATTAAAAAGTATATGAATACTTTCTATTCTTTATTTTTTAACTTAATTGCAACATTCCAAAAGCAATTAGATAAATAATTGAGATTTTACAAAGGTTTTTACCTCACATGAAAACCAATATATAAACTATTATGAGATAAGGCAAAAATGTAATTTCGTTTTAGTATATATTTTTCTTCTGTTGGAAACAACTAGATAATATTGGTTGGGGCTAAGGACGAGACAAAAGTGCACTAAACTGTCATTACAATTTGATAAAACTTAATCTTTATTGTTTACGTCCAATCGTATGAAACACTAGTTCTAGTACTACATTAATCATAGCACAATTTTTATTATATGTCCTTCTGAACCACGGAAGTGGTTTCAAAATTTACATTTTGCTACATATGTGGATTTCTTCGCTGGTGCTCAAAGAGGAATATTAATAAAAGTTACGAATTATCAGTAAACACAAATACAAATTTCTCATACAAATTCAAATGTTTTAGTTAAAAACTTTATAAAAATGATTTTATTTTTTGTTGTATTTTATTATAAATTCTTATGTATATAAATATTAGCCAATACATTTTATAATAGTTTAATTAAGAACAGATAACTAATAAATTGTAGACAAATTTGTTTATATGTTGAGGGGTAGCTTTATTATTATTATTCGTTAATATAAATTTTTGGACGATAGGGATATTTTTTGTGTATATATACCATTTTTTTCTCCATATGGTTTTACCTTCACTCATGATAATAATTATAAGCTGCCGAAGTATATCAACATGTAGTTCCTGTGAAGGATATGGAATTAGAAATTGGAAAAACAAAAATTAGGCTTCAAAATCGAACTCGAACAGGTGATTACGCAGCAAATTCCCTGCGGTCGTCTGCTTAATATCCGCCATCTTACATAATACATAGCTTCCTTTATAAACATTTCTCTCTCATAAATTGATAGTTTTATTAAATTTGTTTATCTATATCTTACCCATGCCGACAGGAGACCTTTTGATCCATATCTAGGTCGGATGAAAAAAAAAAAAAAAAAAAAAAAAATCATATTAATAAACAATTAAAACTATAATAATGTAAATAACAACTAAAATACATAAATAAATCCATAGGTATAGTTGAATAACAATCAAACAGGTAAATAGTAAATGATAATAAATTGACATACAACTAATAATAAATGAAAATCAGACAGACAAATTATAACAAAACAAAAACAAATAATATAACATAAATTATAATCATTACAGCATCTTACTTAGGTATTTATCTAAATGATTCTTAAAGCTTTGAACTGAACTACATTGCACTACCTGTGCAGGAAGTTTATTCCATTCATTAACTACACGGTTGGCAAAGTTGTTTCTACCTACTTCCAAATTGAATCTATTTTCGGACAGTTTGAGACCATTGTTTCTTGTCTGATTCTCATTCAATGTGAAAATTTGGTCACTTTTGATGTTGTCAATTACCTTTAAAATCTTAAAGAACTGTATCAAGTCACCTCTGAGTCTACGCTTTTTTTTTTTTTTTTTTAGGGAAAACAGATTCATGTGCTTAAGTCGATTTTCGTATGATTTATTTTTGATATTTGGAATCAGTTTTGTGGCTCGCCGTTGTACTTTTTCCAGTCTGTCAATGTCTTTAATGAGATTCGGTGACCATACGGAAACAGCATATTCCAAATGTGGACGAACTAACGATTTATATAGCTTGTTAATGAGTGATGGACTTTTGAAATCAAAAGATCGTGCAATCAATCACAGAATCTTATTTGCTTTCTCAGAGGCTGAAATACACTGCTTGGATGATTTGAGATCGTTACTGATAATTACGCCAAGATCTTTTTCACTATCCACTTTTGTTAACGAATTTCCAAAATAACCCGTAATCGTACTTACTGTTATTCTTACCTATGTGCATTACCTTGCATTTACTTGTGTTAAATTTCATTAGCCACTTTTCAGACCATTGCTGTAATTGATCTAAATCTTCTTGAATATCTAATTGGTTTGAGTGATCATTTGCCATTCCGCACAGTTTTGTATCATCAGCAAATTTGGAAACAGTAGATTTTAGTCCATGGTCTATATCATTTATATATACTATGAATAGAAGTGGCCCAAGAACGGAACCCTGAGTAATTCCACTTGCAACAGTTTTCCATCCAGAAGTTTTTCCATTTAAAACAACTCTCTGTTTTCGATCATTCAACCAATTACTAGTCCAACCACTTATTCCATGCAAAGCTAATTTAGTAAGTAGTCTTTCGTGTGGGACGGTATCAAAAGCTTTTGCAAAGCCTAAATATATTAAATCTATATTGTTTCTTTTGTCATAATTCGAGATAACTGTGTTGTAGAATTCGAGTAAGTTAGTCACGCAAGAACGTTTCCATCTGAAACCATGCTGGCTATCATTTATCAAACGGTTACTTTCTAAATGATGTTCGATAGCATCTCTGATGATAGTTTCCATTATTTTTCCTACGATTGAAGTCAAACTTATAGGCCTATAGTTATTTGGTTTCTTTTTGTCACCTTTTTTGAATATGGGAGTAACGTTAGCTAGCTTCCATTCTCTTGGGACATCTCCGGATATGATGGATTTCTTGAAAATAATTTCTAATGGAACAACAATCTCATTTTTTCATTTCCTTTAAGATTCTTGGATGCCAACCGTCAGGCCCTGGTGTTTTATTAACTTTGAGTTTGTCTATACACCTTTTATTTTTTTTCTTTTGTTATATTTACCGTAGTGAGTAAGTTTACCCCAGACTTTTCACAGGTTTCAGTTTGGAATTCACTTTGAGGTGTTTCGTTTACGAATACCGAGCTAAAATAATTGTTTAAGATATTACACATTCCTTCATTTGAATATTCAAGTTGACCGTCAGCAGATAATAGTGGACCAATGTGATTCCTAACAACCTTTTTATTTCTAATGTAACTATAGAATTCTTTGGGATTCTCTTTGGATTTAGCAGCGATGTTCATTTCGTATTGTTGTTTTCTTTTTCTTATTGTCTTTTTTAAATCTCTCTGTATTGATACATAACTTTCATAGTCATTAGATGCACCCGAGCACTTATATTTCTTATAAGCCTGTCTCTTTTTAGCAATACTTTTTTCAGTTTCTTTGTCGAGCCACTTTGGGCGAGCCTGATTTGGGGGACGTCGGTCCTTAAAAGGAATGTAAAATTGAATCATCTTAGTGAGCGTATTTTGAAATATTTCCCACATCTGATCTACAGGTCTTTCGTTTAATTTTGCCTCCCAATCTGTAAGCTGAAGCTCCTGACGTAGTTCTATGAACTGAGCTTTACTGAAATCGGGTATTTTAGAAACACAAGTATCTATTCTAAAATTGTTTAGGAGTTTGAATCTGACTAAGTTGTGATCGCTATTTGCAACAGATTCACCGACTTCTACATCAGTTACCATGCTTTCGCGGCTAGTGATCAAAAGATCGAGTAAGTTTCCATATCTTGTGGGCTCTTTTACATGCTGAATTAAGTAATTGTCACCAAGAAAATCAATCAAGCGACTACCTATATGGCCATGTTCAAGGGTCATCCAATCAATGTCAGTAAAATTGAAATCACCCATTATCAATAAATCCCGGTTACAGAAACTAGACAGTTCTTGAAATAACAGTTTGTCGTCTGCTGATGATAATGTCTTTGGCCTATATATTACACCTATATCAATTTTTTTGTCCATTTGTTTGGGTTAACTCAACCCACAAACTGTCATATGCATCCTGTTTCACTTTCTCTAAAACACAAGCATGAACATTGTTTTTAACGTACAATAGAACACCCCCACCTTTCTTGTGGTTTCTATCCTGATGAAAGTGTTCAAATCCCGCAATATTAAATTCAGCTTCGAACTCTGTACCATTTAACCACGTCTCAGTTATTCCTATCATATCGAGATTTTCGCTTTTGACATACGCCTGTATTTCTTGAAATTTGTTCCTAATACTACGAGCATTAAAGTACATAGTTTTAAGAAACTCGTGATTATTTCTTTTTGACACATTTTGAGTTTCAATATCATGTCTTATATTATCATTTTGTTTTTTATTTATGCCTTGCTCTATATTATTATTATTTGGTCCTTCATTGACATTCAATGCCTCATTAACATTTCTCCTATCAAAATTAACATTTCCCCCATCACGGATATCTGGTCGATTACGGTCATCCGATCTATTTTGTACATTTTGTCCCCCTACGTCACCGTGATTCACGCCGGCCTCCCGTCGTTCAGTGACATTATATCCTACCGTGATATTTTTTCCTCCACTATAATTACATCCCATCGTGATCTTTTGTCTTGCACTGTCATTACATCCTATCTTGATATTTTGGCCTTCACTGACATTCTGTTCGGTATCTCTTCCTAAAATTATATTTTGTCCTTCACTGACATTATATCCTACCGTGATATTTTCTCCTCCATTATCATTACATCCTATCGTGATATTTTGTTCTCCACTATCATTATTTCCCATCGTGATCTTTTGTCCTCCACTGTCATTACATCCCATTCCATTCCTGTCTGCACTTGGCTCTTCTTAACAAGATGGCATTTGTCATTTCTCCTCCTACAGACGCCCTTAATCCGTCTGCATATTTTCTGCATGGTCTTCCTCTTGCCCTCTATCCTTCTATTTTTCCTGTTAGGCACATATGTTCTAATTGTTGTTTTCTCATGAATATATATGTATATATGTGTATATATATGTATATATGTGTGTATATATGTGTATATATGTATATGTGTATGTATGCATCACACTAACATGTAACAAAAATAGATAAATAAAACAAAAATAATTCTTTCCTTAAAGCGAGAGCAATTCCCCATAAGGTTTGCTTCACGCTCTCCCTTTTCAACAAGTAATTTTGTAAAGAAAAAAAATGTATATATGTATGTATAAATTGTGTTTTAATTTGTTGAATAAAATTAACTAACTAACTTCAAATTTTAACTGTCTTTTCCTTACAGTTGTTATTGTTTCCCTCTGTGTTCCTGTATTTCTTCGTTTGTTTTAAATTCTTTTCATTAAATTTTCAGCATCCTTCTACAAATCCACTTTTCTACTGCTTTTATCCTGTTCTGCATATGTTTACTAATTGTCCAAGTTTCACATCCATATAACAATACTGACCAAGTGTAACATTTTACAAACCCTTTTCTTGTTCTCATGTTAATTGTATTGTTAGTTCAATTTTGTTGCAATTATTTTTCGTTATGGCTATCCTTCTCTTTATCTCTTCGTCGCTTTTCCCATCCCAAGTTGACATGCTTCATAGGTAATTGAAATGGTTCACTTGTGTAAATATTCTTCCTCATACTTGAACATACCTTGGACATTCTTGTTTTTTCGTTATTACCATCACATCTGTTTTCTTTTTATTCACTTTTAGACCTCTGTTTCTACTTGCTTGTACTAGTGCTGTAACTAATTCCTGTAGCTGAGCTTCCGACTCTGTGAGTAACATAGTATCGTCTGCGTATCTAATATCATTGAAATTTCTTCCTTCTATTGGTACTCCTTTTAGATGGTAAATAATCATATCTCATGATTATCTCACTGTATACATTAAACAGGTCTGGCGACATGACATATCCCTGTCTTACACCTCTTTCAATCTTTTCGCAATCAGACAATTCTTCTCCTATTTTCACTGCATCTTCTTGCTTCCAATAGAGATTTTTGATTAACCTTAAATCCTTCCCATCCACCCCTACAGCATATTTATTAATTCATTGTGTCTTACTTTGTCAACTGCCTTTTCGTAGTCCACGAAACATGCATATCTTTTTGCACCTCTAATATATTTTCAGCTAGTATTCTCACAACAGAAATTGCATTCCATATACCCTTATCTGTTACAAACCCATATTGTTCATCAGCTATTTCTGGTCTTATTTTGTTCCTTATTCTGTTAGGAATAACTCCTAAGATTATTTTTGCTAAGTGGTTCATGATACTAATTGTTCTGTGTTTACTACATTCTAAAGTCCCATGTATTTTTGGTAAAGCTATGAAAACTGACTGGGACATTTGTTCTGTTAATTCCCCAGTTGTTCCATAGACTTTATTGGCTATTTCGGTCATAATTTTAATTCAAAAATCTCCCAAAGCCTCAAACATTTCCATTTGCCATTCCATCTTCTGCTATCGCTTTTCCTTTTGTCATTTTTGATAGTACTGGTTTTATTTCATCTTCCATTTTGTCAGGACCCTCGCCACCCACGCAGGTATGCCAAGTCAGACAACACCGCACCACCTCCTCTCCCCATTCCTCAAGTAAAGTAAAGTAAAGTATATAGAAAAAAAAAAAAAACAGGAAAAGCATCAAACTCTGAATGAAATAACATTAACACTCTCGATCCTTGACTCTCACTCCAGGAGACGTCGCCATCACCACAAAATATCAACGAACTTAAGCCAAAGTTCTTTGGGCCTCTTGTAGTAACATAAACACTAGGCAACAGCAACTACCACCTTATAGACCCGTCAGACGATACCCTTATCACAGCACATGGAGAGAGAGAAACCAAATCCAATCAAACCGACGCTCGATACCAATACCATTCTAGACACAATGTTTCCTCCCAAACCGACCTCCACCTACTACCCCCCCACCCCCGGAATCAAGAAATCTCAACCCACTACTTTTCACACGCCACTACACTCCAGGCAGTAAATCTCTATACGAGTCCAGACTTAGGCTGCAGGACGCCATGCTTACCCAAGTGGAAAGTGATCACGAGCCCAATTCACCAAACTTTTTCATACTATATAAAAACCTTCTCCGTTTTCATCAGGCAGGGTCGTATACTCATACACATACCCATATACTCGCAACAAAACAGAAATACACTCAGAAGCAAACTTAACCATACTCTCACTGTACCAGGCCACCCCTAACCTCCTCCATTTAGGTAAACTAAAGACTACGCTCTCCATCGCATTAAGAAACCCCCTCCTAAAAAGTATTTTCCCCACCGAACAAGAGTATTACCCCCTCATTGAATCAACGCTAGGTACAAATACAATCCCTCTCATCCCACAACAGAGATTCATAGACTGAAATATAATCCCATTCCAATATACCAACAAAATTTCGACTGTTACCCTCGTTGTCCAACCCAGTACCATTATCAAATCTGCAGACCGCCGATGGTGCTCCAACACCCCCCAAACCTCTACCCCTTTCATTAAACCAACAAGATTATAGTCTTGCTAAACACCACCCAATCGGACACAATAGACACGCTGCAATTCCCCACACTCAAACAAAGGCCGAGCATGCCGACAGGAGACCTTTTGGTCCATATCTAGGTCGGATGCGAAAAAAATCATAATAATAATAAATAAAAACTATAATAATGTAAATAACAAATAAAATACATAAATAAATGCATAGGTATAGTTAAATAATAAACAAACAGGTAAATAGTAAATAACAAAAAATTGACATATAACTAATAATAAATGAAAATCAGACAGACAAATGATAACAAAACAAAAACATATAATATAAAATGAATTATAATCATTACAGCATCTTGTTTAGGTGTTTATAAAAATGATTCTTAAATCTTTGAACTGAACTACAGTGCGCTACCAAACTCCCATCAATCGCTATATATATCAGTTCATTTGCCTTACTATTCCTGTTCCTCCTCATTGGTAGACTAGTCTATGTCTACTTGCTCCAGCGCGGTAGATAAACCCATTTTATCAAATATATCCTGAAATTACTCTGACTTATTAATATCAAGTCTCTTCTTGTATAGATTCATGTAGATACATATGTAAATCTAGAGGGCATATCACCAAGAGATGCTAGATTAATATTCCCCTCTTTATATCTCGTTACAACTCCAAATTCCCGACTCACAGAAACGATTCCCGTCAGTCCAGAAGACATTCATTTCTCAAGTGTTGACTCATAGGAAAGAGGCCTATTACACTTAAGTTATTACATAGTACAGTTTGTAGCAGCACGCTACCACTGCTAGTGTCCCCGAAGCGTACACATTATACTGTTTGTAAAATTATTATTCTGCATCAATTTATTATACATGTCTTTTAAATTATACAATATGTTTCAAAAATTATATATAGTACGAAAATTACTGTTGTATTGTTCAATATATTTATATCTAGATTTATTTGCATACTTTGTTCATAGCTTTAATTATTTACAATATATTATGTATATAATAGATTGTGGATTAAGGCTCTATTTCTTTCGAGTCAATCCAGCTTCATGAAGTTTATAGAAAATAAAACCACCTATCACCAGTGTCAGTAGACAAAGTGCAACACCCAGAAAAGAGTCTAACCTCATCACACTAGGACTATTTTTTATGAAAGAGGCAGTTGCCGACAAGACTGACGAGTTAAACACCATATGAGGACGGAGCCTTGATTTGTACGACGTTTCGCTTGTTACAGCTTTTTCGCTTATTACAGCTTTTTTCAATGAAAGCTGTAATAAGCGAAACGTCGTACAAATAAAGGCTCCGTCCTCATATGGTGTTTAACTCGTCACACTAGGACTAACTGGTACAATATTTCAAAAGATGTACCAGAAAAGAATGAAGTGAAAATATGTATATATGTAAGTATGTGTGTATGTATGTATTTTAGACAACCCTCTCACCCCTCTTTATTCTAGGTGACTGGAGTCACCTTTCGCGGGGAGGGAGGTATTATGTAACCAACCCATTTTGTGATATTGCACATGGGAAATTACAGTACAAACGAATACCCATCCACTCCCTAAGGTAAGCCACTATGACATGATAAGAGCTAGTAGCCAATGAACATACCTCCAAACACAACATACACCATACCCCCCCCCAAAAAAAAATGTGTCCAAAACTGTTATAGCATGAAACCTTTCTGGACCTTCCATTTGTCATGATAACAGGTTAAAATTGTAAAACTGTTGAATCCCCTCTCCGGAAACTGACCTCAGCATATAAACCGTATAAGGAGCTGGGAGCGACAGTTAACGGGTGATAGTAGATCCCGGGGTCATGTAGGAAAGGGCACTGACTAATTTCCTCGGTCATCACTAAGTAAACGACACTCTCCCTCCTTTAAAACTTTATACACGGCCATCAGGCTGTGTCCCTTTTCCAGATTTACTAAACTCTTACCTAGTTAAAAAAAAATTCTAACTTGCTGTTTTCTTCTACTAAATTACTTGTTTCTGGAGGAGCTGATACAGGAAGATCAGCTCTGTATGGTATTGGTGGAATGGAAGATGGAATGTCTGGGTAGATCGGCGTTTGGAAGGATCCATCATGCAGAATAGCAGTCAGTTGACTGATCAGTAGGTTCACGCTATATTATAGGAATAGCAAAATTCATGGCTCTGTTTTCCCCTCTATACCATCCTGCAAAAGAACAACATTGTGAGTTTCCGTTAAAGTTATTTTATTTTCAAATTGATTCATCATTGGATTTTACCCTTGAAAACAATAACAGCTATCTTACCTTCTAGTGTTCTCTTACAATGCTCACAAGCAAAATGAGGTGCCCAGGTCTTGTCTTGATCCCCAACTGGCCACAGTAAAATATAATTTGTAAGCCTCACACATTTTTTCAGATACTGTCACAAAGAACTTCTTTGCTTTTGTCTAGATGAATCGACCACGTATGTAGCAAAATGCATCTGGAGAATGATTGCAGCCTCATGATGCCATTTCATCTCTTGTGTTGTAACCATTACTAATATATAACACATACATGAGAGATGGTACTCGTCTTTACTAAGACCTCCAATCTCGCCGACCTCGTATTTTCCCAGTTACAAAACACATTACCCAAGGAATGCTAACGTTTGACAACATGACGCTATCGCGCCATTACCCAACAAGGAAGTACATAATGTCACCAGACAGATCCATCGACTCCTTATACCTACCGCAACTACATTATCATAACTTTAATATATACGCCATAACTAACCACAACCACAAATACTACTACTAAACCCATGTATATTTTATTCCAAACACGTTCCCTAGGATGCAACAACGCCAAACGTGCTTACCTAAGCGTTTTTCAATATCATAAACAGAGACTGCCCTCACCATAGAGAGGTAGCCTAGGTCAGGGACCTAGTAGAGGAGACTAGGGAAACAATCTCCTTTAGTCTAGGTAGGGGAGACATTCCCTGAAGCTATAAAATATACCAAGTACCTGCCAATAAATTTTACATCGCCCGCCAAAGCACCCCTACATGTAGCAAAACCTTTTGTTACGTGTGGTGGCAAGCGAAGACTAACTGACTAAAACCCTCGTCCTCAGCCAAGCCGCCCAAGCCACGCCTACCGAGGAGCCCGCTCGCACTGCCCCATATGATCTTTTTTTTTTTTTTTTTTTTTACATTTGGTGTCAATCGATGTTCCCACGCCAACCCGAAGAAGACTACCTGAATAAAACAGTCCTCCTCAGTCAAGTTGCCCAAGCCGCGCCTACCCAAACACCCACAATTCGGGTTACATAATTAGTGAAATCGAAAGACATTCGATTTCAAACCACCTGGTGGCAGTTTGCTACCAGTTAAAGACTCAACACACTGCACCCTGTAGTGTGTCTAAGCAGCCTTTCACCGATTACACGACTGGAATCGTCAACCCAAAGTAGTGATTCGCAACAACACAAGACTTCAATCAACTCAGCGTATCAAACTTTAATCAAATCACAAGACTTCAAGCAAGCCCAGTGCATCAACAACAAGACTTCATACAAACTATTTCATTCAGCATCGCGCACTCACCTACACTCGTTAAAATCCCCACCGACACCCGAGACGAGTGGCAGTTCCCGACTCAGCATGCTAAAGTCATAGATAGGTCATTTATTTTACTTCTAACACCTGGGCAATTCCACTGGATGATTTTTTTTTCTTTTGCTTCGATTTCTTCCTTACTAGGCCTTAGTGGAAGAGGTATATATGTTTTGCCCCCGAAGCTCGGTCTGGACTTAATAGTTATTTACAGGAGCTGGCGATCTCTATCGGAACATCCTCTTCCACATGTGTAGGCACACATAGTGAAAGCTCTGGAATAGTCGCGGAAGGAAGGTGCGAGTGCGTGGTTTGTTTGGTATGGGGATAGAAAACCTTGTTCATATCGGAGTGCTTGCTTACAGTCTACGTTTCAATTGTTTTGTACGTTTCTTAATTGCAGAAGCATGGGAAATTGTCTTTCTATCAAACTCTTCCATGCTTCATAGAAAGAGCTGTCACAAGTTACTTTGTCGGTACAAATTTCTTTCTCTACTTTGAAGGTGGGACAATCTCGGGAGGTGGATGCATGCTTGTTGTTAGAGGGGAAGTTGACACATTGAAACACATTTGCAGAGCACGCATCTGTAGGATGTTCGCCTGCACACTTACAGCGCACGATCGTTTGGCTATGACAAAACTTAGCAAGGTGACCATATTTAAAACACTTATTACAGCGCAAAGGGTAGGGGGACATATGGTCGTACTGAGACATGGATGTATCCAACTTTGACATGGTCAGGGAGGGTTGTAGGGTTGAAAGTGAGGGTAATAAGGGGCGTGTTTACTCGGTCCAGTCACGTTATGAATTTGACATCTAGAATCCCTTTCATTTCTTCGAGGATGTCGGACTCGTCCATGGTCATCAAATATCTACAGTGGATTACTCCTCTGCAGGAGTTGAGTGACCTAGGGAGGGAGGCAACGACATCGAAGGTATGAAACTTCTTGGCCATAAGTAAGTCGCGTGTAGCTTTCCCAGAGTTGGTGGTAACTTGGAGATCTCCGCTTCTAAGTTTCCTATCCTGGTTGATACCCTCGGTATAAAAAGACAGACATTTCTTAAGAATAAAGGGGTTGAGATCAACTAATCGGGTTTGGTCAGAGTGGAGAAAAACATGCCTAGCCTTATCTGGGTCGATATTAGCTTCGTCAGGGGAAGTATTTTTCGTTTGCATAGGTGGGCTTGAAGACTCGATTCTGTACGTCGGGGTAGAGGGGGCAAGCCCCCTGCTACACAAGAAGTGTGCACAGATGAGCCTAAGGGGGACAATACTATAAAGGGCCACACAGTTCCTTGGAGTCTGGCGACAGCCGCGTGGTGTGACATGCTGTCTTCCCAATGGGGACGGGATCTACACTACTCTAAACTACGACAAATCAATACTAGATTTCGCCGGGCCGGACGACCGAGGGGTCTCACGAGCCAACAAGGACTCGTGTGGATTCCGGAGAGCTACGGAAAGACGGAAAAGTCAAAGAGAGAAAGACCTGGGAAAGGCCCATAAGTGAATAGCAGTATTAACATAGTTCGGGCCACCCGCTCGCGCGGGATCAGTTAGTGTGGGAGGGGAAGAATGTCTGTAAAAAAATGAAAAGACAGTAGTGTATAAAAGAGGTCTATTGCCAATAAGCACTTATTCAATGCGCGATTCACTAAGGGGCGATTAATGGTGGTGGCTCGGGAGAAACGGGCAGGGAACTTGGACGGTGGCGCCGACGCCTGCGATTAGAATCACCAAAAGCTGAGAAAATGGTAGGAGACGTATTAGTAGACAAAGGTTGAAAAACGGAAGAATCTTGAGTGGGAGGTCAACTGAAATGAGATGTAGTGTAAGAGAAAGGAAACGACATTTAGTCGAGGAAAAAGTATGTGTAGATGGTTGTGCGTGGGCGTGGTTATGTTCGTGAGAGGTGTGTGTATGTATCTTACGAGAAGTGAGTAGGGTTCACTTTCGCCGTGTGGCGTAGCTGATTAAACCCAAACTATACTATTTCCATTATCTCGTGACCCAAAAGGTGTTGTCTGCCGTGTTGTCACGTACTGAATGAAAACATTCAGCATATACCGGAAGCTGTCCACTATCCCAATTATGTTACCATAGAATACTCTAAATGCATATTGATTTTTTATTATTAGTATTATTAAAAGGTAGGTGATATGAGTAATTGTTATACATGTAAAGAAAAAAAGAGACTTGTTAAACAGTGTGGCATCCCATGTCAGGCGACATTGGCCCGGCTCCCGACCTAGGAATTTCCGTGGGGTTGGGGGGTGGGTGGGTGTAGTAATTACATAGAGAAGCTGAGTGCGGGTCTTCGGGCCGCTTGCAGTCTCTTTAACTATACCGGTCATACATGCAAATATAAAGAAAACGGTGTCTCCCCGTTTTCTTTGGAAATGGTTTAGACGTGGCATCGCTGCTGGCTTTGCCGGCCACATCCTATGGATCACCAGATAATGGAAGAAGTATAGGCAAACCTGTGTGCGGTTGAACATAATTGGGAGAATAATTACAGTTTCGTATTATCAGTAAACACAAATACAAATTTCTCATACAGATTGATATGTCATGGAGTAATATATTCCAAAATAATGTTATTACCTATTGTGAAATATTATTATAAATCTTAACCATATAAATATGAGAAAAAAAATTATGATCATTGTATTAATAACAGATAATAAATAAAATGTAAACAAATGTATATATAATTAGGGGTAATTTGTTTATTTATTGTTATTATTTTACGACTAGCGAAGCTCCATAATGTTCACTGTTTGCTCTAATAAGTTTTCTTATCACTGGAACGATGGATGGAACCAGAAGCTGTACCAACATATTCACAAATGATGTAAGGATCACGAGAGGTGGAATTACATACTGTTGGCTATTGGAAGTATATTTAGACCAGTTTGCATGAGAAATCACATATACTCGTGATTCTAAATATGCGGAAAAACCACCAAGGAAATACAGCCCTCGAGACTATGAAAAGTAACCGAGCAAGTGTTACGGCTGTCGCAATTTCCAAACAGCTGCGAGAGAACCCCTGTGGCCTCCCCACACTCCAGCCAGTCTCTGACCCGAACGCTTGGAATTTCATTCCTCTCAAGAGTGGCAAGTCCCCGTCCATTGTTTCTGACATTCTTCCTGTAGCATGTGTACCCTGGGACTCGGAAGGTGTGATGCTCTTGTAGTAGGGCTCCCTGCAGCAGGACTGCGTCTATCTGAGCTTCTTGGATTGTGGCAAGAAGAGATGCCATCTGTGGGTCTAGAAGAGATGCCATCTGTGGGTCTAGAAGGTTGGTGTCAGGTCTCGATGATCTTGCTGAGGGGTCAGTTGGCTGTGTTGCTGCTGCGCCGTAAGTTCTGTCCGTGGGATCCCATGTCGCTGTTGGTGCAGAGGAGGAAATTCGTCCAACTCCCGGTCTGTGTCCCTGGATTCCTCCATTGCTGCTCGGTGTGCGGTGTGGTGTCTGTTTGTCGCTGGCGAAGTGTTCCGTGGCGGCAGATTATATATTCTTCATGACCTGGGTGACAATGTTCCAGGGGAGCATTTAGTGCCCCACCTAGTTGTGTTGCCAGGTCTTTCAGAAGATTGTGTGTTTTTCTTGCGTCTGTCGGTGTTGGTTTCTCTGTGGTACGCCTTTTGGTCATTTTTAGTGAGTTGGACCTGTCGCTGCCGTATATCCATCTGGGTAGTGCGCTCTTCCTTCTTTGATGCTTTCGTGGGTGGTCCCTGCTGTGGTTCTCTAGTTCGCAGTGATGGAGGTTGTGGGTCTCTGGTCTGTTGCGAAGGAGTTTGTGGGTCCCTGTTTGGAGTCCGTGTAGTCTGCCTGGAGGCTGGTTTGTTCTTCGTTGGTGGTTTCCCATCTTCTGTTTCCGGTGGTGGGGGTAGTGTTTGCGTAGTTGGGGTCCTTTCCGGCTGCTTTGCCTGCGGCCGGCCGGGCACGTATCCTCTCTAACCTTGCGGGGCATCTTGGCTTCCAGGCGTGGTGGTGGGTTTGTTTGGAATTTGGGCAACAGGGTTTTACCGGCTGGTTTTGCTTCAGCTTGGAAATACATTGTTTTGTTCCGTGCTGCAAATGGCACAGGTCTCCTTGAATCTGCAGCGTGCTTGATGATGACCAAACCTCTGATACACATAACAGCGTAGAGGCTCTGGGAACCATGTCCTGACGGAGTACGTTTCCCATGTTCCCAGTGTCACTCTGTTCGGAAGGGGTCCTAGGAAGGTGATAAGTATGAGTGTGGTGGGCCTCTTCTGTCTGTCCAAGGTCTTCTTGACGACGTTCGGTAGTTCTATTACCCGTTCCAGGCAGAGTTCGAGGGAATATCCCTTCATGGTCCCGTTGATTAGTTTCTGAGTAGGTTCTAGTTCCTGAAGGGCAGGAGGAGACTCCCCGCCGAAGTGTGTCTAGTGCTACGACGTCGTCAAGATGCATGATTGTCCATTGTCCTTCCAAGTTTGGCCAGGTTTTCATGGCCAAGTTCGGGTTGTTTCTTCTCCAATGCTCTGATTATTTGATACGGGGTTTCATCTTGTGGTATTATTTTGAATTTGGGCGGCCTGGTCTTGGGAGGCTGTGTTTGTTCCGGATCCGCTCGTCGCTGATGTCGGAGTTTCCATTTCGTTGGTAGGCACCGCACTCGAGGGGGTCCTTGCTTTGGATTACAAAGGCGGAGCATGCCGACAGGAGACCTTTTGGTCCATATCTAGGTAGGATGCGAAAATAATAATAATGATAAATTAATAAATAAAAAATATAATAATGTAAATAACAAATAAAATACACAAATAAATAATAAACAAACAGGTAAATAGTAAATAATGATAAATTGACATATGACTAATAGTGAATGAGAATCAAACATACAAATGATAACAAAACAATAGCAAATAATATAAAATGAATTATTATCATTACAGCATCTTGCTTAGGTGTTTATTACTATCATTGTTATTATTATATGTCAATTTATCATTACTACACAGAGCTGCTTTTCCTGTATCAGCTCCTCCAGAAAAAGATCAACTATTAGAAAAAATATATATATAGCAATTAATTTTTTTTTCTTTTTTTTTCTTTTTTTAGGTAAGAGTTTAGTAGATCTGGAAAAGGAAGGACAGTGTGTAACAGAAAGAAGGGACGACCCAATGTGTGTTCCTTGGGAGTAGGTAAACTAGCTTGCCTATTTTCTTTTTCATCTTTTCTTGTGTAGTCCCAACGTGGTTTACTTAGCCGCTGTATTCTTCACTTATTCATACTTCTTCCAGTTATATTCTGTTTGGGAGAATCAAACTCAAGATTTTTTCAATATTTTTCTTCTGTTTAGATACAGAATACAGCGCACTTTCCGAAGTTATTCTAAGGACCCCCTGAGAGCACGTGATTTTTGCAGTGACGTAGTGATTTCCTTAGTCCAGTGATCTGTAAATTTATATCTAAAATCCTCCCCAAAGTGAGTGATCTTACATTCGTGAACCAATTGTATTTTCTCCTACACCCTTTCACCGATCAGATTCTCTGTTTCAAGCCTTTACGGCAGTTTGTTTACTTCGATTGATCTCGAGTCTCTCCATTTAGGAAAAGAAATGTCGTATCATCAATAAGTAAATATGTATTTGAGCTCCCGAGCCTATTTTATTACCTACACAAAGCCCCCCCCAAATTGTTCTTCCACGAATCATTGTAAGGATGTCATTTAATCGATTTTAGTGCTTCCTGATGTTTTGCTAGGTCCGGAGGTCAAATAAACTGACAGCATGTGTGCCGTATTTGGGCGGAATTGTGCTGTGTTTGGCATTTGTTTAATTCCATTTATCTGTTTTGTGCTGTGCGTGTTGTAGGGTTGCCAGGGTTGTGTCTCAGTTGCGCTGAAAAGGGATAGAAAGGAGATATACCACGTTCGTTGGCCGTTTAACATACCTGTATTGTCACCTATATGATTGTTTTGTGTTGTTGAAGCAATCAAGTTGAAGCAATCAATCAAGAAGTATCATCTGCAAACAGTAAGTATTCAGGAATACCAGGCTTTATAGATATCGTTAATGTAAATAAAAAACAAAATAGGACCTAGAATACTACCTTGAGGTACCCCCATAGTTACACCCATTAATCTCGATTTAACACCGTTAAATAAGACAACTTGATTATGATTAGATAAATATGACTGAAGCATCTGAAGTTCAAAGTCTCTTATTCCGTACTCAACCATTTTCATCAATAGAATACTATGATCAACTGTGTCAAAAGCCTTTTTAATGTCTAGAAAAACTTCGGCACCTATTCTTTATTAGATAGTAGAGTTGCAATATATTCATGTAAGAGAGCAACAGGCATATATGTTGAATGGTTTTCACGGAATCCAAATTGATTATCGAAAATGATCTCATGGTACTCAAGGTAATCTACCAATTGCTCAAGAATAACGGTTTCAAGTACTTTAGTCAATACCAGAAGGATCGAAATCGGACGAAAATTTGATACTTTTTATGGGGGCCCATCTTTATGGATCGGGTGTACTACAGCAATTTTTAGGACATTAGGAAAGCAACTCTGTTGAAAGCACAAAGTGATTAAATGCATTAGTAAATGAATACTTTTGGGAGCAGCAAGTTTAAGGATCTTTGTATTAAGGCAATCATAGCCATTGGACTTACTTTTAAGATTATTTATAATACGCAAAATATCGTGAGTTGATGGTTTTATAAGACTAAATTGTGATGAGACTGGAGACCACACGTCCACGAGGCGGAAGGAGCTGGTCAGCCTCTGCGCTACTAGATGGGTTGAGCGACACGACTCAGTCATTGTGTTTATGGAATTCCTGCCAGTTATTGCCGTCTTTCTGGAGAATGAGAGCAACTCGGACGCGACGGCGGGACTACTACTAATAGCAATCCGAGAGCCGCACTTTCTGATTGGTCTCGCCGTCGCTGAGTCTGTGCTAGCTCAAACTGTGGAGCCGAGCCGAGCCCTGCGTACGCTAGGATTGATGATGTGGTGACGCATCTAAACAAGACCCGGGAAGGTGCACTGACCAGCTTCCAGGACATCTTCAAGAAGGCAGAGGGGCTCCTCCAGGAGATCGGTTCATCACACGACACCATTCCTGTACCTCGAGTTTGCAAGCGCCAAACGCAGCGAGCGAATTTACCCTTCCGAACAGCTGAGGAGTATTACCGAAGATCTGTTTATGTCCCATTCCTCGACCATGTATTGACTGAGCTGCAGACCCGGTTCGGGAATGATACTATTCCTGTTGGCTTCAAGATCAAGAATCTGCTCAGCAGCGCTGACGGAGATGTTGCTGCTGTACTGGAAGCGGCAAAGGTTTATGAGGCTGACATCGAGACCTTGAGCCTCTTATTTAATCTCAAGCATTGGAATACCCAGGATATAGTTCCTATCCCCAAGTCCAAGGAGGCCAACAGCTATAGACCCATCTCCCTACTTAGCTGTATAGAGAAGACCGTCGAGAAAATGGTGCTCAACAGGCTGAAATGGAAAGTAGGGCCACTCCATCCACAGTTGTACGTCTATCGGGGTATGGTGGGAACCACGGAGTGCATAATGGACTTCCTCAGCTTCATCAACGGGAAAAAGGCAATCGTCGTCTTCCTGGACTTAGAAAAAGCCTTCGAATTGGTCAACCCCTCAGCGATGCTGACTTCTCTCGTCGAGAAGGGAATCGTAGGCAACCTTCTGGCATGGGTACAGGCATACTGCCAAAACAGACGGGCTAGAGTCCGTTTCCAGGGCTCCATGTCTAGCTACAAAGACCTGGAATACGGCACCCCTCAAGGAGGCATCTTGAGTCCCTACCTGTTCAATGTGCACATGGACAACATAGCCTCCCTCCCACGACCACGGAACGTTGAGATCTTCATATATGCTGACGACATCGCCATCGTCAGCAAGGGACCCAACTGCCGCACCAATGCCCAAAAAGCACTCAACACCATACAAAAAAGCTGCACACACCTAGGCTTCAAGATAAACGTAAGGAAGACAAAAGCCATGGCTATTAAAATGGCAAACCCAAGGCCAATCTCCATACAACAGCAAGATCTTGAGTGGGTGGATGACTTCACCTATCTTGGAGTAACTGTGCAGAAAACCTTGTCATCCTCTCTTCAAATCCAGAGGCTGAAGCAAATGACAAAAACGAAGACAGCTCCGATGAGATATATGCAATCACTTGATGCGGGTGCCAGCCGCCTGGTACTGGAACACTACTACAAGTATTGCATCCGACCCATCATTGAATATAGAGCACCTGTCCTATCACATCTAACATCACAGCAGGAAGAATCACTTGAAGTTGCACAAAACAACGCCCTTCGCCTCATCCTAGGTGCCCCCATGTGGACCAGAAAAAGCAACCTGCAAATGGAATCTGGCATACCACCACTGATGGCCAGGATTCAGACCCGGAACTGCACCGCGGCAGCCAAGGCCCTGCTGAGCGACAGGGACTCACATCTCAAGACTAAACTCAAGGCTCACCTGGACGCGCACCCGGACCTACCACGTCGGACACCTAGGAGACCAAATCCGCGCGACAGGCATGGAAGGGCACCTAAAGGCTCTGAAGCCAGACAGGGCATGCCCCGTGGACATCCCCAACAACTACTTTCAACCACACACAACTACCACACGCAAAGAATCACTGCTCACTAGGGGAACTGAGAGACGCTGCACGAACAGCGATCCAGGCAATGGAGGCCCAGGATGGTTTTGTCTGCTACACTGACGGCACTGTCGACCCGGAGAACGGCATAACAGGTGCAGGAGTATACTCCGCAACATACACCGCCGCCTGGCGCACATCAGACCACTGCTCGACCCTACAGACTGAGCTGGTGGCAATGCAAAAAGCCCTGGAGTACTCAAGCCAACTGCAAGGGCCGGTGGTCATACACACAGACTCTCTTGCGGTGACACAAATACTCCAGAAGAAGGACATACCCACCAACATAAACATTATCACAACAATACTCTACCTCCTGCAGCTACACAACAGACAAAATCGCCCAGTCATCATCAACTGGATACCCAGCCACATAGGGGTACACGGAAACGAACGAGCAGATGAGCTGGCCAAGACAACACGCTACCATCCTCACATTGAAATCCAAGTCCAACCATCAACCACATTAATCAAAGGCTGGGCCAGAGACCACCTACAACGAACAAAGGTAGCCAACCACAGAAAATCGATAAACTCAGCATCAGCAAGTGCAAAGTGGTACCTAACTGTGCCCTCATCCCGCCACCAAGATCGCCGACAGAGGACTCTCCGTGATCATCCACAGGCTCAGGCTGGGGTACAAATGCTGCTGGGAAATCATTGAACGACAGGAAAGGGAATGCGACCACTGCGGGATGAACCCCTCAGAACCTCTCCTTCACTACCTGCTAGAGTGCACTCACACCATCGCCCTGAGAAGAGGTAGACAATTCAACCCCATGGCCCCCGAAGCTTGGAAGACTGGAACCGACATAGTTTACAACATCACCGAAAACATAGAACGGCTTGCCCACATCCTGGTCGGATACCCTCCGCCCAGATAACTACAAAAACGCCGGAGTAGCTGAACATAGAGCGACTCAACACTTACGGGCCTCCGAATGGAGAAAGGTCCGTGTGTAGATAAACATTATCTACCAAATAAAAAAATAAAAAAAATATCTCAACTTGCACTAGGAAAAGCTGTAATAAGCGAAACGTCGTATAAATAAAGGCTCCGTCCTCATATGGTGTTTAACTCGTCAATGAGTATTATGTAAGGGATGCCAATCCCTACTGATGCATTGTCTTTTAAACAATAACACAGGAGTCATCCCGTTTATTTCTTTCTTTTTTTTATTATTATTTTTTAAGGCTATCGATCCATAAGGGATTCATTTAGCCTGATGTGCAGTTGTTTAGTCTCTACGTTTCTTTGTGCGTGATCCCGGTAAGCGACATCAAAAGGTGAAAGGAGGGAAATGAGATTACAAACAAATCCGGCATCACTAAACTGCCAAGACTGGCTAATCGATAATATATTAACTGTCGTTACAACTTTGGTAAAACAAAATCTATATTTTTTGGATCCAGCCGTAAACTGAAACAGTGTGATATTCAAAAGTCGAATGTGGTGGTAATGAAATAGGGAATAAAAACGGGTGTAGGACAGTTGCTCACCGGATAATTGCTCACTGGACAGTTGCTCACCGGAGAAGTGACAAATAGGACATTTGCTCACCAAAGGATTATCTTTTACTTTTCTTGAACTTAATAACAAACAATGTACAGGATTTTTTTTAGTTATATTGGTTTACTAATAGGGTGGTCGATGAATGGAATAAACTTAGTAACCATGTAGTAAGCGCTGAAACTATCAGTTGTTTTAAAAAACGATTAGACAACTTTATGGATGGGGATGACAGGTGGTGATGGATACGGAGCTGCCTAGTGTAGGCCTTATGGTCTCTTGCAGTCTCCTTCATTCTTATGTTCTTATGTTATGACTCCTAACCCTAACACTTCTAGTTCATGAACTAGAAGTGTTAGGGTAAGGAGTCAATGAAACCAACTAAAAACAATCTGCCACCAGCGAAGTTGAACCAAGGGCATGGTTCATTAAATTCCACGCTACAAAGCCCTCTGTGAGGGGCACCGTCCTAGCCTCCCGATAAGGGGGGAGTGTGTGACGTTAAACCATTCGTACCTTCGTACCTTCGTACCATCCTCCTGATAGGTCCAAGACCTGTCAGTTACGATGCACCATTCTTCTCCATTGCTGTCTGTCGTTATAATTTCACTCTCTTCGACTTCTTCAATCGATGTTCCTCTACTCTGCAAAGCTTTATCCACATTCTCGATCCACCTCATTCTTGGCCTCCCCACCGGTCTTCGTCCTTCTGGTTGCCATTCATACAGTTGTTTTGGCAATCTGTTTTCATCCATGCGCCTCATATGTCCATACCATCTGAGCTGGCCTCGCTGTACAAATTCCAGCACGGATTCCACTCCAAGTTCTGCCCGTATCACTTCGTTTCTAATTCTGTCCCTTCTTGTCACGCCATATATAATCCTAAAAACCCTCATTTCTGCTGCCCCTATTCTGCTCTCAGTCTTTGTTGTTAGTTTCCATGTTTCGGCTCCGTACGTCAGTATTGGTCGTAGAATGGTAGTGTACAAAAGTGTTTTTACTCCTCTTGGAATTGTTCTTTCCTTCAGCAGTGGGTACAGTAGGTTGACTTGTGCGCTCATCTTTCCAATTCTACTATTAATTTCACGTTCCATAAGTTCCATACCATTGAAATTCACACCTAAGTATTTAAACTCTTCAGTCTCTCTCAGTACATCATTTCCTACTCTTAGCACACTCTCACTCTCTTCTCTTGATACGGTCATGACTTCACATTTCTCAATATTCAGTCTTAGTCCATATTCATTCAACGCATTATTCCATCTATTTAGTGATTCTAGTAGCTCTTCCAGATTTTGACTTGCCAGTGCCACATCATCGGCATATGCCAGTGTGACCACTTTGTCTTCAACCCTGTTTACATTCTTTAATATACAGTCCATATATAGTGCAAAAAGTAAGGGAGACAGTACTCCTCCTTGTCTGACCCCAGTTTCAATTCCAAACCACTTATATTCTTCCTTTCCACATTTCACTGCACTTTTGCAATCCTTGTAGATGTTTTTTACTGCTCTTAGTAGTTTTCCTGGTATTTCATACTTCGACAGTACTCTCCACATTTTCTCTCTTGGCACACTGTCAAAAGCCTTTTCCAGATCCAAGAATACCAGCCTCTGCGTTAGATTCCATTCCCATGATTTTTCCAGGAGCATTCTCATGCAAAAAATTAGATCTATTGTTCCTCTGTTCGGACGGAACCCACATTGCCATTCACTAAGTCTGTCTTCAACCAGATGTCTCAACCTCCTCTCCAAGACTCTTCCATACGCTTTTCCTATATGTGTGAGTAAAGAAACCTCTGTAATTTCTACACTCACGTTTGAATATTGGGCAGATAAGGGCATTATTCCATTCTTCTGGTATAGCACCTTCATTCCATGCATGATTAAAAATATATTTCAGGTACAGTTTAATCTCCTGGCCTCCCTGCTTTAGCAGTTCAACTGCTAACTCATCACATCCTGGAGACTTGTTATTTTTCATCTTCTTTAATGTATATACTATTTCTTCTGTCGTAATTTCTTCAAATTCATC
This sequence comes from Oratosquilla oratoria, assembly GCF_046742065.1. Classification (NCBI taxonomy): domain Eukaryota; kingdom Metazoa; phylum Arthropoda; class Malacostraca; order Stomatopoda; family Squillidae; genus Oratosquilla; species Oratosquilla oratoria. The sequence continues at coordinate 38,389,564 of NC_134788.1, forward strand.
TTCCTCCTCCACATTCATATGATTCAGCTCATTTCCATTTTCATTTGGTATCACTTCCTTATTCAACAATTCGGTAAAGTAGTTCGTCCAGCGATCTCTGATTTCATTTGGGTCTAGAAGCAGTTCACCGTCGCTATTATTTATACTACTGTTCTGCTCATTTTCCTTTCCTATAGTTTTTTGCTATCTTATATATCAGTTTCTTTCCTTGTTCAAAATCATTTTCCAATTCTTGTCCAAAAGACTCCCAAAACTCAGATTTGGCTCTTCTTTTGATTGCTTCAGCCTCGTTTCTGGCCATAGTCTTGATTCTGGGGTTCTCAACTTCATCCATGTTCTGAACTTCTTCATTTTTTGTCTTTACTGCATTCTTCACTTCTTCTGTCCAACCAGGTGTTTTCTTCTTTATTTCCCCCAATATAGCTAACCCCCAGCACCTCCTCATCAGTTTTCAGTATTTGTGTTTTTAAGTTGTCCCATTTTCCTTCCAGTGTTAACTCTTGATTAGTCTGTATTCGTTCAGTGATTTTGTTCTGGTAATCTTTTCTTTTCTCTTCCAGCTTTAGATTTTCTATCTTGATTCTCTTCTTCTTCGGTGTTCTTTGGAGTCTTGGAGTTTCAAATCTAACTTTGGCAACCACTAGTCTGTGATCTGCATCCATTGATTCTGAAGGAATGCTTTTCACATCGAGTACCTTTCTTTTATCGTTTGCAAGAACAAAATCAATCTCAGTCATGTTTGTATATCTTGCTTCCCGACTGTTCCAGGCATACCATGTCCACTTGTGTGAATCTTTGTGCATAAAATATGTGTTCATGATTCCAAGCCCATTTCTGAGGCAAAAATCTAATAGACCTGTTCCCTCTCTATTTCTGTTTCCCACTCCAAATTTACCAATAATACCTTCATAACCTGTTCTCTCTCTTCCAACGTGTGCAATTAAATCTCCAATTATTAGAGACACACTAGCTCTTCCCATTCTGTCAAGTAATGCCTGGAAATCATCATAGAACTCTACTTTTTCAACTTCTGGTTTGCCTGTTTGAGGGGAATAGACTTGAATTATAGTTAATGATTCTCCATTTTCCAATTTCACTCTGATTCCCATAATCCTTTCATTAATCAAGATGGTTTCTTCTACTCTATTTGCTAGCTCTGGTTTGACAATAATTCCCACGCCATATTTTGAATCCTCTCTTCCTTTGTATATTAATTTATAATTGTCATATATAATTCTTTCTCCTTCTCCTTTCAATCTTGTCTCTGCCACTCCAAGTATGTCTATTTTTCGTCTTTTCATCATTGATATTATCTCTTCGGTCTTGTTATTTAATGTACCTGCATTTATTGTTCCAACTCGTAGTGTTTTCCGTTTACTCAATCCATTAACGTTCGGGGTCGTCGTCGTGATTGTGTGATTCAATCCGTTCCGAGGCATCGTAGGAGGTTCGCGAGCATTTATTTGATAACTGCCGGCTTGCTAGGCCTGTCGCAGTCCACCGCTGCCGTTTGCATTACCCAGGGGGCACCACTTCGAGGTGACAGTCGGAATTTGCCCCCCATTAAACCATATCAATAAAAAACAATGCATTATATTATATTGTAGAGTTTGATCAATTCTTGGCCTCTAACAATTATGAGAGAGATTTACTTTATCTGTGCCAGGGGTATGCTGCAGGAAGTCAGTGTCTTCCTGACTTTCTAAATGCAGTTGGCCACACCATTAGACTGGACTTGTAAACCACAAAGGACAATAAACCCACTTCAGTACTGCACCAGTTGTAAAATTGTAATCACTATATATTGATGGAAGAAATTGGTATTGAATTTTATAAGTATTAAAGTTTGTATATTGTTCGTGTATTATTGCTGTAATGAATTTCAATATAACAAAAAACCGTGTATCATTTCTGTAATAAACTTCAATATAACTAAAAAAAAACTGTATATTATGTTATTTTGATTGTATATTTTTTGTATATTATTGCTGTAATAAATTTCAATATAACTAAAATAATCCTTTGGTGAGCAAATGTCCTATTTGTCACTTCTCCGGTGAGCAACTGTCCGGTGAGCAATTGTCCGGTGAGCAATTGTCCGGTGAGCAACTGTCCGTATCCGAATAAAAACGTGTTTAGGAGTGACTTTAGAATAGATTTTGTCTGGAGAGGTAACTTGTTTATTCGCTATTCCATCATCACGTCATTTGACTCTAAACCATCACGCTGCTTCAGTATACAGCTGGAGGTAAACGATAAAGATTCTGTTTTACACCCCCCCCCCTCCGAAAAAAAAATTCCTTAAACTATTTACATTTTTGCCGTATTTCATTACATTATAACTGAATTTCCATGTCAGGTACATCCTTTGCAAAATCTCAATTGCTTATTTATTTGTTTTTGAAATGTTCCAAATAAGTTAAAAAAAGAATATAAAGTGTTCTCAAACTTTTAATTCTTTAAACTTACCATTCTAGAACTGACTATAACAAAATATTTCTCATATATAAACGAATTTACTTACATTTCATAAACCTTATCAAATGTTCAAGAATCTTATACAATTTTTCAGAAGTATCTGGAACAATTGAGAAAAAAAAAGTCTAAAGACTATAAACTACACATCTATCATATCTCTAATTTCCTTCCATTTCCTTCTTTCCTTCCACTAAACCCCCCAAATCCCCCCTCCCTCCTCTCCCATCTTATCTATCCTGCCCTCTATCTTTGATAACATTTTTTTTTTCAATGTATAAAAATTCAGAATATTCTAGACCTTTCTATAATACAGTATAAATATGGAGTGTACTCAAACCAGCTACAGAAGCTACAATTATTTTCTAGAATTATTCAGAATATTGTAAAGTTGGTTGAATAATATTCTAGAAAGATTGAGAATATTCTGGAACACATTCTAGAATGCCTAAGAATATTCTAGAGCACTGCTTGAGGACCACTAATCAGTTTTGATTTGTCTACCTGAGAAGACACAACACAAAATGTGAAATGGCATCATGAGGCTACAATCATTCTGCAGATGCAATTCATCAAGCCAAGAGCAAAGAAGTTCTCTGTGATATCATCTGGAAGAATGTGTAAAGCTTACAAATACGCTCACTAAGATGATTCAAACTTACATTCCTTTTAAGGACAGACGTTCCCCAAATCAGGCTCGCCCAAAGTGGCTCGACAAAGAAACTGAAAAAAAAGTATTGCTAAAAAGAGACAGGCTTATAAGAAATATAAGTGCTCGGGTGCATCTAATGACTATGAAAGTTATGTATCAACACAGAGACATTTAAAAAAGACAATAAGAACAAGAAAACGACGATACGAAATGAACATCGCTGATAAATCCAAAGAGAATCCCAAAGAATTCTATAGTTACATTAGAGATAAAAAGGTTGTTAGGAATCACATTGGTCCACTATTATTTGCTGACGGTCAACTTGAATGTTCAAATGAAGGAATGTGTAATATCTTAAACAATTATTTTAGCTCGGTATTCGTAAACGAAATACCTCAAAGTGAATTCCAAACTGAAACCTGTGAAAAGTCTAGGGTAAACTTACTCACTACGGTAAATATAACAAAAGAAAAAATTAAAAGGTGTATAGACAAACTCAAAGTTAATAAAACACCAGGGCCTGACGGTTGGCATCCAAGAATCTTAAAGGAAATGAAAAAATGAGATTGTTGTTCCATTAGAAATTATTTTCAAGAAATCCATCATATCCGGAGATGTCCCAAGAGAATGGAAGCTAGCTAACGTTACTCCCATATTCAAAAAAGGTGACAAAAAGAAACCAAATAACTATAGGCCTATAAGTTTGACTTCAATCGTAGGAAAAATAATGGAAACTATCATCAGAGATGCTATCGAACATCATTTAGAAAGTAACTGTTTGATAAATGATAGCCAGCATGGTTTCAGACGG